>NC_056737.1:1806786127-1807154587 GCF_019279795.1 Protopterus annectens | reverse complement strand
CTTAATTCAGTGTAGCCATGAAACCACAATGTACATGATAATGAACTGATTAACAATGCATAAATATTCAGTCATAAAATGTGGTAAACCACTATTGTCTGAACGCTGTTTGATCACAAACCAAAATGTGCTATAATGTGAGACTGAAAAAAGCAAAATATCTAATATAAGAATTAGAATAATGAACCTTAACCAAGCATAAACCAAGCCCCGTCTGCTTATAAAATTCCAAAGCAAAATTCAAAAAAACGTATGTGGAATCCACAACAACAGCATATGCTAAAAGAAGGTCCACAAAACTATATTATTAAACAAACATCCCAGACCCTGGAAACATGGACCCCTATTAGAGAAAAATGACAGGTTTGAACTATAATATAGTAATGTCACATTAATTGGTTTTAAATAAAAATAATAAGTCAGAAGGTCCCACAATATCCATAGCTACTCTCTGAAATGGCTCCTCAGTCACAGGCAAAGGCATCAAAGGAGCCTTGACCTTGTCAACTGCCTTGCCTACTTTTTAGCACTGCTCACAGGTGCTGCAGTACCCTGTTACATCCCTTGCTATCCTAGGGCAATAAAACTTCTGCATAATACATCTCTTGGTATGCTTTATGCCCATATGACCTGCAAAAGGAATGTCATGGATTATGGCTAGAAGTGCCAGACAGTAGGCTGTAGGCACTGCCAACTGCTATATTACCTCACCCACTAGCCCTCCCTCAGGGATCTATTCTCAGTACAGTAATCCTTTGTTCCAGTATACAGATTCCCATTTTCCTTGAGAATCAGGTGCCTCCCTAGCTACCTCCTTCAATCATCTTAGCGTAGGATCTGAGAGCTCAGCCTGTCTCAACTCTTTGTGGTCCTTCCCAGTTCACTTTCCACAGGAAGCCTGGTATCATCTGACAGCAGTGCCTCACTGTCATCCTGGGTAGTACCACTCAGCTCTGCCTTTGCAGTCACTCTGTCCAAGGGAACATCAGTACCTACCAGCAGCTGTGGCTCACCTTCAGGCCCACTGCTACAGGGTAGCCACCCCCCCGAAATAGCCATCTCACCAGCCCTGCTTGACAGGGGTCCAGGGAAGTAGATAGCCTAGTACCACCCTATGAACCTATGAACTTATGGGGTCTATCTGGATCTCCCCAGGCTACCAGACCCACATGCCTGTCTCCCAACCTGACTGCAAGTAATTGCATGCACACAACATACTGCATTACCAAAATCATTCCCTATTTAGACATCTGCAGGGATATCCTCAAACACACAGACTTGCTTGCTTCCTTTTCCACCATCCTAGTTAAGGTGAACCCTGGCCAAAGGCATTTGGAATGGGGTCCCTCCTAAAGCTCTGGTTGGAGTGGACAGCTGAAGCAAGTACTGCTCTTCTTTAACCATTGCAGGTTCCACAATGGTTATGTCAAATGCTGTCTCTCTTAGTTGTGGCCTGTTTTTATCCACTAAGATAGGATATAAACTTGGTGATAGTTTAGTGCACTTGTTGTCTCCAGACAACATACGACTGCCATACTGTTATTCTCACTTGCTGGCCCACCTTGATTCCGTGGAAATCTATATGATACGTGGCCCCACTGGTTACATTTAAAACATCTAACCCTTGATCCTGGCCATGTACCTGAACTACTGGCTTCCCCTGTTAATGGTGGACTCTGTTGGAGTGGTTTAGGCTGCTCATCTGCAGAGTTATAGTCCTGATCTGCCAACCATATTCCCATGTCTTAAGGCAAAGTGCTAAATGCTTGTTCCCTCACCAAAATGTCTGCCAGCCCTTCAGTAGTGGTGGCCAGACACCTACTTATACATCTATGAAAATAAATGCTTAACTTAGCAATATAATTTATTTATTTATTTATTTTACATTTGTTTACTGGGTAAGTCCAATTGGGCTAAAATCCATTTTCAGTGGAGGCCTTGGGAGAAAAGTGCTAAGCCTTATTTTTCCAAAACTTATAAAAGTAATGATGGGGCCACATTCAACAATTGGCCTCTTCCAAATACTAATACCCTGGCTAATTTTATGAGCATAAGGTGCAAAAAGGGGTGAAAGATTTGATTTGGTTTGTTTTTGTTGTTTGTTTTGGAGGCCAACAAGTTTGTCTTTTTGTGATTCTTTTTGAAACTCACCACTACTCTTTCAAATCTTGAAAATCTAACTTAGGAAAGGATAAAAAAAATAAAAAAAACAGTGAGGATGTAGGTACGAGACGAGTGACACATATAAAATGACATTCATAAAAATGTCTCCTTCAGATTACCTAGGGAGGGAGTTTTCAACTCCTAAGAGGAGGCCCCAATTAAGAGGCCCAAATCTAAATCTATTTCTCTCTGGTATCTCAGTGAGAGGCACCCTCTACGGTGAACTTGATGAAAATTTTTGTCATCTTAACTTATGACAAGGAGGTTATGAGACAATTGGGTGACAACAATGGCTATTGTGTACTTTGGACATTACCTCTCTTTATACTAACATTCCACACTACCAAAGGTACTTGCTATGGGTGGTCGTTTTTCCACCCCATATGATCTTTTATGGCATACATTGAATTTGTGAAATTTTACGATTTATGATTACCATCATAACATCTACATGTGTGAGATGGATATTTGGCGCCGTTATCTGGATGATTGTTGGTTGGTGTGGAAAGCTGATGAACATTATCTTATGGAGTTTCTTGAATACCTTAACAACAACATATGGGGTATTGAATTCAAGTTGAACTGTCACACATCTAGGATAGTATTTCTGGATGTTGAAATCACCAGACATGAGGACAGTACTCTGTCCACTAGGTTGTTCAGGAAATTTCCGGAATTTAATTCTTTATTACAAGCCACCAGCTTCCACACACAACATATCATCCAGAATATACCCAAATCCCAGTTTTTAAGAGCCAGAAGAATTTGTTCTAGCCAACAGTCCTTTTTTGAGGTTCGTGATGACCTGACCCGTAGATTCATTAATAGAGGTTATCGTCCAGGTACAGTGAATGTAGCCAAATGGTGGGCTTCCAATATAAATAGACAGGATTTACTATCATATAGAGACAAGAATCAGAATTTGGGTTCACAGCCCCTACGTCTGGTTACTACCTATGGACGGAATACACAGGGCTTTAAGAATATTATACACAGACATTGAAATGTGCTAAAGGCGGATCAGAAATTGAACTCTTTTCTTCTAGACAAATGTTCTTTTTCATTTAGAAGGGGACAGACTATTGGTTCTAAATTTAGTCATTATAAGAGGGTTGGTCTTGATTCTTTTGCTTCTACCCAGTTGTCTCTTACAGGTAAACCTATTGTAGGATGCATTCCATGTGGACATTGTTCATTTTGTACTCGTGTTTCACACACTAGGGAATTTAGTAGTAGAAACACCTCTGAGGTCTTTGATATTAAATTTTGGGCCAACTGCTACACTGAGTGGGTCATCTATTTGGTGACCTGCACTTGTTCTGCTTTCTATGTTGGACAGACCTCTAGGGCTTTTCGTCTCAGAATTTGTAAACATTTGAGTGATATTAAGAACAATTATATAAACATAGTTTAAAACATGCATCAGCTTCTTTTAAATTTGTTACTATTGACTGCATTAAGGGCAGATGTAAAGATAAATATTATTGGCATGAATTACTTTGCTCCAAGGAGAGAAAATGGATTATAAAACTTGGAGCTTTGTTCCCACCTGGTCTTAATGACCAATTTTGAATGAAGCTTGTTGATTGGTCCTTATGTGAGGTTCCACTATATAAATATATTTGCACTGATACTTTATATTTTTTTACTATTTGAATTTCACTGAAGAAGGCTCTGTGGAGCCGAAACCAGTTTGATTGTTTTTGTAACATCAGATTCCTATGTTAATAAATATTTTTGCATTTGGCACTTGCCAACACTTGCTGGCTTGTATGTTTTTTTAGAATGAAAATTACACCAGCTAGGAAATTGAGAGTACCACTGCATTATTCTAAAAATGTTAATAACTATACACAGGTCATTAAGAAATACTGGTCTCTGTTGATCACTGATGTTGAGATAGGGAAGCTGATAGATAAGGAAACATTTTTATTTAAAAACACACAGTCTCTAAAGAGGCAGTTGTGCTATCCAAAAGAGACCTCAACCAAGGAAAGTGTTTATTTAACTAAACCCTGTGGAAAATGCATAGCTTGCATATATATATATATATATATATATATATATATATATATATATATATATATATAGATAATGCAGGTAGTTTTTTTCATCCAGACCAACATAAGAAATACAGTTTTGAAGTCTCAGCCAATTGTGATACAGCTCATGGTGTTTATTTAGCACACTGCTATGCCAAAAATTTTACCCATGCAAAACATATAGATGCTTCAGAGATAGAATTAAGGAGCAACTGTACCATATTAATAAAATGAGTACTTCTAATACTTTAGCTAAGCATATTAAAGAGACCAGTACTGAACAAAGCGTTACGTTTCTGGCTATAGGCAGGATTATAGAGAGTGTTAGAGGAGGGGACATTAAAAACCTCACTGAACAGTTAGAGGCTAAATGGATTATTAAACTCAGGGAGGAAGAGGCAATGTTTATGGTCTGATTGGTAGTTGCTACGGTAACCTTTGGTCCTTTCAACTCTATGTTAGAATTAATATAAGAAGTTGTTCTCGGCCATGTAAAGATATTTCCGCTAGCAAAATCCACCCAGTCCCTCATTAGTTTCCTCTTATGGAGTCTACAGTAATCTCTGACACTAATGAAAACACTGCCATTGATATTGTGTCTCTAAAGTATAAAATTCGTTCACTAGAAAATGAACTATTTAAGTTCATGGGACACTAGCTACAATGTTTTCATTTGGAAATATGTATTAAAGAAGGCATAATACCTAGAGGATTGTGAGTCCTGAAAATGCCTACACAAGGGCGCCACTACCCTGAACTGTTACCTAAGTGGCAAAGAGTCAGCCTAGAGTGTAGTTTCTAGTATTTACTGCGGTGGTGGTGCTGCGGTAGCATTGTCGCCTCACAGTAAGATGCTGTCCGGTTCGACTCTCAGCTAGAGCATCTTCAGCATGGAGACAAGTGTGAATGGGCGTACCTTCGTTGAAGGTTGTGCATCAGAGCTGGCAACTCGGTACGTAAAAATCGACTGCCAATCATTAGCAGACTGGAGTTCTGCTGTGGCAACCCCTAACCGGGAAAAGCTGAAAGACACAACAACAGCCGTTGTTGATCTTTTCACATAATGAAGCTAAAAGCTGCACCAATAGCGTAATGAAACAATATAAAGAATTGAAGCAACAGTTTCCAGATGAGGTCTTGGATAAATACATCTGTGACCTTACCGATGCAATTTCTGTATTTGAAAGGAAACTGATTAAGACAAAACTGAGGAAACTGAGGGACCAAACTGATTTTGCTAATGGAAATGTCTTTATGTAGCTGAGAACAACTTTTTATATTGTTGTGTCTTTCAGCTTTTCCCAGTTAGGGGTCACCAAAGCAGAACTCCGGTCCACTAATGATTGGTAGTTGATTTTTACATGCCGAGTTACCAGCCCTGATGCACAACCTTCAACGAAGGTACGCCCATTCATGCATGTCTCCACGCAGAAGACTTATATTAATTCTAATACGGAGTTGAGAGGACCACAGGTTACCATAGCAACTGCCAATCAGACCATCGACATTGCCTCTTCCACTAATGATTCACCTAGCAGAGTGAATGAAGCTCCAGCAGAAGTGGAGCTTCCTAGAGATCTAGGGAGCGAGAAGGAAAGTAATTACAGTGCAAGCACAGGTGCATAGTTCATGTAAAACAAAGGAAAATGTTAAAGAAATTAATATTAGTGTTTTCAAAACTGATACAAGTCACTCCACAGCTTTTTTTACAAAAGGACTTGAATTTTCCTCTTCCCAACAAAGATCAGCAATTCCTGGAGGAAAAACATCGCCCTAGAAGTCATTCACGAGTAAAGAGGAAATCAGAAGGGGACCTCGCAGGGACACCAAGCATAACGAATATGCTCAAAATAGGGAAGGTTCCCCAATCTGGAACTTGTCTTCACATATTTTAATGCAAGCTGAGCACAGTGTATTGTCAAAAGGACTATTGTTTATTCCTTCCCAGAATTCTGACTTCACAGAGGTAATATTAGGACTTAAAGACTTTTACCAGGAATTTGATATTAAAGCTTAATTTTAAAGACATGCCCATTAGTTGTAATGAGAGTTTATGGTACTTTTCCATTAAGCCTCTACCATGCGTGTTGGGACCCGGACTGCCATGTTTTGCCCTGTTTCTTAAGTTTTTATTGTATTGATCCTTTCACTACAGTGGTTTCTTTGTTATTTTATATATTTTCTGCTTCTGGTTACCAAGTCTGAAGAGACATTAAGTGGACATGGCTGCACCAGCCAAACGGGATGGGACCTATCCCAATTTTCTATTCTTCGCATTGCCTGTCAATGCATACTGTACCTCCACAGTCAGGAAGACCTGCACAAAACCAGGACCTAACAGGTGAACCTCAGCTTAATTTAACCAATCCAAATCAACAAATTTCTTTAGAAGTCTCGCCTATTTCTTCAACCACGATTATTTCCCAAATGACGATGAACTCACAGTCTTCAAAATCTCCTTTGTTTAGTCAAGTGTTGACACAGTAAAACAGTTTAATCTATGAAAGTTCAAACCTTCTAAACACCCATAACACGATTAATCCTTTTCTGGACCCTAATAGTCAGTAGGCTGTATCTGAAATGGAAAACAACAGCAACAACACGATGGGATATGCAAACACATGCAAGAACTTAATTTTTAAATTAGAAAAGCTGTTGATCTCTTTTAAAAACATTGAATATGATAACTTATACCTCACCGGTGCCAAAGGGACTTAGATTCTCAGCTTTTCCGAATAGGGCAATTTTTAATTCTCTTCTTTATAAAGATCTCATTTCAGTCTTTAATGAAGCAGGTTTACAAGCCTTCAAAGTCTCAATTAAGCATAATAACATTGTGTTAGAGACTTTGGAAAAAGACATTAATGAATCAATGATTTTCATCACTTGATTAATATTTTTCTGTGTCATGCCTGATTCCTCGGCGGGCCATGCAGGACACTGCCAGTGGACGGCTCAGCGAATTCAGTGCATGGGGTCTGAAGGATATGCATGACCCACTGAGGAATCAGGCCAGACATGGCAATCTGGGACCAAAAACATGTGGTAGGGGTTTAACGGAAAAGTACAAAGTGTACCTTTCAGAAGACCTAGTACTTTTGTACCTACTCTACATCTGTTAATTATAGCATTTGAAACACTATGTGTAGATGAGCTATATAAGCCCAATGATAAGAGGAATGTGCGTTTTAAACAGAATTTAACTAAAGAAGAGTTTCTAGCATTGAAAACATTGCAAAATAATTCAGATATTATAGTAAGACAGGCTGACAAAGGTGGACCTATAGTTGTCTTAGACAAAGAATGGTATAATATTGAAATGTCATTGATGTTGTCAGATACTAATTTTTATGTAAAAATCAACAGAAGTAGAATTGATCATATGGTAAAGACTATAGGTTGTTTATTGAAGAATCTGCTCACCAGTAATAAAATAGACAAGTCTTTATATACCTATTTACTTGTTGTTAATCCATTGATACCTATGATCCAAGGTCTACCTAAGTTACACAAGGACCCAGTACATCCTCCAATGTGCCCTATTGTCGCAGGGAGGAATTGGAGTACTGAGCCCTTGTCTATTTATGTTGAGAAAGCCACCAGACCTCTCTTAAATATGTACAATTATGTTTTAAAGGGCACAAAACAATTTCTGACTGATTTATTTGTAACCACACAGAATTTAATTATTGATGATACTATACTTCTGGTCACACTTGATGTGGCATCTCTTTTTATTGTTATCCAGAATGATGAAGGCATTTCAAGTGTTAGACAGTTTTTATTTCAATATGGTTGCTTTACTAATGACCAAATTGATTTATACAGCACTCTTTTGAATATTACATGTCCTTTTAATAAGTCCATTCTTTTCTACCATAGGTTTCTAGGTGATTTGCATCTGAGGAGCATATCAATGTTCTCTTTAGTTTTGTGAAGACTGGTAGAGAAGGGTGAAGGCTGCCAACCTAGCCAGATAATTCTATCATTTGTAAATATGAATGTGGAAATACAAGCTTGTCTTCTTAAATGAAAGAATATGCTGTGAAATGTTGAACTTAAAACAATGTAGCAACATTGCCCTCTGCTGTAAAGAAAGCAAATTAATGTGACGCCTGTGCCCTGACCCAGCAATCAAGGAGCCTCAATCCTCACCACTAACCCCAGAGAGGGGAGTCTCATATATGAGGAAAGGATAACAAATACACACAGTAAAGTGCAATTTCCCTTAAGAGCACACAGAGATCACAGTCAGTCTGGGGCTGGTCACTCCCTTGCTCCCCAGGTCTCCAATAAGACTCCCCACTGGCACAGCTATAGGGTTCAGATCTCAGCCTAGCTGGGCAAGCTAAAATCCCCAGCACCCTCTCTGTCCAGCCAGTGCTTTGTGTCCCTGCCCAAGTGGCTGACACACACACACTTTGAGATAAGAGGTTATACAACCACACAGACACTTCTGGGGAAGGCTGGCACAGGTTCTCCAGCTGTGCCCCTTTACCCAGACTATATGGTAGTACCACTTGCCAGCACCCAACTAATATTTATCAGCTACTCAAAGGCCCTTAAAAGGGTGTCCAGTTATTACTGTGCAGTATTATTATCCAGTTGGTAGTATAGCCCAGGGCTAAAGCTATTAGAGTGGCCTTGTACAGTTTTACCAAAGGCATGCAAGTACTCTTAAGAGCTTAAATTATCTCTACACAAACCAGCCACACTTGAAAGGTTTTAAAATATTTAATAATATATAATTAAAACCACAAGACAATACTTCCTACTACACAGTCAGTGTTAGTCAAGAGTTCAGAGATCACACAGAACTACTTAAAATAATTCAGTAGTACAGTTCTGACATCACAGAAAAACACTTAGTCTAAACTTTCTAATTTTTAGCTCTCTAAAAGAAAACACATGTCTAAGATAACTTACATAAGAAAACAGGCAGAGTGCTGTGAGTTGGATGATCAAGACAAAAATGCTTAATGCCATCTGGTTCTCTCTGTTTAAATTGCTATTGCAGTTCTGATAAACATTACATCATCTTTTACACTTTCCTGGTGTTCCCAGGCTGACAGAAACTGCATTTACATTCTCTTACACTTAGAGCAATAAAGGACATTCCATATGTAAATTCTGGTCATTAACTTTAGCCTTAAAACAATAGGCAGGAAGCCTTCATCTAGCCTGGCCGGAGCCGAATTGTAAACATCAAAGGCAGTGATGAAATAATTTTAATTTCAAAGGACCAACAAGAAATGCTTGACTTAGCTTTCTTTACAGCAGAGGGCAATGTTGCTACATTGTTTTAAGTTCAACATTTCACAGCATATTCTTTCATTTAAGAAGACAAGCTTGTATTTCAACATTGATATTTACAAATGATAGAATTATCTGCACAATTCTATCTGGCTAGGCTGGCAACCTTCACCCTTCTCTACCAGTCTTCACAAGTTTGTTCTGACAAAAGTGTGAACTTTTTAGGCGTCAATGTTTTTGTTAATGATGAAGGTAGAATTAGTACCAAGATGTTTAAGAAACACTGCCACTGCAATCATTTGCTGCACCGCAGCAGTATGCATCTGCCCTATATATTTAAAAATGTGGTAAGAAATCAAAAGTTTAGAGCCTCTAGACTGAATTCAGAAGAAATTGATTTTAATAGTTACACTACAAGGCTATTTGATTTGTTTGCAGAAAAAGGTAATAGTGAACCAGAGATCAATAATAATAATAATAAGTGAGATTACTGAATTAAGAGATAGTAGTGCTAACCCTTATTTTTCTAAAACCTATAAAAGTAATGATGACAGAATGAAAATTAAGCCAGCTAGGAAATTGAGTACCATTGCATTATTCTAAAAATGTTAATAACTATACACAGTTCATTAAGAAATATTGGCCTCTGTTGACCACTGATGTTGGGATAGGGAAGTTGGTAGATAATGAACCAAAATTTTTATTTAAAAACATGAAGTCTCTAAAGAGGCAGTTGTGCTATCCAAAAGAGACCTCAACCAGGGAAAGTGTTTATTTAACTAAACCCTGTGGAAAATGCATAGCTTGCAAATATATTGATAATACAGGTAACTTTTAGGACTTAATGATAAAATTCCAATACAACCTATGTTGAAAGAGAGGCCATTGTTTAAGTAATCTGTATACATTTGAAGTTATCATCATCATCATCATCTTCTTTCGGCTGTTCCCGTTAGGGGTCGCCACGGCAGATCACCTGTTTACATTTTTTCCTGTCCTGTGCATCTTGCTCTGTCATACCAACCACCTGCATGTCCTCTCTCACCACATCCATAAACATTATCTTAGGCCTTCCTCTTTTCCTGTTACCTGATAGCTTCATCCTTAGCATCTTTTTCCCAATATACTCAACATCCCTCCTCAGCACATGTCAGAACCAATGTAATCTTGTCTCTCTGGCTTTGTCTCCAAACCTTCCAACCTGGGCTGACCCTCTAATATACTTATTCCTAATCCTGTCCACCCTCGTCACACCCAGTGCAAATCTTAACATCTTTAACTCTGCCACATCCAGCTCAAACTCCTTCCTTTTTGTCAGTGCCACTGTCTCCAACCCATATAACATAGCTGGTCTCACTACCCTCTTGTAGACCTTCCCTTTCACTCTACAGGTACTCGTCTGTCACAAATCACTCCTGACACTCTTCTTCACCCACTCCATCCTGCCTGTACTCTCTTCTTTACCTCTCTTCCACCCTCACCATTACTCTGAACTATTGACCCCAAGTATTTAAACTCATCCACCTTCACCAGCTCTGCTCCTTGCATCCTCACCATTCCTCTATCCTCTCTCTCATTCACACACATATATTCTGTCTTAGTCCTGCTGACCTTCATTCCTCTTCTCTCTAGAGCATAGGGTTTCATCCACCTGTTCCCTACTCTCACTACAGATCACAATGTCATCTGCAAACATCATAGTCCATGGGGACTCCTGTTTGAGCTCGTCTGTCAACCTGTCCATCACCATTGCAAATAAGAAAGGGCTCAGAGCAGATCCTTGATGTAACCCCATCTCCACCTTAAACGCATCCGTCACTCCCACAGCAGACCTCACCGTTGTCACACTACCCTTGTACATATCCTGTACCACTCTTACATACTTCTCTGACACTCCTGACTTCCTCATACAATACCACAACTCCTCTCTAGGCACCCTGTCATATGCCTTCTCTAAGTCTACAAAAACACAATGCAACTCCTTCTGACATTCTCTGTACTTCTCCATCAACACTCTCAGAGCAAACATCGCATCTGTAGTGCTCTTTCCTGGCATGAAACCATACTGCTGATCACTAATCATCACGTCCCTTCTTAACCTAGCTTCCACTACTCTTCCCATAACTTCATGCTGTGACTGATCAATTTAATCCCTCTGTAGTTACTACAGCTCTGCACATCACCCTTATTCTTAAAAATCGGTACCAAAACACTTTTTTTCCATTCCTCAGGCATCCTCTCACTTTCCAAGATTTCATTAAACAATCTGGTTAAAAACTCCACTGCCATTTCACCAAAACATCTCCATGCTTCCACAGGTATGTCATCTGGGCCAACAGCCATTCCATTCTTCATCCTCTTCATAGCTATCCTTACTTCCTCCTTGCTAATTGATTGTACTTCATGATTCACTATCCCTTCATCATCCAACTTTCTCTCCCTCTCATTCTCTTTATTCATCAACCCCTCAAAGTACTCTTTCCATCTCCTCAAAACACTCTCCTCGCTTTTGAGTATGTTTCCCTCATTATCCTTTATCACTCTTACCTGCTGCACAAGTTACAATATGAAAAATATGTTTTTATTAATTTTTTAATATTGTTTTATTTGATTGATGTGTGATACCTTTAAGGTGGTGAGTCATGTGACTGTTGAATTAATTGATTTTAATATTTAAAGACTGCTATTTTAGAGTCATATCACATCTGATGAAGCAGGCAACTGTGAAAGCGCTTATGTGACTTTATTCAATAAACAGAGTGTGCACTGGAATCTTTGGTCATGTTCGAGTCCTATTTTGTTTTTATTATAGCTTATTTATTTTTGGGGACTTGAACTCTGGCAACTGCTTGTGTTTTTTTGTTTGAATACCAAGAACTTGATTCATTGCCTGGTTGGTTAATGACTGCATTGTCTGTATAAAGTTGGTATTGAATTGGTTGGCTGTGGTATTATTTTGCTTCTGTGTGTTTCATGTTGACTGTGTAGCTCATCCTAAATTTAACAGATTATTGACTGAGACCTGGAACACGTTTGGATTATTAGTGTGCATGTTTTGATTGGATAATAGGTTTTCTTATCTTTGATAATAAATTGCTTTGTTAGGTTCCTTAGTTGTCTTTATGTTATTAAAGTAGAAGTTATTTTATTTTTTGTTCAGATCTTCCATGCTTTGTTTCATGAGTTGTTTAGTTGCTTAGGATAGTCATAGGGCAGAGTTGGTTTTGATTCTTTTTATTCTAAGGGGGCTAATAGGTTTAGAACACCTAGGAAGATTTTATTAAACTCAGAGAACGCATTGTCTACGGGGAGAGTCTTTAGTGACTCCCAGTTAAGTAAGGAGATGTAGTACATATGTGTGTGTGTGTGTGTGTGTGTGTGTGTGTGTGTGTGTGTGTGTGTGTGTGTGTGTTTACTATCATAATCTTGAAACCACTTCCATCAAGTGATCACGTTGTCGAATGGACCCCCCACATACACACACACACCCTGCTAGTTATGTAGTACAACTCCGAGATCAGATTACAGTGAGGTAAAGGGCAAAGCTCTGATCCCAACCATAGTGTGATGCCAAAGCAATATGTCGATATCACAACAGTAAATGCACATTAGCATTCTCTGTTGCAGGTTTGACATATTTTGAATCTCTGTTATGCGACTTTGAAAACTGCCTTTTGACATTAAAAGTTCGCAAAATGGCATTTGAAATTCTCAGTGTAAACCATATATATATATACATATATATATATATATATATATATATATATATATATAAAAAAAAATATATATATATATATATATATATATATATATATTTATGTATGTGTGTATGTATGTATGACTGTTTCATGGAAGTTGGAATGACTTCTGCTTTATTCCAATGCTATAAGACAATACAGGCTACAATACAATAAGGATGTCACCTGCTGAATGAAGAAATATGATACACAGGGAGCTGGGTATCTCTCTTGGATATGGGTTAAAAAATATTCATCTAAAAGGTCAAAGATCCAGACAGTTGAGTTATGCAAGGAAGCTGTTTTTTCCTTCTCTGCTTTCATGAAGTATCCTGTTGTCTATTAAGGATTTCAGGAAACGGGCTGCTGCTGTTCTAAAATATGGACTAATGTGCAGGTCAGCAGTTAATGACATGGCCTAAAGGAATGTGGTTATCATTATGAATGCTTCTGGTTTCTGTCCTACACCAAGCAGATTATTAAATGAATTATATAGCTTAACTGATAACTGTTAAAATGTTAACAGCTGCTCTAAGTATGTGCACATTGTGAACATATTTTATGTATTTTTATTGTACTTGAGTTCCATAATTTTATTAGTCATTGTTCATGGTCGTTTTTAATTTTCTTGGTCATTGCTGTAAAATGCCACATGGAGCTGTTTGGGGAAGTGTTACAATAAGTGAGATCATTATGTTTGAGTCACTGCTGCAAAAGGTTTAGGGGCATCCTTTTTATTCTGTAAGGTTCCTCTCATGTTGTAGAGCTAGCCTTTGTGTTTGGACTGATCAAGGCCGAGAGAGTCACTCAATGTTTTCTTTATACTCACTTTCTGCATTAGACAGGGAAGGTTGGTAGCCTTCTATGGAGATCTGATGATTGAATGGGGAACTGACTGTTCCATTTCTTAGCTAACAGGAAGGTGGTCTGTGACATTAAAGGCCAGTATTACTGACTATTTAGTACATTTTGCAGGTATTGAAAACACAGTCTGGATTCAAAGATGGCCACTGTTCTGTAAGCACTGCTAATCCTTAGCTCCTCTAAATATCTGGAATAAAACTAACCCAGAAGATTATCCAGAACCAATTTCGACAAAATATCTTGAAATATCAACTCTATTTAACTCTGAAATAAAGTTACCAAGAAGAAGTGACTGGTCTAGTTTATAATCAATTAAGATTGATAAGGATACAGAGAGGTTAACTTAAGCCGTGTGCTCCTGCAGTCCTCTTTACTGAAAAATACACTCAAAACTGAAGACAATAACCATTACAGGATGTCGAAAGAAGATAAAAATATGGACACTACCACATCTAAGACCAAACTATCGGATTTACTATCTCCTGAAAAAGATTTGAATTTGAAAAGGCAGAAGATAATAAAACAATCAGATGCATCTAAAACTGGAAATAAAAGTAAATCTGATCAACCAGCAAATCTGGAGGATAGTAAAACAGCTTTACTTTCCATCCAAGAAGCAATAAAAGAACTAACTGTACAACTACAATCATTTGGAAATACCTTTAACCAAATAATGGACAGATTGGATAAATCTGAAGCCAAAATCATGGAAAATGAGGAGAAAATAACTCTAATAACAAAAAAAAATCTGATTCCCACGATAAAGAAATTCAAAACATCCAAGAAAAGATTACAGACCTGGAAGCAAGATCCAGAAGGAATAATATTATCATAAGAGGCATCCCAGAATCTGTAAACCGCAACAAACTGATTCATTCTATAATACAAATTTTCAGCATACTGCTCAAAGAACCTGGAATAGCAAAACAAATAATAATAGAAAGAGCACACAGAGCACTAAGAGAAACCCAAGGTACATACAAACCCAGACTTGTCTATACAAAACTGTTAAACTTTCAAGATGTTAATACAATCTTGCTGACTGCTAAAAAAAGTGGAGGAACTGTTAACTGGAACAACAATACAATATCACTGGCCCAAGATCTTCCCCTCCAAATAAGACAAGCAAGACAGCTTCTTTTCCCTTATTGTAAGTTCCTAATTGAAAGAAAACTAAAATTCCAAATGAAATACCCTAACATACTAATTTTCCACTCAGAAGGAGTTAAATATATGATTGCCAACCAAAAGGAAGCCAGAGAAACCTTTCTTGCTGTTTTTAAGAAAATTCCAACATTGGATTGCTAAATATACTCACCGGAGTGATGTATGAAAATTGGATGAACGATCAATCACTTTTCAGCCCTCCGAGACTGTTTTTTGCCTTCTGCTGTATTGTGGGACCTTTTTAGGCCTCTACCAACAGGTTGGTAGTACTGGTGTCTCATAACAAAAGCCACGAGGCCGACCGAGGAATGTTAGACCTACTTCCACCTTTCCATTTTCCCACGACAGGAACTAAAACATCTTTCCATGCTCTACGCCAGGCACTTTCAAAGTGTGACACTTCTGGGACATCCAGCTTGTTTTAATGGTCCCCCTAAGCTAATTCAAGCTGTTGGAATGCTCCTTTACCTGTGGAGCGAGCGATGAGTATTCTCCTGATTGCAGAAATTCAAAAAAAGAACATAGTTCAAAGGATCGTTTTTTTTAATAAGACATCTGTGGAAAAAAAAAAAGCATTAAAGGCTTTTAAAAGCCAAACCCAATACATTTAAAACAGTTTTGATACAATGCATGTCCTGACACAAGAATCAGCGGCTAATCATGATCAAATACCAAGCGTAACTGTTTAAAAAGTAATATCTGAACCGCTGATAAGAAATACTGTGCTATAATTTTTATGCATTTGTCTGAAAATGAAGTCTTATAATGCTGTTGTTGTGTCTTTCGGCTTTTCCCGGTTAGGGGTCGCCACAGCGGAACTCCAGTCTGCTAATGATTGGCAGTAGATTTTTATGTGCCGAGCTGCCGGCCCTGACACACAACCTTCAACGAAGGTACGCCTATTCACGTATGTCTCCTCACAGAAGACGCTCAAGCTGAGAAATGAACAGGACAACGTCTTACTGTGAGGCGACAATGCTACCGCAGTACCACCTAACTATCTAATATATGTATTTAGAAAAGTATGCATAAACCCAAACTGCCCTAACTTAATAAGTACATATAAAGAAAATTAGCTGCTGGAATACACAACATCACGAAGCTGCTTTTGATCACATTCAGCTCCACTCACTGAGAATAGCCAGTGAATAGTGTACTTCTGTTTAATTGACATATGGGCTGCTAAACAGCTTTACAAACAATTATTTTATGTTTTGATTACCAATTAAGGTTTATTATTCCTTTTCTATAATAAGTCCACACAATATGTACTACATTCAATTTAAAAAATATTGAGTGGACACAGACACCCTTCACTTGTAAAACAGTTAAATTTCTGCAGACCAAAGGATAAAGTTGCTAGCTGCTCTTTATAAATTTTCAATATACTATAACAGTTGTCTTGTGTTGGAAGTCAGCTAATCAACTAAATGACACTACCTAACAACTGTTATAAATGTTGAAATAAATGGGACAGTACACACACATTAAATATGTTATAGCCTGGCTGTTTAGAGGATTAAGGTTATCTGCTATTAACTAACTGTCCCCTCTAAAGACTGTTTGCCTTCTCCAGCCTACATATATCTATTATTTAACTCTGATCAAAGCTTGCAATCAATCATTGTTTTAGGCTTTTGATCTAAGCATTGTAATGATCCCATGAGCTTTATGCCTAGTAACCATCTGTGAGACATAACAGCAAACCTTAAATGTTTTACAATAAAACATAATAAACACATCTTATTAATGTAAACGGTTTGGAGAATGGAACTTTCAATAAGGTCGGTGAGGGACACATTAATGAGACCCATAGAAAAGCACTAATATTATGCTATGTTAAAAACTGCACAAAACCGTGGGGTCGTAGTAATATGAAAAGCAGCATGTTCTATCAAAGTAATAGACACTAGAGACAATGTACGTTGGGTCAAATACTTGTAATGCTTGCCCATATGTACAATATAGTGATATTTTTCCTATGCCTGTAAGCTGAACTCCACAAACAAAATAGCTCGGCTGAACATCACAGACAACAGATAGACTACTATGGATGTACAATCCTACACATAGCATAAAGGGAAAGGAAGTAATGTTAATGGAAAGGAGGCAGAGAGGAGCAGAAAACAAAGGAGAGCACATAAAATAATCTTAGCTCTTAGTATTACTTCAGTGATGGCGAAAATAGTGAAAGGATATAGTTAATAGTTCTACTAATATCTTCTAGTATATTATTATACCAAAATAATGCTTATCTGTGCATTTTTACTAAAAACCCTGTTTAATGGACCTTTACTTAATATAATGGTTCTACTAAGACCTTTTCAAATCACATCTCTCAATTATTGCTAATCACATAGAATGTGCACTTTAGTTGTTCTATTAGACACATACAAACCTGTTGAGGAGATTAGGGATACTTAGTGGTGCTTTTTAGGGAATTAGCTTGTTAAGCTTTGTCTATGTAGAGAAAATCTTTGCAGGGATACTAGCTTCCATTTTTTACCTAAATATGATAACCCAATTCATAATTACTGTGCTGTACTACAGATCTGTAAACTAATAACGACTTACTCCCTCCATTATTCCTGGTCCAAGGGGGTAGTGGTTAGGCACTGGGTAGGGACGGGAATAAAAGGATGCTTTCTTAATTTTCTTTTATCAATACAGGAACATAAATCATCATCACAAACAATCACTCTAGACTTATTTCACAAACAACCCAATTACATAAATGTGGGAATTTGATTCATGGAATATCAAAGGGCTCCAGAATAATAAGAAAAGAAAACTTTTCTTACACCTCATTTTGAAAGCAAAATTGAACTTCATATTGGCCCAGGAAACACATTTAACACTTGAGCAATGGTCAGAAATTAAGGAGAAAAAATGGATAAGGGATATCATAGTTTCTGAAGGCAAATCTAACAGTGCAGGGGTAGCTATAATAATCAAAAATAGTTCCAAGATAAAATTTTAGAAACCCAAGTGGACAAGGAGGGAAGATGGTGCTATGTAACTATTCTAACTCCAAATCTTCCTAAACCTCTTCTCGTCCTTAATGTTTATGCCCTTTGTAAAAACCAACACACTTTCCTCGCCTCATTATACCCTATCTTAAATAAATTCCAAGATTATTACATGGTCCTAGGTGGAGACTGGAACACATATCTAAATCCTGACCAAGACAAAACAAGTACAAATACAATACCTAACAAACAAGCTCACCTAGCACTAAGAGAACTTACTCAGGATTACAAACTATATGACCCTTTTAAGTATGGAGATAGTCTAAATAAATCCAACAGATTCACATTTTACTCCCAATGCCACAAAATGTGGTCGAGAATAGACTTTTTTCTAATTTCAGACTCATTAATCAAACTAGCCCCGAAAATGACCATACACACTAGATACCTCTTGGACCACTCCAAAATTACTTTAAACCTCAATGGAATTACAATGAATAGCACAATGAAAAAAGGCTACAATTGGTCTTTGAACCCCAACCTTCTAACCAAAAAGGAAATAATAAATGATATTCAAACCTTACTCAAATCAACCCTGTCTAACATCCTTAACTCTCAATTACCTTTGGATATTGAGTGGGCAGCAACCAAAGTGCAAATTAGGGGAATACTTATTAAAAAAGCAGCCTACTATAAAGAAATTCATCTTAAGGAAGAACAGGACTTAGAAACCAAAATTCAAAAGCTTGAGAATGACCTATTAACAAATTATAAAACTCAAACTGAAACTTCAAAAAGACCTATACCTATTACATAACAGCAAGTTATCCTTTTATGAAACCAAAATGCTAGCTAACTATACTAATGAAGTGCAAATACCATCTCGAGCACTGACCAGAATCATAACCCAAACTAAATCTTCCTCCCAAATATCCGAAATACTTTATGAAAACAAACATTGCACGAATATTGAAGATATTAATAAAATCTTCGAACTAATATATTCGCAGACCTATGGAGACCAAATATCAATAGCCTCAAAAGAAGAAAGAGCACGTTTCCTTCAAAGACTCGATTTCCTGAAACTAGATTCAAAACAACAGGAAAGGTTAACTGAACCTATCTCTACTAGTGAAATAACCGCAACAATTCAACAAATGAAATCACATAAAGCCGCAGGCCCAGACGGTCTCACAGCTGAATTTTACAAAATCTTCTCCCCTATCTTAACTCAAATTCTATTCCATATACTGAACTATATAATAAACAATAAAATTAATGACCTGCACTTTAATGCATCTAAAACTATTTTTATACTCAAAAAACAAGCAGACCCAAAAAACCCAGATAGCTATAGACCCATCTCACTATTAAACATTGACACCAAAATACTAACATCCATACTTGCAAACAGACTGAAAAACATACTAGATAAAATTATTTCCCCCGAACAATCTGGTTTTACAATACTCAGACAAACAAGTGATAACACACTAACTCTTAATACTTTAATATCTCACGCTAATCATTCTAACCTAAACATATACGCTCTAATTATCGATGCTCATAAAGCCTTTGATAGAGTAAATATAGAATTTCTACTCCAAACTTTACCCTATTTTAATATTCCACAAAAATTTATCCAGATCCTGCAAATTCTATACAATAAGCCCTATACAGCTCTATATATTAACAAAACTTGGTCAAAGTGAATTTCAATTAAAAATGGAACTCGTCAAGGATGTACTCTATCTCCTATACTCTTTAACTTATATCTTGAACCACTCTTCTTAAATATTAAACAAAACCTTTACCATAACCCCCAATAATATTTAACACCAAAATCTTCCTCTCAGCCTTTGCAGATGATTTGAATATCTATTGTACTACACCATTCTCAGATGTAAATAAAATATTATCTGCTATAGAACACTTCTCAAAGATATCAAACTACAAATTAAATCTTAAAAAAACTAGCATATTTCCTTTAAAACCCCCTAAACCATGCTCGCTTTTACCTCTAATAGGAAAAATAAAAACAAAAGAGGTAATCAGCTATTTAGGCATTACTTTCTCAACAAACAATAAAGATTTCTACTCAAATAATAAAACTCAAAAATGACAGAATATTATTTTAGACCTTAACAGATGGAAAAATCTAAAATTACTTTTCCCGGCAAAAGTCTCAGTAATTAAAATGAATGTATTACCCAGATTACTTTATATATTCATGACTACTCAATTAAACATACCCAATAATTTTTTTAGACAAACTCACACTTTGCTCGCAAAATTTATATGGGAACCAAAAAAAAACAGAATCTCATATACCAAACTTTCAACCCGAAAAAGTAAAGATGGCTTAGACCTTCCCAACTTCGAGAATTATTACCTAATTACGAATGCTAATCGAGTACTGCGAATAGCTGAATACAACCCAAAGAATAAAGATTGGTCCCCGATGTGGATAATAATACACCAAAGACATATCAAAAGCTTGGATATCAACCCCAAAGCCCTACCATTTCTAAATACAAGTTTAATGAAACCATGCAATATAATAGAACCCCTTAACCACTCTATCTCACTAACTCAAAAACTCTTTAAACATTTAAATCTGGCACAAGCTATGATGATGCTACAACCTTTGCACAAAAATCCCAACCTTAAAATAAACACTCAGACCCTAAACCTGAATCCCTTTCCTAGATTAATTAATATAACCATTCAAGATATATACCCATACCTGAACGGTTCTATACAAGAAATGAGGAATCAATTGAACCTCCCCAAATCCTATCTAGTGATTTTAAGGCAAATTAAAGAATTATGTACCAGCTATCTACAAAATTGCAACATAAGCAACAATGATATAATGACCTCTAATTCACTATGGAAGGCCATCATCTCAACTAAAAAATGTATCACTAATGCATGTAAATTAATCAAAGACATTAAATTCCAAAAAGATATACTTGTCTCAGACTATTGGAGAAAGAATAATCCATCCATTGATAACCTTCAACTAAACCAAGCAATTAATTTAACAAATAACTCCATACCCCTTAAAAAAACTGGCATTTACCCAACTTATGATCTATAACAATGCATATTTCACACCTGCTATTTTACATAAAGTTAACTCTACGAAATCCCCTCTTTGTCCTCACTGTAAAAATCAAACGGCTGATATACTCCATTTATTCTGGAGCTGTAAGTGTGTATTTAAACTTTGGAACTCCCTTAAATTTCATTTACAAAAAATGGTCTAGCAAACATCCACACTCACCTGGGAATTCACTCTTCTACATATCCTACCAAATAATATCTCTAAAACTCAAGCAATTACTATGATCAATGTTTTTCTCTTAATGAAACTCTATATAGCAACCAATTGGCTTAACCTAACTAACATCTCCTGGGAGAATTTTAGATTAATGGCGACCAAACATCTCTTAGCCCATAAAATTTTAATCGATAAGAGGAATAAAAACATCAAACTCAGGAAATTATGGGAACAAATCTTCAATATTATTCTTGCCTAGCTCATTACAATGTATCAGACTTAACTACAAATAAGAGGTTCCATATTAATCTATATTCATAGCTCACGAAATTTTCTTCTTTTTCTTCTCCCTCCTTTTTCTAATGTATACTCCTAATCACAACAACTCTCACTAAACTGTAACAATTTCTCTTTCAAGTATTGAAAGCATCTATGTATATAGTGTAAATAGTATTGGTTGATTGTTTTACTTCTTTTTGTACTACCAGCAATTTATAACAACTGCTTACTGTGAAGAGGTGTTCCCTCTCCTTGTTCTATTATATTTGCTACTTTATATCAATGAAAAGAATAAATAAAGAATTATTGAAAAAAAAAAAGAAAACACAGTCTGTGCCTGGCTTAAGACTTAACGGATCTGTAATCACTGCTTGTCAGGTAAAGCTTTAATTTGTTGTTGTTGGATTTTGTAAATGGCACAACAAGGAAAAAAAAGCAGAAAAAAATGAAACCTTATTTTATAATAGCACTGGGGATTTCTTGACTGGCTGCAACCTTAATTTCGGTTTCAATTAATTTATTCAGCTTGACTTTCCTACTGTAGTGCTTGCATTTGTGTTTGGACTGCTGTCCTGTGAAACTTTCTTGGACTCATACTAAAAAAAAAACAAAAAAACAAACAAAAAAAAAACTGACAGATAAAGTTAACAAGCCCTTGATACTGCAGCTAGACACCCCGTGTTCTAGTCCCACCAATAAAGACCTTGATTAGTTATATGCTTTCCTCCTTCCTCCAGTTCATCTCTTTCCTTTCAAGTGTTTTACTACTAGGTGGGTTTTTTTCTAGTGTCATTCACACTAAAATTAAATTTACTCCCTAATTTCACTTTTGTTGTATTTCTACCATTGAAGTAAAAAAAAAACATTGTCATATATTTGATTCTTTGGCTTATTCTGCTTAAATATGTCCCTTGCTTTTTAGAGTGGCCTGTGATTATATAGTCAACAGTATACCTCTGCTGGGACAGAGAACAGTCCTTTAATGATGAAAACAAGCCTTTGCCATTCTTTCTAAAAAAAATGGCTTGTATCTAAAGTTTGGAATTTACTGGCAAAACCCTTATCCTTTTATGAGTACAGTATGGCTTCTCCACTGGTTGTGCTGGGTTTCTATTATTTTCATTGTTGGAACAGGCCTCTGTACGGAAACTCTGTTTCTTGATTTTATGAATGCATTTAGCCTGGGTGTTTACTTTCCTCTTTTCAGACAATGTGAATTCTTTACTTTGCTATATATCAATTATCATTCATTCATACATTATCATCCTAACTTAATTCTGTATGCATGCAATGTGTTAATCCTTTACTCTGGAAATGCTAACAGTATCCTTCAAAATAATCTTGAAGACTTACTTTAATAGCCTTTGGACTTCTTCATTTATCCATTTATTTACATTTGTTATTAAGAAATTTCTGAATGAGATGACTGGTTTTCAGTGAAAACGCAAAGGAGAAGTGCTCCAAACATTATAATATAATACACATTTATAAAAAGTAAGATATAATAGCATAAAGAAAAAGACAGAAACACTGATCAAATAATTTACAAATTTATTAGAAGAACTTATAGTTTGCATAATCTGTTAAGCATTTTAAACAAAGCATTGGCAACGCACACACATTAGTACAGTCATCTGCACAGAAACTACAACAATTTCAATAATTCAATTATCTTAAGTAAGGCTGTAAAGAGCAAGGGCTTTAAGACTGGTTATTGTGTTAATTGCCTGTCTGTCCAACATGTCTTACATTCCACTCCATCTCATTCTCTGATCTAACTAACATTCCTTTCACTAACTAATGTCAGGTATTTGGACCTCTGGCCAGATCCTTCCTTATCCCTCTCTACTGTGTCAGTGTTATCTGTTTGATAATCCTGAAACAAAGTAAGTTGGCTTAGAACACAACACATTAATACCCTGCGAATCTTGAGTGCAATTGGTGAAAACATTCTCTGCCAAAACAAGCTGCCATCTAACAGCTTGTTTTCTACCAGTAAGGTAGAACTGGAACCAGCCAAGAGTAGAAGGAGAGAGGTTTAAGTCTGAGAGTTTGTTAAGAAGGATGGGATGAGACACAGTATTGAAGGCTTTAGAGATATCAAGGAATGGACAGGAGATGAGGAGGTTGTTGTCCCTAAATTCTGCAACCTTTTGAATAAAGGATAGTAAGGCAGTCGAGGTACTGTGTTTAGGGCAGAAACCATGTTGCGAGGAGGTGAGGAGATTTTTGTGAATGAGATAGGACAATAGTTGAGTATGTATACATTTTTCAAGGATATGAATGGAGCAGTTGATTAAGATAGATACAGGATATGCAATAGAGTCAGCAGCAATTTTCAGAAATTGAGGGGGGAGTTTATCAGTGGAGGGAGAGCATGGTTTTAGTTTAAGAAGCAGGGATTTGATATATTTAGTAGAAACAGGTCGTAAGGTAAAAGGCTGAGAGACAGAGGGCCATAGAGGTTTAGGGTGAGGTGAGGGTGACACAGAAGAGTTGGGATGAGCAGAGTTACCAGAAGATAGGAGTTTAGAGATGCTGTCTATGAAGTGTTTGTTGAGTAAGTCTGCAGTTTCAGAGGGAATGTGATGGGGAAAAGGTTAGGGATGGTAGGAGAACCAGTGTGGAGCAGGGAGTTGATAGTACTCCAGAATTTGTGGGGGTCATTTGAGTGAGAGCTTTGAAATTTAGTGAAATATTGGCGTTTATCCAAAATAATACTTTTCTTTACATGATTTTTGAGTTGCTTATAACCTTGGAGAAAGGTGGGAGTTTTAGTGGTTCGCCATTTTTTCCATAGAGCATCTCTTTCATGCATCAAAGCATGAGTAGCTTTGGAGAGCCAGGGTGCAAAATTAGATTTGATTCTGATTTTGTGAGTTGGGGCATCAGAGTTTAGGACATCAAGGAAAATGTGGTTGAATTTAGTAACAGCATCATTGAGTGGGACAGGTTTTAAGAAAGACCAGTTGATGGCAGAGAGTATATATAGCTAAAGGTTTCAGGGGAAAAGTTAGTCAGTTACCTACAATCTCCCCAAAAGATGGGGCTTAGAGAGATGAAGAGAGTGCCTTAAGATAGAGATGGGAGAATGGTCACTAACAGAGTCAGGGAAGGTAGAAGGGTTACAATAATTGTTTGGAGAGTTGGTCAAGATCCAGTCAATTGTGGAACCAGTAGCATTTTTACTGTAGTGGGTAGGGGTAGTGATTAGTGGTGAGAATCCATACAGGTTTATGAAATGTTGGTGTGAATTACCAATAAGGGAGTTCCAATTTGTATTAACATCTCCAAGAATTATGGTTTCATGTTTAGCATGTAAAAGACAACCTTTTTTCATACGCAGGGGATACATTGAGTTAGGATGCTGTTGCACCAACAGTTCTGTGATCAAGGCTGCTATCTTTAGAGTGGGCACTGCATAGGCTATTATTTTTGTGAAAGTGGTAGAGATCAAGAAGCTCATGATGTTTCAGAGCATGAAATGGCAAGCAAAAATCACCCTTCAGGTGTCCATCTAAAAATGAAATATAGAGATAGGTCTTTTAGTTTGTCAAGATGTCTACATTACTCAAACCTGAGAATATTCTTGATTAGGAATTGTTGGCATTTTTCAAGCTGATCTAACTGTCAAGACAGGCACATTTTAAAGGGAGCATTACATTCCAAGATGGGTCTAATAAGGCAGGAGCATAATAAGAACAGGACCTCTATGGATCTAGGAAACATATCTTGGCATGTAATCTGGGTGAAGAAGAAAATTCTTAACATAAGTGAGATGTGATAGTCAAAAGAAAACTAATTATCAATATAGGTGCTGAGGTCTCTCATAATAGCTTCTGTTTTAAGGGGAGTACCAAATGTGTGGTATGAAGATGAAAAGGTGTCTTTAACAAAGGTAAGTGTACTGTATTTTTTACATGTAAGCCATGCTGTTGAGTGACATACCAGGTAGAGGTGAGACTGAGACCCTCCTGTAGACTTTAGGTATCTGAAGGGGATTTGATAACTATCTCTATTTTTTTCTGGTAATCCAGATGGGGTTAGAGGGGGGATTAATCATCTGCAAAAAAAAAAAAAAAAAAAAAAAAAAAAAATATATATATATATATATATATATATATATAGATTCACTTCATAACATTGAAATATCAAAATACTGAAACTCAAAACACTGAAACCAAAATACTGAAAGCTCAAAATACTGAATACTCAAAATACTGAAACTCAAAATACTGAAAACACATATTATGCGTAAACTCAGCTTAAACAACATAAATCATAACAATTTCTACCAAATATATGCAGGGCAGGCCCCCCTTCACACCCCTGCTAATTAAATATATCAACTCCAAGATTGCACATAGTGTAGTTAAGTGCAATCTTGGAGTGATATATATAATTAGCAGGGGGTGCAGGGGCTTGCCCCCGCATATTTGGTAGAAATGCTATGATTTATGTTGTTTAAGCTGAGTTGACACATAATATGTGTTTTCAGTATTTTTGAGTTTCAGTATTTTGAGTATTCAGTATTTTGAGCTTTCAGTATTTTGGTCTTCAGTATTATGAAGTTTTGTCATTTTCAGTATTATGAAGTTTCAGTGTTATGAAGTGAATCCATATATATATATATATATATATATATATATATATATATATATATATATATTGTGGTTTTGTAGTTTTTTGAGTTACGTGTCTTGAACTTGAAAAGTTGATGAAGAATGACTTTCTCTGGGATTGTTTGACAGTATGGTGTTTGAAAAAATAAGTCTTGCTGAACAACTCTACTTTTTTTTGATTGGGTAATCAGAGTTAGACTAGGAAAAAGCAAATGAATGTGACCTACTTAAATTTACTAAGGCATTGAACATTACAAAAAATAAAAGGTTACTGTTGAATTGGCAAGGCTTGAAACTGGTACGTGACTGTTAGTATAGGTAAAATACTGACTACATGATGAACATTTGGGCATGAGAGGGGCTAGCACACACTCTGATAATTTTCAATGTCTTTATTAGTGACCTTGCGAAACATACACAACTAGTTGAACAAAAAGCTGATATGTGGATAGAAGTTAGTCCTGACACAAATAAGCAGCAAAAAAGAACCAAGAAAGGACTAACAAACACAACATAAAAACTAAGTAAAACTTTATTTGATAAGTGGTTTCATGCCTGTTGGCGTTTCATCAGACCATAAATTACAAAGTAGCAATTCTATGTTATATAGCAGTAACAATGAATCAATGAAACAGCCCTTGTGACTTCAATTGCAGTTTTAAAACACAGAAAACAAGAAGAAGGAAAAGTTTGCATATTCTTTGATGACAGCAGGTTTCTACAAAAAAAAAAAGTACCAAATCAACGTATTTGTGAGTCAAATACCTGAGACACAATACACATTTTCTCAAAGCATTACAATATAGATACAGTTCAGAAGCAAGCCAGAGTTTATAATGTAGTCCTGCAGGTTATATACCTTCCTCCTAGGACTGAGGTCACACTTCCCTTTGGGTAGAGAATTGTTTTAGTACTCTACCCAAGTGTAAATGAAATATAGTTCAGCATCCATCCTTACAAAAGCCATAGTACAGTCATGAGAGTGTGCTTATCATAACAATACATGATTGATTAATAGGATCACTGCTGCAGTATTTACTCCAACCCACCAGCCTTCTTTTCTTCTGATTTGCTATTTTATTGGTTGGGTCACATTCTTCCCCCAACCCTGGGAAACTGAATAGGGGAATTCTCCTTCGCCTTTCATGGCTAGCCTTCCATGATACCTGATATAGCTTGGAAGGGCCCTCTCATGGGAGAGACCCTAGCTTGGATGAATTCAGAATGTTTCCACAGGGCTTATGGGTGTACCTGTTAATAATGTCTTACTTTAAAAAAACAGTAGACAGTTCAGGCTGTTGTTCCTTTTGATTGGGGGTTATACTGCTGTCCTAATAATGGGGAAAGGACCATTTCCACTCTGGGGATATCCAACAACTCTGAAAGTCAGGTTAGATGGATGGACACCTAACTGAGACTAATTCTAATGTACAATAAATTATATTGCAACAGTGATCCTGATTTTTAAACAACTATCATTATGATAAAGATGCTCACACAATAGTATGTTATTTTTTAAGAATGACTGTTTATGTATTTATTTTTGTTATTTATAAAAAATGGTTGTATGTTTGTCTTCCTGTGGCCTGGATCATGGCTTAATATGGTCCTGAACCAGACCATTTATCTGATCCATAAATAAATAGCTAGGTAAGAATATAGATATAAAAAGGGATACAGAAGTGACCATCTCATATGTCAGCAAGACATTTGACGTTGCAGCACTTAAAATGTAAGTGAACATATTAGGCATACTTGGAGTTGGCTACAGTATGGAAGCATGGGAAAAACACTGGACAGAGAAAAGGACACAGTAGGTTACAGTAAACTGAGCCTATTCATATAAAAGTATGCTTACCTGTAGAATGCCATCAAATTAGAACTGATGGTGCTTTCTTTGAAGTGTCTACATAAGAGTCATTCTAAAAGACTTAGAAGAAAATATACACATGGTTTACACATCTCACATAGGATGGATTCTCCTGGGCTGAACCTGTAAACTGTCCATGAGATTAGTGATCTACCCCAGTTACCAAATACAAATGAAAATGACCATGGAATCATACCTCTCAACTGTACAGATTTCTGCAGACTGTCCAGATTTTTGGCTCATATTTTGGCCTGTTTCTCATAAAACTGTTTTTTTCTGGCAAACCACTGAGAAATCATTGACAAATGAAATGGGAAGACAATGGCACACATTTGAGATTTAGATATCATACCCTTCAGAAAATGCATGCTAACATAAAACCTGTTATTCAATCAACTTTCTAATTTATAAGAACAATATTTAAAATCTGTGCCTATTTTTGGACCTTTGTCCCCCCATAATTTATGGCTTTGTCTAAATTTCTTGCTCAAAGAGGTTGAGAGATATGCGTGGAGTTGGTATATATAACTTCGGGGAGGAGCTTGCCCTACACATCAGGATATGCAGGGGGCTTGCTCCCTACTAAAAAATATATTTTTTTCTGTTTTTATAGATTTTTCAACTCACCATTTAAAAAAAATCATACTTTTAGTAAATGGTGAGCCAAAAAAAGGTATTATTGAACTTTTATAGGTAAACTATTAAATGCAGTTAATGAACAGGAAATTCCTTCTGTAAATGGATTAAAGAAGAACATATTAAATAGCTTGAGTTATAATGGGAAGGAACACATTTTTTCCATAGGTAAATTTAAACGTTAGTAGCTGATGCATTGACAACAGGCAAAAACTAAATGCTAAAAATTCAGTATTCTTGCATTTAGCAAACAAACTCTCCATCCAGCTTACAGTGTAATAAACACCCTACTCCAAAACAATGATGCTGTGAGAGACCTTGGAACATGGAAAGATAACATCCTCTCCTTTGACTATCATTTTACAAAATCAGTCAGGAAATCCTTCTGTCTGGCACAACTGATTACAAATGTATTTTCTCTAGGCCCAGAGAAGTCCTGACCCCGTCTTTATTCTGTACTGCACATTGAATACAGTACCCACTTTGGGATGAATTTTACTAACCACATTAATCAGTCAGAGAGACCTCAAAGGATCCTGCCAAAACAAATCATGGAACTAAAGAATCTGAGATATTAAGAGAGTTTGGAAATATTTTCTTTTTACTGGGTATTCTACAAACAACTTAGGGTGATCTGTGTCTTGCCTTTCAGGCCTTTAGGGGTCCGGCAGTACAAGACATCTTTTTTCTTCACAAATCAAAACAAGAACTAGAAATCTGAACCTACTTCAGCAATTAAATCACAGTGTAGGGGCAGATTTGTCAAACAATGACTACATCTTGCCTAGAACAAACTTAATCTCCAAATCAAGTAATAAGACACACTATCTTCCTTTAAGAAGAAATTGGGCAGTTCAGTGGGTATTCCTAAATTCACCCCAAGTATGGCTGCTCTATCATAGATTCATAGGCTCATAGGTATGGCTGACCTATCATAGATTCAAAGGCTCATAGGTATATACTAGGCTAACGACCACTGGGGCCTTATAAGTGTAGCTGTGCAATCCAATCCAATTATGTCTGTATGTATCATGCGCATTTATTAGGGGTACATTAGTTAGGAAGTTTCTAAAGGTTATGTAGGGAGTATGTTAGTTTGGGCATTACTCCTTGAAAAAGAAGTCAGTCTCTAAGGGTAGATATTGGCAAGGCATAAATGGTCAAATGGCCAAGTTGCCTTGTACATTCTATGATTCTGTCATTGAATGCATGCCAGGGGTACCCTTCTGTATGCATCTGTAAGTGAAAAGCTTGTTTCCCCACCTGGATGAGTGGTTTCTATTAGCCAACAGTAGACTTAAAGAGTGTGTCCTCTGTAAAATTTCATCTTTAGTGATCAGACCTAAATATTCTGCCATGTGTGATATACTACTTGAAGGGCCTAGACTGGGCCCTCTACATTTAGTATTTCCAAAACTCATACATAATGTCAGAAACAGCTGAACTGGTCGGTTCTACATACCAGTGACCTGACAGGTAAACAATCTGATCCTGTACTTCTCATAACTACGTTGACAATGCATACTTTCCTGCTGGGCTGGGAAAGTCAATGCCAGGACCACACTACATAAGGGTCAAATCTAGAAAAGAATGAAAACTTCACATCGATGTCCTGGACATGACAGCATCTTTCCTTCCCTCCAGCATCTGTAGAACTAAGTCCCATATAGTCCATTGATAGCCAGCAAAGATATTGATCTTACATCTTCCTTCATATCTTCATCACAACATTCCTTCACATGCAAGACAATCAGAAAAGTTTTTTTTTCTATTTAGGTTTTTGCCAAGAACATGGATTCCTCACTTTTGACTCAGGTCTCTGAATATCTTTTTCAGCTCTTTGATGCTGATTTTAATTATTTGTCCATTAAGGTTCCCTTGGCAGCTATTTATAACTTCCACACAGACTTGGATTCAGAGTCCTTAACTTCCTACAAGACTTTAAGACCTTCCTTTGCGATACCTTTTTTCATTATCCTCTTATTAAGGGTCCAGTTCCTCTTTGTGATAGTTACTGTGTGTTAGAGAAGCTTGTGCATTCTCCCTATGGATAGCTGTTCAGCAGAAATAGATTTTTGTTTTGGAAAACTTTGGTTACTTCACCCAGGCAAAGGTCTGAATTATAAGCCTTATGTGTAAACCCACCATGATTTGTTTTTCAAAAAGCAGTTCTTTTATGTACCAGTCCTACCTTCATGCATATTATGTTTATGGAAACTAATTCATTTCCATCAGTTAATTGCTTTTTCATTACACAACAGTCTAGTGAAGAGCTATATATTTTTTTCATTTCATGGATGTTTATAGATAATTAAGGTATAATAATGTTAAAAGTAAGGTAATTAGAAAAGATGGCCAATTCTCTGTTTCCTCAACCAGAGGTTATGAGGGCACAGTAGTTACAAAACTATGCCTTTCCAAATAGTTGTCCAGTTGCAGTGTCTTCTGTTATGATAAATATTGAAACACTTTGAAATCATTTCAAGCAGTATATTCTTCAGGCTTCCTCAACTACTTTGGAACTTCTTCAGAAATGCTTCCCTAGGATACAGTTGTGAGATTGCTGGAATCATAGCTGGAATTCAAATACCTAAAACATGAAAGCAACAGAAACAAAACTTGGTGACTAAAATGTATTATTCAATGTAAAAATACAGTTAATATTTAAAACTCAAAATTACTTTAAAAGCAATGCCTTTTGTAGGGGTAGCAAGCCTCCCTACAACATCACACCCCCTTTACTCAACTATACTAATTCCACAGTTAAACAATACTTGAGAAAGGTCATAGACTACTTATACAGAAAGACAGTCCTGTTTTATTACCTGCACATTTTTGAAAACTAAATTGCAGTGGAATTTCACCAGTCCATAAAACAAAAACACATGACAGAAAACATTAAATTCAGCTGACACTTGATCTGAACAACAGTTTCACACACACACACACACACACACACACACACACACACACACACACACACACACACACACACACACACACACACACACACACATGTGCGCGCCTGCGTGTGTGTGTGTGTGTGTGTGTGTGTGTGTGTACACAGGTTCAAGCACCTCATTCAGGTATGACTCATGACCATTGTCAAAAGACATAAATTATAATTATATGAACATTAGTAGACAACACTCGAAACAACACAGATTTTAGTGATATGAATATGATTAGCAATTCAAAAATATGGGGATAGATAAGCAAATATAATGTCACAAAATTTTGAAAGGAAAGTCTTACATACAGATAACTCAAAAGCAATTGAACACACACACACACACACACACACACACACACACACACATATATATATATATATATATATATATATATATATATATATAGATAGATAATCGAGACAACTACAGCGAAATGGCACTTCATCGATGCCACACATCGTCTACAGGTTACTGAGGGAAAGAAGGTAGTCGGCTAAAAATAAAAACAAATCACAAGAAAACACTATGAACCAACACAAGTGGGGGGCTTTGCCCCCCACACCACCCCAATGTGGGTAACTGTGCCCCCCACCCCTATAACTAAATATATCAACTCCGAGATCGCACCATAGTGGACAAAGGAGAAATTTATGGCTGTTGGCCAACTGCCTTCTTTTCCTCGGTAACCTGTTGATGATGTGAGAAGTGGATAAAGTGCTGTTTCACTGTTGTTGTCTCAATGATTTGTGTTTCAAGTAAGTGGATTTTCGATACTCTGAAGTAGACCCATTTGATATATATATATATATATATATATATATATATATATATATATATATATATATATATATATATACACACACACACCAAATAGACAGCTACATATTCGGAACCAGAGTGAATCCTCCGCTGTGCTGTCATAGTCGCTGTAAGTCAACTAGAATATGCCAACAATCAGTCATCCCTGTATTTGATTTAAAATCAAAGCCATGCAATATGTTGACCATCTTTGAAGTTGACAGACTGCATCATAATAATATATGGATGTGCGCACACACACACACACACACACACACACACACACACACACACACACACACACACACACACACACACACACACACACACAGCATTCAAAGAATTTTCATTCAGATTAAAGGACATCGGGATAAAAAATCTTTCAATTTCCTATTCTTTTCATTTCACAGATTTGGTTCCATGGCTGCTACGTGGTCATCCATTAACACATTTGCAAAGCATTACAAACTAGGTATAACTTCTGGGTTCCAGGAGCGTGTAGGTGTTTTGGAACCTGCTGCATTTGTTCTCAACTCAAAGATTCAGTTCTTCCCTTGAAATACATATTTTAGAGTCCCATTGTTTCAGTGAAATGCATTTCAGCAAAGGGTTTGGTAGTGTGGTATGAATCACTGAATGTGTTTTTCTTTAAACAGTTGGATAAGAAGTTTCACCTTACTACACAGTTGTGTGTGATCCCAGAATTAAAATATTTAAAGATGTGGGAAGGGGGTTCAGGAAGGCTTGTCCCCCTGCCAAAACACTGTTTTAGTTTTGTACTGGATCAGGCTTGTGATTCTTTTACTAAAGGGAAGATCATCAAACACACAGATAACAATGTTTCTCTTTACACCACCACTGTGCAGTCTTGGAGTTACAATGTTTACAGATGATGAGGTTGTTGTGTGTATAGGGTCATGACCCCATGCAAAAGTATTGTTTTGTTCAGTGTTTTTTACATTTTTCGTTGGAGCATATATTTGATAGATTTTTATCAGAATGTGTTATTTTGAATATATTATTCTATGAACTGACATAAACTAATATTCTGTGTTGGGCAAGTTCATTCTCTCTACTTTAAAGCCAACTGCTTCTGCAGAGCCAAAGTTCTGGTCTATGAAAAGATTGTTTTGATGAGCAGTTATTCTATCACACGAATTTCTGACTTACAGACCTTGTTCATAACTCTGTCTAATCTTAGTCTTTTGTATAAAAGAGGCTGACTTTATACCAACTTGTCCTTCATTCCTAATGTGGCTACAGAGACTAATTGTTTTAGTCTGTTCATTTACAGATTTCTTCTCATAGTATTTTGGCTGAAAAAGTATCATGTCCTGCAGGAATACATACAGACAGCTTAAATTCTATGTAGACACAACCCATAAAAGAAGATAATTACCTGTTGGTGCGTTTGACAGGGAACAAAAGGCAAAACAATTACTGAATGGTTGCTTTTGTTATGAAATAAATGACATACCTATGTAAACCATCCTAAAGCACATTTTACCATATCTAGCTCTGTATCTATAATTTACTTCAGTAACACCTCCTTGAACTACACTCTTGGCAGTTGTTACTATATATCTCCACGCCTGTGTGGGTATTTACCCACAGTTGGTGTGGTTTGGTCCCGGGCGAAGCCCGAGTGACCAAACAAAGCCAACCGTGGGTAAAACCCGCATTACCCACACCCAGGCGTGGGTTATTGCTATTATTATGACATTATTTAAGAAAAGAAACAATTACTTTTCTTAAATAATGGCGTAATATAATGCCTCTTTGCTGCCCTTCTGCAGCTGTCTGGCATCCGCGGTTCTGATGTACTGCGCATGCCCACGCAGTACATCAGAGCTGTGGCCAAAGCAATGGAGAAAGCAAGATCTCCGTTGCTATTTTTCGCTATGTTAAATGGGTTTAACATAGCGAGACCTTTAAATTAAGCAACGGAGATGTCAGTTGCTTATTTTAAGCTATCGCTATGTTAAACCCATTTAACATAGCGAATAGTAAAGCAACAGAGATCTCGTTGCTCTCCGTTTTTTCTCGCTATGTTAAATGGGTTTAACATAGCGAGACAGTTTAAAAATAACAACGGAGGTCTCCGTTGCTTATTTTAAAGCTGTCTCGCTATGTTAAACCCATTTAACATAGCGAGACAGGTTTAAAAAGCAACGGAGAAAGCAAGATCTCCGTTGCTTTTTAAACTGTGTCGCTATGTTAAAGGAGTTTAACATAGCGAGACAGCTTTAAAAAGCAACGGAGATCTCCGTTTTTTTAAACCTGTGTCGCTATGTTAAACTCTTTTAACATAGCGAGACAGTGTTTTAAAGACTTATACTAATGGAAAAGTCGGCGACTGACCCTTTTCCATTAGTATAAGTCGATTTACAACGTGCACGCTGGCCAATCAGCGTGCACGTTTTGGAATATTAATGGGGGGGGTCATGGTATAATTGGTCATCTCCAAGAAAACCTTTTCAAAGTATTACAACTTTTTCACAACTATTTAGGTTGTGGTCCTCCTTCAGACCTCCACTATCACAGGTAGAACTCTGAAGGACAGCTACACAGGAAGTTTGACCTCAGTGCTTTATCTTACTTTTTGCTGCAGCTAAAGCTCTACAATATCAAATGCAAACGTTACGGGTGCTCATGTAATGGTGGACCCACACCTGTCAACTTCTTTAGTCAAGAATTCTGCACAAAGCCATAAATAATGCAGGGGGACAAAGGTCCAAAATCATGGCCAGTTTTTAAATGGTATTCTAATTTATTTTAAAGTTAATACAAAACTCTAAAGTGTGGCATTATTAACTGACTCTAATTCTCAGTGATTTGCCTTAAAAATCAAACATTTTACAAGGGGCAGGGCAGAGTTATGAGGCAAAATCAGGGACGGTCTGTAAAATCAGTGACAGTTGAGAGGTGTGGGTGGACATATGAGGCAAAAGTTATGGATACTCATCATAATGGTGGAGCTGTAAGTAAAGCTTCAGTTGCAGGAAATATCGCACCTTTCTTCTCCTTGCCTTTTTTTGTCTTCATTTTCTTTAACTTGGTCCAGAACTGGAGTAACAGGTTACAGTGTTGCATATTGACCATTATGGGTGAGGTTAGAAGGCTAGGAAATTTCCTCTGCTGTGTGCCCTACTGCTTATTACAGCATCTGTCCTCCATTTCCTGCAGCCAGAGTTATATTCAAAGATCCAACATTATCTATTACTGCTGATGATCTGAAAAGGCATGGTCATTTTTCTTCACCTAATAAGTTCTTTTTCACCTGATTATTTGAGAAATTTGTTCTATTTAACCTGTTATGTACTAAAATAAAGATCTGATTTATTCCATGTTTATATATATATATATATATATATATATATATATATATATATATATGGATCTAGGGCACTTGCTCGAAAAAGCAAGTGTCCGAATCCATATATACCGATCACATTTTAAAGAAAGCACTTTAATCGAAAAAGTGCTTCCGTTAAACTGTGAAACCCCCCCCACTAATTAAATGTTTTTGCAAGGGGGCTTTGCACCTCTGCAGCCCCCAACGTGGGGGGGGGCTGTGCCCCCCACACACCCCTCTACTTAAATATTCTCACTCCAAGGTCGCACTACAGTGGAGTAAAAGAATATTCCCTTACTCGCACCGCAGTGCGACTGGCACACCACTCACACATACCCAAAATTGCTGCTTCGATGAACAGCAATTTCAGGTATGTGTGAGCGTGAATTTGACTTTCTGTGAAAATATATATATATATATATTTCAACAATTGGCTTAAGTACTGGTGTCATTCAAAGAGGATCCAATGCCTGTCAGCTTGGGATGATATGCTCGACAAGCCACGATGCTTCGCTAGGGATGGCTTGCACCTGTCACCCCTGGGCTTTTGGATATTGGCAAAGGCTCTTGCTACCCCCATAGTGCCTTTTTTAGGCAAGGCTCAAAAGACAAACCCACCTCCATAGGTATCACAAGGGATAAGAAACTAAGAGTAATGCTACTCAATGCCAGAAGTCTAAACCTCAAGATGCACGCACTCAAAACTCTCCTTAGCATGGAGAACATCGATATCTGTGCAGTAACAGAAACCTGGTTCAGGGCTCCCGAGAGCACCCCAGCACTACCAGGTTATACCTCATACCATGCTTTTCGGCCCCAAAACTTGGACCGAACCACAAAAGGAGGGGGAGTATCGATATTCATCAAAGATACCCACACCTCCAGGCTGGTGGCAAAGCACAAAGCATCAGAGACTATCCATGTGCAACTAACAGTGGGTAAAACTGCCTTCCAGTTTATAGCCTGCTACAGACCACCCTCCCAAACCCAGGAACCCCACTCGGCCTTTCTGAGAACACTGGAAAATATGAAGGTCTCTCCAAACACCATTATATTGGGCTTTCAACTACCCAAACATAGACTGGGAGCATTACTCTAGCTCCAACACCCTAGCCCAAAGGTTCCTAGAATTTATAAACTCAAATGCTATGGAACAACTTGTTACCACTCCCACAAGAGGGGAAAACATACTGGACCTGATCATCACCAACATGGAGACTCTATGCTCCAGACCAGAAGTGTATCCCTCACTGGTAAAGTCAGACCATAAACTAATCTCACTGGATATTCACATCCCGACCCCACCCCCTGCCCAAAAAAACACAGTGAAAAACTTCTCTAAAGCAAATTTCACACTCCTCAAAACCGAGGTGGAATCCTTCAAAGCCCCCAGGCCTGTGGAAAATACGGCCCAGACCGCAGAATCCTTTATAAATGCATTCTATGAACACCTTCAGGAATGCATGGATCATGCGATCCCAAATAAAACCAAGACCCAATCCTCCAAAGGCAGATGTCTTGTCTGGTGGACCTCAGCCATAAACAAACTATACAATAGAAGGAGGCAGCTACTAAATGATAGAGCAAAATCCCACAAAGGGAAGGCATCACTGATCAGTATTAGCAAAAAACTACGGGCACTCATAAAATTGTCTAAGGCCAGCTTCGAGAGAAAAATTGCACAGGACACTAAGGATAATCACAAGGCTTTCTTTAGTTATGTTAGGAACCTGGGTGGTAATTACCAGATATGCTCAGAATTCGTCCAAAATGACAAAAAATACACTGAACCCACAGACATTGCCAACATCCTAGCTGACAGGTTCAGCGCAAACTCCCCTCCCACCAAAGGGCAAATATCTATCCCAGCAGAGTGCTGCCCCCCTTGACATCTCAGATGCTCAGGTAAGAGCCACCCTCTCCAAAGCAAAAAACACAGCATCAATGGGACCAGACGGTGTCCCGGGCTGCGTCCTACATGCACTCCAAGAAGAGCTAAACCCAAACATAAAACTACTGTTCAATCTCAGCCTTACTACAGGATATGTGCCCAAAGAGTGGCGTACAGCAACAGTGGTCCCTCTCCATAAAGGTGGTGCCTCAACGGATCCTGGAAACTATCACCCCATAAGCCTGACTAGCTTGGTCTGCAAAGCTATGGAAAGGATCATCATGGACCTCATAAATAAAGATATTGGGGACTTACAGACACTGGATCCTACCCAGTTTGGCTTTGTTAAGGGCAGATCCTGCCTCTTAAACCTGGTTGATTTCTTTGAAACAGTCACCAAGGCCATTGACGAGGGGAAGGTGGTCCACACAGCCTACCTGGACCTTGCAAAAGCCTTCGATACAATATCCCACTCGGGCATTATAGATAAGCTCACCAGCTTAAATATAAACCCCTATGTCACTAGATGGATTGCAAACTGGCTCAAGGACAGAACCCACATGGTTAGAATTGCTGGAGCCATGTCAGACTCCAAACCGGTTACAAGTGGTGTCCCACAAGGCTCAGTCCTGGGACCTCTCTTGTTCGGTATATATTTATCAGAGGTACAGGCCAACACGGAAGGACTGTGGCTGACCAAGTTTGCAGATGACTGCAAACTGGGCACCATAATCGACTCTCCAGCCGACACAAGCATCCTCCAAAAGGGCCTCATAGAAACAGACAACTGGTGCCAGAGCCATGGCCTCAAGCTAAATGCCAAAAGTGTATAGTCATCCCCTTTGGCAAAAACAAAGTGCCCACAAATTACCACATAGGTGGTAATCCAGTAAGTACAGAAGAAGTAATTAGGGACCTGGGGACCCAAGTTGATAGCAATCTCTCATTTCACAATCACGTGGCCAAAGTGGTTAGAAAAACATTTTATATAGCCCACCTAATCATGAAGGGATTCACATCTAGATCAGGGGAGGTCATCGTGCCTCTTTACTCATCCTTCATCAGGCCCATAATTGAGTACAATGCCCCTTTTGGGATGTACCTCACCAGACACCTGCAGCAACTGGAAAGACCCCAAAAGTACCTCACCAAGAGGATCAAAGGGCTCAAACAGATGCCATATGCTGCCCGGTTAAAGAAACTCCAGCTCTACTCAGTGGCATACCGCCTGTTCAGAGCCGATCTATGCCTGACGTATAAAGCCATGTCCAACCCGGAATTAATGGACATGCTGCACCTCAGAAAATCCAAATCCCATCGAGCTACATGCTCCAGAGACTTGAACCTCAGCACTGAAATAAATAGGACATGCTGGAGGGACAGATTCATAACCCAGAGGCTCCCTTCACTCTGGAATAAAATCCCAGTCCAGGTTAGGCAGAGTCCTCATTGACTCTCTTCAAGAGGAATCTTGATGAGTGGATGTGAGATCGTAGGTTTACCCCGGGTATCACTTCTGTGTCACTGTTAGACAGAGGCACAGTATACTAACTCTCGAAAAAGGGCATAGCAAAATAAATTTAAAATGGGTGGCGAAAGCCAAACACATTCTGGCTAGGCTTATAAATGCCCTAGGGCAGATAGCCTAGTATGAACCTATGAACCTATAGATATATATATATATATATATATATATATATATATATATATATATACACACACACACACACACACACACACACACACACACACACACACACACACACACACACACACACACACACACACACACACACACACGGTTTACTATTAAAACATCAAACAGCAGAATGCAAACCTATCAAAAATGCGGTTTACATGTTCAATGTTCGGAATACAGTGTAGGGTGAAATATCGAGACTAATGCAGAAGAAGTCGAATTCGACTTCTGCAGTCCAGTGTCCCCTTTGCAGCAGTACATATGGACCAGATCTGTACTGTACAGCACTGACAGTCATGATTTTGCAGGGGAGGTAAGCCCCCCTGCACCACCCCTGTGGGGGGCTGCACCCCCCCTGCCACTTATATATTCCAACTCTGAGATTGCACTGCATTTTAGAAAAGGGTAAATCTCCCGATCTGCACTGTACCGGCCTTCAGTCTTCCAGAGTCGACATTACTACCGTCTACCAAACGGTTTTCTGCATTCCCAATACTGCACATGTTAGTTTCACACAAGGCATGTTCAACATACTGACAGTAAACCTATATATATATATATATATATATATATATATAGATATATATATTTATATATATATGAGATTCTCTATTCTACAGCTTGAACTCGCTAGATATTGTAATTTTTCCATTACATGCGCTGTTAAACAGTTTTTCCTTAATGATGGCATGCTAAGAATAAAATACAATGGCAACAGGCAGAATAATGAAAGTGAAAGGAAAAACAGGTAAAATGGGTAATGTGAAGTTACATATTTTGTGATTAGATTAAAATGTAAATATTTTGCAGTGCCTAGTTAATCTAAGATGTTACGTCAGTGATTACATTTGTTTTTCATTGTTCTTGGTGATGCCTCTAACAGAATGATGAAAATTTCTCTCAGAATTGTTCTACATGCTTCCTATGTCAAAACCGATGGGATGACATTATGACTGTCATGAGAGTTATCTAGGCTGAAAAGGATAAGTCTGATGCTGCCACCTGCAAAAGACTGCAACAAACTGGTTGAAGGAGTGAAATGCTTATTAAAAAAGATCACAGATGGACTTTAGAGACAGCTAGCTGATTAGTATACAAAAAAAACTGGCATCCTGCCATAAGTGGACACTGACATATATTGATAGTAGGCCTGGATTGCACAAGTCAGACACATTTACTATATAGTAGAGATCTCTCTCTCAGTGGCCTGCAGCATTAGTTCTGGTGTTCCACGAGGCTTTATTAAGACATTGTGTTTTTTCATTCTTTGCCTGTGATATGTAGCTGGCATGTCAAATGTGTCCTATTTACAGTATGCAGATACTATCGCTATCTTCAGTCTGCTGTTATAAACCCAGTCCTGCAAAATCATCATCACCATTCATTTCTAGTTTTATTTCTCCACAGGCATGCAGAATGGGCATAAAAATAAAACCTTACTGATTTTCTTTAGTTGTCTTGATGTCATCAGAGTGTACCTCCTGAGAATTGTTTCTTTCTGAAATTGGTACTCCTTGTTTGTTGTAGCATAGACTAGATTCAGACCTGCTGAATCTAGCTTTGCTTGTATAACCTGAGCACTAATCCAGGCCATCTTTTTTTGGCGAAGGTTCCCCTGCACCCTGGTGTCAGGAGTGTGCATTTAGAACTTGTCTGATCGAAGACTGCTGGAACAGGATCCAGTTTTTAGCTTTTTATTGGTTAATTTGTTTAAATCAGTTTGCTCATTTGCTACTGTTATAATAATTAAAAAAATATATACACTTTATGCATCGCCACTTAGCTCCTTCCCGGCGCCATAAAGTCTGTTCTTGAAATTTTCCCTTAGAACTAGCCAGTGTTTTAGTTTTAGCACTCAAATCTGTTTTTTTTAGCTCAGCACTTGTTCAGAACTCATTGTAAGGACTAAATAAACTACAAATTACTACAGCACTCAACTTTCCTCACTTGTCTAGAGGAAAACAGTTTTTAGTATTTAATAAATAAGCACCTATCCAGGCATGCCTAAGGGTCAGCTCCCAGTGTTTTCTCCTGTCTACCTGATGAATCTGGGCATCCTTGGGCAATGCAGCAATTGCCTCATGTACACAGACAACCCTCTCCTCCTACCACCCAACACTACAACCTGAGAGAGATGCACTTATATAGCCAAACTGGAAGCAAAGCTCTCTTTACTCAATACTGGACTAGACAGTCAAGAGGAGAAGGTAAACACTTGCACCACACCACACTCATCACATAGTCCCTCAAAACCTACACTACCAAAGCACACACATAGAAATGCAAAACACACACCTACATTCACGGCGGCTCTCAATAAAAGTCTGCACAAGCAACAGAGGCCTCCAAAGCAGAAACACAAGCAACCTCCACCCCCAAACACATCCCAAATGACACATAGCCCACAAACTCAGTGTGCCACTCAACCATAGCCCATAAGGCATAACAACTTACCCAACATTCTAGTCATAGGTGACAATATAGTCAGGCACACTGATGTTCATAGGTTCATAGCTTCATAGGTAGGTGCTAGGCTATCTGCCCGAGGGCATTTTTAAGCCTAGCCAGAGTGTGTCGGCTTTTGCTGCCCCATTGATTAATTAACTGAGCCTCTGTCAAGCAGAGCCAATGAAGTGATTCCCAGGGGTGTATTTTCTGTTACCCATCCACTCGTCAAGGCTTCTCTTGAAGAGTGTTAGTGAGGGGTTCTATCTAATGTAGTTAGGAATTTTGTTCCAAAGTATGGGGAGTCTCTGTGACAAGAATCTATCCCTCCAGCATGTTCTATTTATTGTTGTGGTGAGGTTTAGCTCACTAGAGCACGTGGCTTGCAGTGACTTGGATTTCTTTAGGTGGAGCATGTCCATCAATTCTGAGTTGGACATGGCTTTGTAAGTCAGGCAGAGATCACCTCTGAGTAAGCGATATGCCACTGAGTACAGTTGGAGTTTTTTCAGTCGGGCTGCATAGGACATATGTTTGAGGCCAGTAATCCCCTTGGTGAGGTGCTTTTGTGGTCTTTCCAGCTGTTGGAAGTATCTTGTGAGGTACATCCCAAATGGGGCATTGTACTCTATGATGGGTCTGATGAGTGATGAGTAGAGGGGCACTATAACCTTTTTATTTCTAGATGTGAACCCCTTAGTAATTAGATGGGCCACATAGAAGGATTTCCTAACTACTTTGGCAATATGATTGTCAAAGGAGAGATTACTATCTACCTGGGTCCCCAGATATCCCACTCACCAGGCGAAACAAGGAGAAAGTTACTGTCAGCTGCCTGTCGGGAGCCAGGATCCACCACATAATGCACGCACTCAGTTCACTCCACAGCAAGTACAAATATGACTCTGTCATTGTCCATGTTGGTGTGAATGACCTGAGACGTACCTCCCTGGACTACATGAAAAGAGACATGGAGGAGCTGTCTGATCTTGTAGCCCAGGCAGGCATGACCCTAGCCCTAAGTAGCATCCTGTCATCACCCAGAATGATACCACAGTACAAGGACAAAATGATTGACTTTAACAATTGGCTAAGCTTCTGGTATCATTCTAAGGGGATCCAGTATCTGTCTGCCTGGGATGACATGATCGACAAACCACGATGCTTTACCAGAGATGGCCTGCACCTGTCGCCCTTGGGATTCCAGATACTGGCTAAGGCTCTTGCCACCACTATAGTACTTTTTTTAGGCAAGGTTCAAATGTCAAAGTCATCACCGTAACAGGTACAAGCAAGCAAAATCTGAGGGTAATGCTACTCAGTGTTAGAAGTCTAAACCTCAAAATGCACTCACTCGAGGCACTCCTCAAAATGAAGAACATCGACATCCGTGCAGTGACAGAGACCTGGTTCAAGGCTCCAGAGAGCACCCCTGCATTACCAGGCTATAATTCATACCACACCTTTTGGCCACCTAATCTGGACCAAAACACTAAAGGCAGAGGCGTGTCCATATTCATTAAGGTTATCCTCACTTCCAGGTTAGTTGCTCAGCATAATGCATCCGAGATTATCCAAGTGCAACTAACTCTGGGTAAGACCTCAATCCAAATTGCAGCTTGCTACAGATCCCCCATCATGCCCCAGGATTCCCACTACTCATTTCTTGATACACTGGAAAATATTAGTGTACAACTCAACACCCTAATAATGGGGGATTTCAACTACCCCACGATTAACTGGGAAAACTACTCATGTACCAACTCTTTTGCTCAACATTTTCTGGAATTCATAAATTCCAATGCCTTGGATCAACTTATCCACACACCCACCAGGGGCAGCAATATCCTAGACCTGGTCATTACCAACATGGGTGACCAGTGTTCCACACCAGAGGTCAATTCCTCGTTGGTCAAATCCGACCACAAGCTAATCACCCTAGACATCCACATCCCACTCCCACCCCCATTAGGGAACCACCATAAAATATTTCTCCAAAGCCAACTTCACGCTTCTTAAGACAGAAGTGGCAAACTTCATGACACCCATGCAGGCGGACAATAGAGGTACGACTGCTGAATCCTACACAAATGCACTTTATAAGCACTTACACAAGTGCATGGATTGTGATATCCCTAACAGAACCAAGATGCTATCCTCCAAAAAAAAAGAAGCCAATATGGTGGTCCCCTGCTATAAACAAACTCTACAACAGAAGAAATAAACTGTTACAAAAAAGAATAAAATCCCATGACTGGAGGAACTCCCTGGTCAGCCTCAGTAAGAAACTGAGATCTCTCATAAAATCCTCCAAAGCTAGTTATGAAAACAAAATTGCCACTGATTCTAAAGACAATCACAAAGCATTCTATAGTTATGTCAAGAGTCTCAATGGCAACACTCAGATCTGCTCTGAGTTGCAGCACAATGGCACTAAATATACAGAACCAACTGATAATTGCCAACATCCTGGCAGATAGGTTCAGTGCTAACTTTACCCCCCTCTCACCCCCTAAAGGGCCCATATCTATAATGGAACAATGCAAAGTTCCTGTAATCACGGCTGCACAGGTAAAAACCACACTCTCCAAAGCCAAGAACACAGCATCCATGGGACCTGACAACATCCCAGGCTGCGTTCTACATGAACTACAGAAGGAAGTGGCACCCCACCTAAGTTTGTTTGTGTCTTTCGGCTTTTCCCGGTTAGGGGTCGCCACAGCGGAACTCTGGTCCGCTAATGATTGGCAGTAGAGTTTTACGTGCTGGCTTGCTGGGCCTAATGCACAACCTTCAACAAAGGAACGCCCGTTCATGCATGTCGCCACACAGAAGACGCTCTAACTGAGAATCGAATGGGCAACATCTAACTGTGAGGCAACAATGCTAGAGCAGCATCACCACTGCAGTTGGCACCCCACCTAAGTAAGTATCATGTTCAGTCATAGCCTCACCTCAGGCTTTGTGCCCACTGAATGGTGCACAGTGACGGTTGACCCACTCCACAAAGGGGGAACCACCACGGACCACGGGAACTACCACCCTATTAGCCTGATGAGCCTGGTCTGCAAGGCCATGGAACATATCATCATGGAACTTATAAATAAAGACATTGGTAATCTTCAAACTCTGGACCCCACCCAGTCTGGGTTTGTAAAAGGCAGATCATGTCTCCTAAACCTGATAGACTTCTTTGAAGCAGTCACCAAAGCTGTAGACGAGGGTAAGGTGGTTCACACAGCCTATCTAGATCTCGCCAAGGCTTTTGACACCATCCCCCACTCTGGAATTATAGATAAACTCATTAGACTAGGTATAAATCCCTATGTCACAAGATGGGTTGCAAACTGGCTCACTGACAGAACCCACATTATGAAAGTAGCAGACTCCAAATCCGACTTCAGACCAGTGACAAGTGGAGCACCACAGGGTTCAGTCCTGGGTCCTCTCCTGTTTGGTATCTACTTCTCTGAAGTACAGGCTAACACAGAAGGTCTTTGGCTAATGAAGTTTGTAGATGACTGCAAACTAGGAGCCATAATCAAAACTCCTAATGATGTGGACATCCTACAAAATGACCTCACTGAGACAGATGCCTGGTGTCAAAGCCATGGCCTCAAGCTCAATGCCAAAAAGTGCATTGTCATCCCCTTTGGCAAAAACTCTGTATCCATGAACTACCACATAGGTGGTGGTCTACTTAACACCGAAAGTATGATAAGAGACCTTGGGACACTGGTTGACAGTAGTCTCTCCTTTGATAATCACATTGCCACAGTAGTCAGGAAATCCTTCTATGTGGCACACCTCATCACAAAAGATTTCTCATCCAGGAAAAATAGGCCATTGTTCCCCTCTACTCATCACTCATTAGACCCATTATAGAGTACAAGGCCCCTTTTGGTATGTACCTCACAAGACACCTACAACAACTGGAAAGGGCACAGAAATACCTCACAAAGAGGATTACTTGCCTCAAAAAGATGCCCTATGCAGACCGTCTCAAAAAACTCCAGCTTTACTCCATTGCATATCGCCTACTCAGATACGATCTCTGCCTAACATACAAAGTTATGTCAAACACAGAGCTGTTGGACATGCTCCACTTAAAGTAATCCCAATCCATCTGAGCTACATGTTCTAGGGACCTAAACCTTGTCACCACAATAAACAGAACACTCTGGAGGGATAGATTCCTGTTCCAGAGACTTCCCATACTCTGGAACAAACTACCTATCTATATCAAGCAAAGCTTCTCATTAGCACTATTCAAGAAAAAATCTCGTTGACTAGATGGGAAATAGGAAATTCACCCCGGGGATCACTTCTGTGGCTCTGCTCGACAGGGGCATAGGAAAATAATTTTCTTGGGTGGCGAAAGCCAGGGTACCTTTTTGGCTAGGCTTATATAGGCCCTAGGGCGAATAGCCTAGTACCTGCCTGTGAAACCTACCTATGAAACCTATGAATTACTACAGCTGTAATCAATACTGCCCAGGTACTTGATAATTTCATGTGCCTTGTACCAGACAAAGAATGGGCATAAATTTATCATGATAGATGTCTCTAAGGTTCACAAAGAATGCAAAATAAATAAATAAATAAAATAAATAAATAAATAAATAAATAAGCTAATTGTTTAAAACCTGTTTGTAACAGTGCTAGCAATAAAATTAGAATGGTTGTTAGTAAATTTGACATTATATCTATCTTTCTCCAGAAGGGCCTTACCACTTATAGAGGATTGGATCATAAAGTTACAAAGTTTGGGGTCATCACTACTTCTTCCAGCCAAATGTAAAAGGTCAAGCTTCCTCCTCCATCTGCAATGTTAGCAAATGAGTATGATATATTCTTTGTCACTGAACCCAGTCATTAACATTTATTTACTGATTTGTTTGTCATTCTTGAACCCTTTTCAATCACAACCTGGGCCACAATGGACAAGAAGAAATGTAACATTCTTACAGACAATTTAATGCAGCCTATTAACTCATTTAATCCTGAATAACAGGTTGCTAATTAATAGTTTTGCCTCCTGAGATTTCTAAGCCAGGAAACTACTTGCTTCCTGAGAGGTTTTCTCCAAACTTCTCTACTGAAAATGCATTTCATTATAATTATAATATCTGATACATAGTGTGAGCTACAAATAATGTAAAATATGATAGCTATCTGGTAGAGAATGGGCTATAGAACTAGTGTTAGTGTCAAAGGTCTGTCTGTAGATGTTGATTTTATATTGCAGATTTATGAAATAAAAATGTATTTTGCTTGCAAAAGAACATACTAGTGCAATGGTAAAACAAATGATTGTATCTCTAAAAGTGTACAAGATTGAGACAAGATATCAGCGAGGGAAGTGTTCACGTCTTCAAGAGTTTTCGGATTTTGTATGAAAAGAGGGGATAGCATACTGTGTGACATTGCCAACTCTATCTAAATTATGCATATAATAATTTCACAATTTTTGAAAACAATATTAATCTACAAAACCAGTTGTATTAGATTGCCAATAAAAGTGACAGCATTGTGTGTATATAAAATGGCACCATTTGTTCATGTGTAGCTCACACAGCTTTTATGAAATTAATGTAGTCATGAAAATATAGGCAATAGTTATAAATGCTTTACCAAAAGTGCATATATATCTCAGAAAGTCTTCACATTACCCATTTTGTTTAAATGTAATTTTGTTCTAACATCCACTGCTTGAATATATCACCCCAGCAAGACAGTATCATACTCTGTTTTTGCATTTGATGTAAACATGGAAAATAACATATTTTTCAGAATGTTTTACAAATACTCGTTAACAACTATGTCTCTGTACATTTCATATTGATCATTTCACAATGTATGCTTTACAAATCATGTGAGTATGCTGCCTTTATGTATGTGCCTTTTACAGGACTTCAGAAATTAGACTTTGAAAATAATGACATGTATACTCCTTTCAGGAGTACAAAAAAGTCTGTTGTAAAGATGAATATACTCTTACAGGATAGACAGGATCTCTGCTTTCCTGATGTCTATACTCTTGTATGAAGCAATGAGTTAACTGACATGATTTATGGATGTGGGAAGAAACTGAAGTAATCAAACAAAACCCATGCAATCACAGGGAGATCATTCAAAGCTCCATGCAGATAGTGACAAGATGCCAAGATAAGTGGATGTTTTCACCACTACACTAGCATACTGCTTTTTAGGAATCATCTTGGGGCTACAGACTTAGTATGGTCTTTGGATCAGTGGAACTGTTTCTGTGGAAATATGATGTGTGCTTAGAAAATACAGTGGTAATACCTGTGATGTAGCCACTGTAAGTGCCTAGAATCAGTGCTGTTCTAAGCATGTTGTCTTTCCTAGGTGAAAAATGAAATTTAACATTTTCATCTTAGCAGATATGTCACTAACTCACAAATGACAGCACTGGTAGTTCAGTACCCTGCCTGATCATTCCTTACCTCCTTTTATATTAAAGCTACCTCCTCTCAGTTCTTCTCTGTCTCTTCTTTTACACTTTTCTCACTATGTGTATGAACACTTTCGGTCTGGTCTCCTATCTGTTACTTCAATGGCTGATGATTTATGTTGCTGCACTGCTGCCTAATTTTAATAAAAGATATTTGTTCATATTTCCTTCAAGTACTTCTGCTAATATTGTCTGCTCACTGTACAATCTGATGAATTTATAAATACCATAGTTTCCCGTATAAAACAAACTTTACTGGTGCAGTGACAAACAGTGCATTATGTGAAATGAATAAATGAATGAATGAATGAGTGAATGAACAAATGAATAAATGCATTCCTTAAGGTGTTTTTTTGTGTGATACGATACTTCTTACCATTCTGATCATCTTGCATTGACACGGGTTTCATCCCTTTATGCTAAGCAACAGGGAAACATATAAATTATACAAGACATTCTATACTTTTCACTCCACTGTTCACAAAAATCTCCATTTTCTTGCAGTTTTTCACATTAACTAAATTTTGACTAAAATTATGTAAACTGTTTCCATTTTTAAGTGAAACTACTCAGATTTGCTGACATTTAATAAAATATTGCATTATATTGTAAAGGGGGAGACTGGTAAGTTAGGTTTCAAAATCATTCCAACGTTGGTTTCAAAATCCTCTGGTTATGTACAAGTGCTTGCTATCACATAAACACATATATAAAGGACAACACACTCAAATGTCAATTTTTCCTCATCATGAGGTGTTTTTCTTAATGTTAACTGAACACAAACACCATAGCCATTAAAGAAAACAAAGTTTAAGTATTCCTCCTGTTTCTTGCCTGCACCTAATCCAATAGTCACTTTGAATGCCATTTTGGTTAACTGTGCAGTCCATATTATTTAATTTTGGTATTTCTCAGAGCAATGGTCCAACAGTCATCACAGATAATTAAGGTGCTGCCTGTTAATGAGCTGCTTCCTGCAATAAATGGAACAGGGTTTGATTCCTTCCATCTCCATTTGCCTACTGTGTGACTCTGAGTAAGTTACTTAACCAGACAATGCTCATGGGTCACTTTTGAAAATGGACACTTGTGCCCAGTGTGCTTACCTGCTTAACAAATGAATACAATAAAAAAAATGGTTGCATTACAAAGGAACCCAGTGGTAAGGGTAATAGCATCTAAGGCAACTGTAGCCATAATAAGACATGTAATCATAGCACAAATTACAGTTGCAACAAAAAATTAAAAAAAAAATCTGTTTAAAACACTGAAGCTAGGCATACACATTATGGCAGAGTGCCAAGCCATTTTGTTATCTATGCTCCATCAGCCACAGTTGCCCAACTTCCCACCTCAGCCAGATACTGAGAGATATTAATATATGAAACCATAATTCTGAGCCGGAACAAAATCAACTAAATGGATACACTTTCAAACCTAAGCTGTAAAGGTTGTTTAAAGGCTGTTTATGAGATGGCCTCTAACAAAAATCAAATAAATTAACAAAAAAACAAAAATAAAGAATACTACACTGATGCCAGGCACAGTAAAACAAACAAAGAAACAAACAAACAAACAAAAAAAAAACAGGAACTCCCAGTCCAGTCACTATATGGAAAAATGGAGCCATAGTAGGTGGTGGATCCTTCTCTGTTAATCTTATGGGGACATATACCCAGGGATTCATCAACAATCTACCACATCATGTTAAGGGCTACAGAAAAAGGCCCTGTTAACACAATGCAGTATTTTGTGGTTCATAGACACATTAGCTGCAATGAGGAAAGACCTCATTATTGGCTAATTTGCATGTCTGTAAATCACAATTAGCTACCTTGGAGTGCGGATTAGCAAGTAAGTAGACAGAATGTGTGACATATGACTAAACTACAGAAATGAATTACAAAACATAGTAAACTCAAATGCATTTTTTTTAATTTTTGCAGATTACAGTACATCATAAATTATTATAAATCTATACTTTTAAAGTTCAGTGAGTAGTAGGAGAAATTGCTACCCCCCTGCAATGCAGAGGATTAAGGGCCAGAATGAGAGATGCACATCATAATGTATGACTTTTGAGAGCTGTGATATTTAGCATTTTTTGCTCACAGCTTTGTGATATTATATACACTTAAAACACAATTTCACTTCATAGGTAGTTAATAAACTTGCAGTCCAGGGGAATCATAGAGGAGCATAGTGCAAATTCCCAGTTGACCACAAGGCCATACCCCTTCAACCTCTTAGAGCAAGAAATCTGGACAAAGTGATAAATAAAAGTGGGACAAAGGCCCAAAAATAGAGGCAATTTTTAAATATTGCTCTTACAAACTTAGAAAGTTGACAGAATAACAGGTTTTACATTAACATGAATTTTCTGAAGGATATGAAGTCTAAGACTCAAATGTGTGTCATTATTTTATAACTTCAAGCTTTAATGATTTACCACTAATTTGCCAGAAAACCACAATTTTATGAAAAATGAACCAAAAATACAAGGCCAAAATCTGGACATTCTGTACAGTTGAGAGGTATGTGGTGGAAGCACTATCTGGCTAAGTAACTTGCTCAAGGTCACACAGTGGGCAAATGAGGGCTAAGAGAATCAAACTCGGTACTACATGACCTACAGCTCACAGCCTTACCCCTCTGCTCCACCTGCCAAATGTGATAGAACTGTATCTTATTGTACTGAATTTTACTATAGATACACAGCTCTTCTGACCAGTCTGAACAAGTTTTTAATTTGAGAGCTTCAAGTCTATGATAATATTTGAAACACATTAACTGATTCAGTTAGCTCTAACAGCAGTATTAGATGTAGTGAACTATGACATTTAGTGATAGTTTTCATTCTTATATTCCAGTTACTGATGTTTAATTTGTCAGTTTTACGGTCTTTTGTGACATTTCTAAGATATTACAGCAAAATGCATGTAAAATGGCAGCCTCAGGAATTGTACACTTTCTTTGGAACAGTGTCTTTGAATGGAGTGTGGCAAACCTGCTTAGCTCTGTTTCTTACCCTCTGGAAAAACTGCATGATTGTTAGTTGCTATGGTGACTGCTGCTTCCAAGACACACTACTAATACAGCAAGCATACTGCAATGTACACAGGTCAGACTTGTTTTCTGTGGAGTTCTGTCAGCATGCATTAACTTTCAAGTAACAGCATGTGTCTTTTTTTAAATATTGTGCTCATGGGAATATGATCATATAAGTAACTAAATAAAGTATAATAGCTGTTTCTTGTGAAGACCTTGTGTAATTTGCAATCCTGAGCAATAGTTTATAAGTCCCCCATCAGTGCACTGCAACTTTAGTGATGCTAACACACCACATAAACATAAACATTTATACCAGCCTGCTTTTCTTATAACACTTCATACCTCCTTAGCTGATTCTATAGCATAACAAATTGATTCAGATTACAACCCTCTTTCAAAGCCTAAAACCCTACTCCCAACTATTCTGTTGCCAATCCTAACATCAAACCACTCTCTCTGTAACCTTACTACTAATATCTTACAGAATTAATTATCACTTACTGCCTGAGGGAAAGATTCTTAAAGATCTGTTTCTGCAAACTACTGCTATTTACTCAGTGTTGTGGGATTGCTTGTTGCTGAAATGTTTTTGAGCACTTTCTGCTCCCCTGTGTCACCCTACTGCTTTTCTACCCATTGCTCTAAATCCATCACAAGGTCTCCTGGCCTCTTCTTGTTCCTCTCAGACTTATTCATAGCCGGCTTTGGGCACAGCGAACCCTACGGTCACTGGGGCCCCCTGTTCCTGGGGGGCCCCCAACCACAGCAAATTATCTTATCTTGATATTTTGTAACGTCTGTCAAACTAACAAAAGCTAATACAGCAATCTTGTATACGTAATAAACCAGTTGGGTAATAACTCTTATTAGTATCGCCTTTAAAATTCAAAGATATTTCTGGTTATATTAATGGTGTTTTATCAAGTAACAGGCTTCAGAATTCCATTAAATATTTTATCGCTGACATAATGCCTGTAGCTTTGTTAAACCCTGCTGGTGGACTAAAACTAACAACGTAGCCATATTTAGGTACCTGCAATACCTGTAGCTGCAGGGGGGAGCCCTTAATCATCCTTAACTATGTGGGGTCCCACAAACGCTGTTGCTGGTTGGGAAAAAATAAAGAGGGGAAAAACATGTATTAATTTCCTGATTATGATCTTTAACCTGAAGAGTGCCATGATATGGCCCTAATAGGATGAAGCTAATGATGAACATGAGCAAGGTAAGCACTAAAAAGATCAACAACCCAAAGTGACTGATCTCAGAGAAAATCTTAGATTTTAAGAAGGGCTGATGGTTCCAGTTTTCAGGGATGTGTTTCTCTTTCTGGAAGTTTTATAAATACTGGCTGAACACCAGATACTATAACTCTCAACATCTTTTGCTGAAGAGTTCAGCCAGTGCTATAAATAATAGCAGAATAAAGGCTCAAAATCAGAAATATGCCCTAAATAATATTCTAATTCAGTTTAAAAAGTTAATAGAATAACACCTTTTGCATAAACATGAATTTTTTGGACAATAAAAAGTATGAAACTTTGGATTTATTGATTGTCTGTCATCCTGAATAATTTATAGGAATCAAGCTTTTTATGATGGACAGAGCAAAATTATGAGCAAAATCTATGAAATTAGGGACATAGGCAAATATGCATTACTCCTCAATGAGGTAAATAAAAGTGACTTACCCCTGCTGTTGTTTCATGACTGCTAAACAGCAGTCACTGATCTGGTGTGGCAGTACCGGTGTTGCAAAATGTATTGCTATTTGCTGAAATAAGTACAAAACTGATATTGTTCGGGCTTATGCTTGTGTGTATCTTTAAAATATCACTGGTTTTTATTTGTCCCCACACCAAATAATGCCAGGACATATACATTATTCTTCTGGGTATCAGTAAAAAAATGCAAATAACAAGTAATGATATTTCATTTTTAAGGGTATGGCATAAAATATATCACAGAACATTCAGACACTTAGATCTTCTAGAAGTCCAGTGGCCCCCACTCGCCAGACTGTATAAATGAATTCAGGGGGCTCCCTTAATCATCCTTGACTGTGTGGGGGCCCCACAAAAACTGTTGCTGGTTGGAGAAAAAATGTATTAATTGTCTGATTATACTCTTTAACCTGAACAGGGCTATGCCATGACCCTGTTAGGATAAAGCTGATAATGACCTCTGCTCTCAACCACACCCATTCTAAAACCAGCCCTGCTCAGATGTGTGTGTTTATAGAAAGCTGCTGTAGGTTATATGGGGGGGTGGGGCTGGAGACAGTGTGGTTATTACTTCTTTAATTTTCATCATAGTCAAACCTTAGAGGTGTGCACAGGAGGTCATTATAGCTGTTGTTTGGGCTGAAGATAATGTGGTAATTTTTTCTTTTACTTTTCTCACAAATCTCAGAGGTGTACAGAGGTTGTTATAGCTTGTATAGGGGTAGTATATTGTCTGGGAGCAGAAAGTAGAATGCATTACTGTAATCATTATTTTTTTTCATATTCTTAACAATCACCATAATCATAATTTCTATTCAGGCTTTCATTGATGAAAAGGTTGTATAAAATGAAAATAAAAAACTTTAAAATGCAGTTCAGAGCATGTAGAAAGTTACATTTTATTGAAAAAACTGAAGAGTAAAGCAACATGTGAGAAAAGGAAGAAAAAGGTAATTTGCATGGTGTGGGGACCCCAAGATGGGGGGAAGCATAGTGGAGGACTAGAGTGTGTGTGTGTGGGGGAGTGGTGGTGGTGGTGGCTAGGGCTCCATTTCACCTAAGTCCAGACCTGCACATAGACTTGTTGTAATGTATCACTGTTGCAACTAAATGCCAGTAACTGTAAATGTCCCTTTGTAAGATGGGACAACATAATGTGGTGCACAGGCCTGTTGTAATGTAATAGTATTGTAGCTACAGGTCAGTCTGTGCATACTACATCTAGTTTGCAGCATGAACTACAAGGTTGCTTAGAAGGGGTGGCAGTGACAGGTTGATACTTGGATAGGAAGTGCCTAGGGGGCCCCAGCATAACATTTGCTGGGGGCCCTCAAAACCCTGGACTTATTCCTTTTTAACTGGGGCCTGTGTGGGGCCTAAGGGCATCCAGGGAGTCTAGTCATCTCCAAATGGACATTTATTTTCACTTTAGTGGCCTACCCCTATTTCTGCCCCCTTGACATCTATGGTTGTGTTGAAGGGGCAGGCATGTAATGGGGATGTGCAGTATATCGCCCCTCTTCCACAGCAGCTCAGCCATGAACACTACCCTTTCCTGTCTTTGGACCACACCACTTCCTCATGACATCATCAGCCTTTGCCAGGAACTGTCACAGGGAACATCCACATAATGCTCCCCCCCCGGGGGATGGACTTACGTAGTCAGGGCTTTATCCCTTTATGTCACTAGGGCAGCTTATTGCTGTAATGCTCACTGCCACAATATTCATAGCACATAGCTATGAAAAAAGCATGTACCACATTTTAAATAATTCTGTGCTGTATCTTGCTTCTGTAGCAGAATGTTATCCTTTGTTAGTTTTGTTTTGTACCTAAATATGAATTATATTTATTGTTTTCTATTTATACTATATTCTGCTACTGAAACATTGTAACTGAAAAAGATAATTTCAGATCAATTTACTTATCTAGTTAGCAAACCATAAATACATAATTTAAAGAATTGTTGCATGCTAATACACAATAGATTAATAAGAACCAGAACAGACTCCCAAAACATTTGTCCTGCAACTACAATGTGCATAAATGTTATGAGGGCTTGTTTTGGTAGTCTTTCTCTCTCCATTTTTGATAGACGTGTGGATTTTTGTTTTCTTCAAGTGTTTGGTTTGGTAAAACTAAAAAAGAAAAAAATAAGGGAAAGAGAAGAGAAAGCACTTAAAAGTCTCAAAGTAAATAGCTGCAGCTTTTAAGTAAAACTTCAAAAGAAAAATGAAAGGAAGAAAGAGAAGAGAAAACGCTTAAAAGTCTCAAGGTAGATAGCTGCAGCTGGTAAGACTGTTTAGATAATGGAAGAATTATACATTGATACCCTATTGGAGTATGAATGTTCTCCAGCAGGGTATTAACATACAGATATTGCCCAGTAAAACAAATCCACTGCTTCACAGCAACACATTAAGCATGTAACGAAACAAAACAAAATGAACAAGCACCATTTTTCAATCTTACTAAATGTAAATTTGCTGTTTAGCAAGCATAAAATAAAATAAAGTAAATAAAAAGTAAGAGCTGTGTCTGTGTGTGTGTGTGTGTGTGTGTGTGTGTGTGTGTGTGTGTGTGTGTGTGTGTGTGTGTGTGTGTGTGTGTGTGTGTGTGTGTGTGTATGCACGAGCATGCGCGTGTGTGCATGTGTGAGAGTGAGATCGATAGAAAGAAAAAGAGAAAAATTCAGTGAGCTGTAAGCAAACATGACAGAGAGAGAGAGACTTGGCAGAGATCTCAATTTATTTGATCAAGAATTCTGTATAAAGCAACTAGAAGGAAAAATACATAAAATCAGGAACACACATTAGACATAACTTTACATTAGTATGCAGTTTCTCAACAAAAAGAAGTATAATTAAACTATAATGTCTAACTTCATTGACTGACAATAATCACTAATTTATCAGAAAATCAATCATTTTGAGGTTGAAGGGACAGAGCAAAATTAAGGACAGTTTAGAAACATGTGTGGGGGGGGATTAAAGTACCTTGCACTGAATGTATTGCTTTCATTTGTTTAATTACAATGAGACACCTAAAGTATACTAAGTTAAGAAAGTTGCTGTGATTGCTGAGTACTGTCGCCAGGATTCAATAAAGCTTACATGGAGCAATTCTCTGTGTATGAATAGTGTAGCAGCCTGAACACAGAATATGGCTGCCAAGAAATCCAGTAAACAAGGCTGGGGGTGTGCACGAGCTTCCCAGCACTATTCAAACATGGACACCATGGAATAATGCTAATCACATAATTTACTGGTGAAAGACATGCAAATAAGGTGAATTAGTGATTCAGGAAGCAGATAGGCATCCCTGTTGGAGCCATGTCCGCTGCAGAAATGTATTCAGTTACTAACCATGTCCATCCATCCATCCATCCATCCTCAACCCCTTTTCCCATTTTTACACATGGGGTTGGGGTGTCACTTCACAGTGCCAATCATCCTGAGCCAAGGTTTACACTCCCGGGTGGCTAGCCCTGCCGCACTAATTCATTTACACCACTTTTGCATGCACACACTCTCACCTATGGCCAATTTAGAATGTCCAATCCACCTACTGCATGTCTTTGGGAATGTGGAAAGAAACCGGAGCACCCAGAGGAATCCCACGTGACCACGTGGAGGACATGCAGACTCCACACAGAAGGCTCCCCAGCCGAGAATCAAACCGGAGAACATTTTGCTGTGAGGCGACAATGCTATCCGCTGCACCACCGTGGCACCCTCAGTTACTAATCATGTACATTTCTGCAAAGATCAAAGCGGGGGCATGACAGCTCAAAGTAAAGCATGTATTATGAGTATTAGGCATGTCAGTGGCCAAAAATATGGCCATTGGCATCCAAAACTGTTTCAAAATGATAAAAATCAAATTTTTTTGGCTGATTTTGGCCATTTAAGTGTAGCGCAGCGGCAGGCAAATGAGATTGTGCGAAAAGAAAAAAATTGCAAAAATACAATTTTATGTGAAAGATGAATTTTGCCATTATAAGGGGCAGCAGACAGACTCATAACAATATCAGGTAACAGTGGTAGCTAAGGACATAGGCTCCAGCGTAGCGGTGTAACTAGGGTCTAAGGCAGTGGGGTATGCAACTGAGCTAAATTTACTGAATATCAAAATGGGAGGCGTGTCCACATGCACCTAACTGTGTAGGAGTTATAATGCGGTGGTGTAAGCAGGAGAAGCAGCTGCCATGAAAAAGGTGTGTGTCATGCTTGGTGTAAACACATTGGAGCTCTGCAGCTCCTATTTGCGCTCAGCTAAGCAGACCTAAGCAAGGGGGTGCATCTGAGGCTGCTTATCTGTGTTTAGCTCTTCCAAGAACTGAGGAGTGTGTTTGTGTCCAGGGGAGGGCCTTTTTCTTCAGCAATGTTTACATTAGCTAAAACAGTTTGCGCGGTGCACCACGGGGTTTAAACAGAGAGGAAATAGAGAAAAAAAAATAGCAGTTTAAATGAAATGACCTACAAATCACTAAAATGGCCTCTCCCAGTCACAGCAGTCACAGTGGCCATTCAAACCCCTCAATAATACAGCTGGCAGGTGGAATGTATCATAGTCAGCCAATCACACAGGCAGCATTTGTAACACAAGAGTATAAAGTATGAAAACACCTTCCAGTCTGCTTTTTCTCACAAACCTGCACCATTGGTGTACACAGTTGGAAGTTTTAACTGAAAAAAATGTTAGGGGCTGCTGTTGCTTTGATACATCAGTATATGCTACAGACTGAGGATGGTGAGGAGGATAATGCTGACAACTGTACCAGACCAAGGAGGAGGAGAAGAGTGTTTAGACCCAGGGTAACCTACCAGGGGCTACATGATCTGGAGATACTAGAGAGTTACAGGGTGGACAGGGGCATAGCAACTCATCCAGCTGTGCCAGCCTCATCCCAGACCCAGAGCCAACAGAGGGGAACCCATCCCAGTTGAAACCAAGGTATGTGTAGCCTTAAGAATACTAGCTACAGATACCTTCCAAAGAGCTACTAGGGAGATCATGGGGGTCTCACAGGCATCTGCATCCAGGGTACTCCACCAATTCCTGGATGTCATGTGAACACATGCTGGTGAGCACATATATTTCCCCAGCATCCCTGAGGAGAGGGCCAGCAATATGTGTCTCTTCCACCATATAGCAGATTACCCAGAGGTACTGGATGCCATAGACTGCACGCACATCCACATCAAGGCACCACCCAGTGAAGAGGGTAGAGTCTATGTCAACTGCAAGGGCTATCACTCCATCAACTGCCAGGTCATGTGTAATGCTCAGGGTATTATCATGGCAGCCTTGGTAGTTATCATGACTCCCACATCTGGCATACCTCACCAACTGTACTAGGCATTTGCCAGGGAGACATCCTGTATGGCCATCTGGTGGGGGATGCTGGCTATGCACTGGAGCCATGGATGATGACACCCATCAATAATGCACACACACACACACACACACACACACACACACACACACACACACACACACACACACACACACACACACACACACACACACACACACACACACACACACACACACACACACACACACACACACACACACACACACACACACACACACACACACACACTGAAGAACACCATAATGAGGCACACACACAAACCAGGAACATTGTAGAGTGTGTGTTTGGGATGCTGAAGTCACGGTTCTGCTGCCTTGACATATCTGGTGGAGCTCTGCAATAGTCTTCACTCACATGTGCACACATGTTCATAGTATGTGCAGTGCTACACAATATGATCCTGCGGAAACAGCTGTGGCAGGAACATCACAGGGATGGCCCACACAGCACCCCACCATTGCCAAGGCCCCCACAGGCACAATGGGACTTGGGGGAGGAACCTCCTGAGCCTGCTCCTGTAGGCAGATGGAGGTGTGCCCAGTAATCCCAGGCCTTGGCAAAGAGCCAACACATAGCACACACATGTGACGCTGTAGGGACCCAGGAACTGACACCTCTCTCTGGCTCACACACACACACAGTAAAATGGATGTCACACACATCACACTACCTGTACCTTACCATGTATAGGCTGTGTACTGCTTGCATCCAACAGAGTCAGCCCTCAAGCACTGTCCTCACAACTGCCACGGGCACAAGGTAAGTCAGTCTTCTTAACAATAAATGAATGGAGTAGTATGTTGTGGTAGCATAGCTATGGTATTGCTGCATGCATGCAAGGGAATGGGGTGGCCTACCGGGATAGCAGCAGGCAACCGATAGCTATGTGGGACAATAGGAAATGTCCACTCAATACTGGCTTCCTCAGACTATGCAGTAGTCCCCCAGGTGACAAATCTCACTGCAGTATATGTGGGGGGGCTAACTAACTGGGGGGGGTCATAGGTCACAAGCATGGATGTCAATGTGGGTGTCTCATACTCCCCCCTCAGCCTCACCCAGCAAGTCAGCCATAGAAAACCATAAAGAAATGTCTGACAAAGGCCCACAAATGGGGACCATGATGAAATATTCCCCTACAGACTTACACAGTGATATCACAGCAGGTCTGGCAGTTGCATTAAGGCTCTGAAGGGTAAGAAGTCTGAAACCCAAATGTCTGCCATTACAATCTAACCTGTGGTCTTTAGTGATATGCCTGTATTCTCCAAGACAGGCACAATACTATGCTAAATGGAACCAAAATGTAAAGCCAACATCAGCACAGTCTGTGCAAATGTGTACATTTGACAGAAGTGCCCCCCCAATGCACCCATGTCCCCATAGAAATGCAGTAACATTAATGTTTGTAGGGTATTAGCAGCAGAGCACACATTCCCAGGTCTGTCCCAGTCAGCTTGATAACTTGTTGCATGTCCACAATATGCAGGGGTCAATGAGCTATGTATACGTGTGGTTAATACTGTCAGGATGTGGCCAGCACTTACTCCTGGCTGTCGTGTCTTAGTCGCTAGGTACAGTACTGTGGGTGACAGGGTCCATGTTCCAAGAACTGCAGTGCCAACCATATTGCATGTCAACTACACCTATGGTAGGAGGTGTACACACTGTCCAGCCATCAATATCTGTAACAGCAAGAAAGCTGGACAGGTCAGGGACAGGGGACCACACATATGGACAGTACACAGCTCGGAGTAACCTACACAGTGCCTAGCATACCTCTCAATTGTACAGACTTTTTGCAGAATGTCCAGAGGTTTGTATCGTATTGTTGGTCTGTTTATCATGAACTTGTGGTTTTCGGGCAAATAATTGGCAAATCACGAAAGACTAAAGTCAGAAAACAATGACAGATTGTGATGTCAGACTTCATATCCTTTAGAAAAATGCATACTAATGCAAAAGCTGTTATTGTATCACCTTTCTAGGTTTGTAAGGCCAATAGTTAACAATGGTCTCTATATTTAGGCCTTTGTCCCCCAATTACTTATGGCTTTATCCAGATGTCTGGCTCTAAGAAGTTGAGAGGTATGGTGCCTAGTAGGACAGCAGGTACCTGAAGGTCAGTGTACTGCCAGGTTATAAAAGGCACTGACAACATGTCACTGGCCAACATCCATAACCCTGGAATGACAGGTTGTCACAGAAGGAGCACAAGGATGCCTTGTATATCTGTTCTGCTTGTCCTAACATTGCATTTGCCTGTCAACTATTTGCAAAACAAGAAGGGGTTATGTGGGGGCAGAGCCTGAATGGCTAACTGGTAACAGCATTTTTTTAGAGATCCACAAAACTAGTTCAAATAAGAGGGAAATAATTAATTTCATTGAACAAAAATATCCAACTATTATTGATAAACTTCTGAACTAATAGTGTACTAACTTTGAAAACTTTTTGTCAATATTTTCCTGTCAAATTAATCTGGAGACTACTATAGCCACTTGGAAATGAGTAACTCACAGAACTCCCACTCTGAAACAGCCTGGAAGAAGGAAATCCAATTGATGTCCTCTGTACTGCAGGAGCTGTCATTGAAAATGGATAATTTTAAGGACAAACTTGAAAATTTAAAAGAGAACTGCCAAAAACAAACATATGTCTTTAAAGAATTATTACAGCAGCAACAAACGAAAATAATGGACATTGAAACATTTCTCTCTGATATAGATAGGTTCATAGGTTCATAGGTTTATACTAGGCTATCTGCCCTAAGGCATTTATAAGCCTAGCCACCCTTATATGAAAAAATACTGTGCCCATTAGTTTGTTGTGCCTCTGTCCAGCAGTGACACAGAGATGATTCCCGGGGTAAACCTACGATCTCCCATCCACAGGTCTAGATTTCTCTTGAACAGTCAGCGAGGTGCTCTGCCTCACATGGACCGGGATTTTATTCCACAGCATAGGGAGTCTCTGAGTGATAAATCTATCCCTCCAGCACGTCCTATTTATATCCGTGCTAAGGTTTAAGTCGCTTGCTCTAGTGGTTTTGGTGGATTTGGATTTTTGAGGTGGAGCATGTCCATTAATTCCGGTTGGACATGGCCTTGTATGTCAGGCACATGTCACCTCTGAGCAGACGGTATGCGACTGAATAGAGCTGGAGTTTCTTCAATCTGGCAGCATATGACAGATTTTGGAGTCCCTTTATCCTTTTGGTGAGGAACTTTGGGGTCTCTCCAATTGCTGCAGATGTCGGGTGAGATACATCCCGAATGGGGCATTGTACTCGATCATTGGTCTGATAAGTGAAGAGTACAGGGAACAATGACCTCACTAGATCTGGATGTGAATCCTTCATGATCAGGTGGGCAATGTAGAAGGTCTTTCTAACCACTTTAGCAATGTGAGTGTTAAAAGAAAGGCCACTGTCAACATGGGTCCCCAGGTCCCTGATAACCTCTTCTGTGCTTAGTGGATTGCCACCTATATGGTAGCTTGGGGTTACCTTGTTTTTCCCGAAGGGTATGACTATACATTTTTTGGCTTAACTTCAGGCCATGGCTCTGGCACCAGCTATCTGTTTCCGTGAGTCCCTTCTGAAGGATATCCGTGTCCGATGCACTTTCCACTATGGCCAGTTTGCAGTCGCCTGCAAACCTTGTCAGCCAAAGTCCTCCCATGTTGGCCTGTACTTCTGAGAAGTAGATGCCAAACAATATGTGGGACACGGAGTCTGACACAGCGCCAGCAACTCTAACCCTGTGGGTTCTGTCCTGTTTGCAACCCATCTTGTGACATATGGGTTTACATTTAAGCTGGTAAGTTTTTGGGTATTGTGTCGAAGCCTTTGCAAGGTCAAGGTAGGCTGTATGGACTGCCTTTCCTCATCAATGGCCTTGGTGACTGTTTCAAGAAGTCAACCAAGTTCAAAAGGCATGATCTTCCCTTGACAAAGCCAAACTGGGTCGGGTCCAATGTCTGCAAGTCCCCTATATCTTTGTTTATGAGCTCCATTATGATCCTCTCCATAGCTTTGCAGACTAGACTTGTTAAGCTTAGTAATTAGAGGCACCGATCCTGTGGTAAGGCTGAGATTAAACAGCTGCCTTATGTGTGGGTTTAATTCCTCATTTAGCTCGTGTAGCACACAGCCGGGGACACCATCCGGTTCCATTGATGCTGTGTTTTTAGCTTTAGAGAGAGCAGCATTTGAGATGTCCGGGAGGCTACACTCGGCTGGGATAGTTATCTCCTTTAGGGGAGAGGGTGAAGTTTGCACTGAACCTGTCTGCCAGTATGTTGGCAATGTCTGTGGGTTCAGTGATTTTGTATCATTTTGGACTAATTCTGAGCATATCTGGGAGTTTCCACCCAGGTTCCTAACATAGCTGAAAAAGGCCTTATGATTGTCCTTTGAATCCATGGCAATTTTTCTCTCAAAATTGGCCTTAGTTGATTTTATGAGTGCTCGTATTTTTTACTAATAATGATCAGGGTGACTTCCCTTTATGGATTTTGTTCTATCATGTAATAGCTTTCTCCTCTTATTGTAAAGTTTGTTAATGGCTGGGGTCCACCAGACTGGACGCTTGCCCTTGTGGAAAGAGTCTTGGTTTTATTTGGGATTGCCTGATCCATGCAGTCCTGGAGGTGTTCATAGAAGGCATTTGTAAGGGCTTCGCTTGGGTTGAGGTTTCCTCTGGCTCAGGGGCCTTGAAGGATACCACACCAGTCTTGAGTAGTGTGAAGTTTGCTTTAGGCAGGTTCTTCACTATGGTCTTTTGCTTGGATGTGGATTTCCAGTGAGATTAGTTTATGATCAGATCTCACCAATGAGGGATATACTTCCGTGTGGAGCATTTTGTCCCCATGTTTGTGACAATGAGATCTAGTATATTTTCTCCTCTCGTGGGAACAGTGACTAGCTGTTCCATGGCATTTGAATTTATGAACTCCAGGAACCGTTGGGCTAGAAAGTTAGGGCTTGAGTAATGTTCCCAGTCTATATTCGGTAGTTGAAGTCACCCAATATGATGGTGTTTGGAGATACATTTATACCCTCCAGTGTCTTCAGGAAGGCTGTGTGGGGTTCCTGAGTTTGAGAGGGTGGCCTGTAGCATGCTACAATTTGTAGAGCAGTTTTGCCTATGGTTAGTTGCACCTGGATGGTTTCAACCTGGAGGTGTGAGTATCCTTTATGAATATGGATACACCCTCCTTTGTGGTGTGGTCTGGGTTTTGGGGCGGAGCATGATATTAGGTAAAACCTAATAGTGCCGGGTGCTCTCAGGAGCCTTGAACCAGGTTTCAGTTACAGCACAGACATCGATGTTCTCCATACTGAGAAGGGCCTCGGCATTTTGAGATTTAGACTTCTGGCATTGAGCAGCATTACCCTCAGTTTCTTCCCATTTTTGTTTTCTAGGGTGGTAGGTTTAGAATTTGAGCCTTGCCTAAAAAAGGCACTATGGGGTGGCAAGAGCCTTAGCCAATATCCGGGTGACAGGTGCAAGCCGTTGTCAAGCATGTCATCCCAGGCAGACAGAAGGTTGAAGGAAGAAGAGAACCAAAGTGAATTTCTCTTACAACAAAATAACTGGTTAATCAACAAGTTAGATGATTTAGAAAACAGAGAAAGGCGCACAAATATTAAAATATTTGGTCTTCCGGAGAAAGCTGAGGGTGAGGACATTATTTTATTTTTAAATTCCTGGTTGCCGGAATTCTTAGACCTAAAAGAAGGACTGTCAAATGGCATAGAAAGGGCTTACTGAGCCATAGGAAAACCTGTATCATCATCTCCTAATACTTCTCCTAGACCCATTGTAATAAAGTTTTTATCATACCTTGATAAAGAACTTATACTAAAGTCAGCATGGAGGAAAAGTCCTTTAAAGTATAAACAACACCAAATAAGATTCGATAATGACTATTCAACTAGAGTTCTAGGTTTAAGGAAGAAAGCATGGCCATTTGTAAAATCCATGAAACAAAACAGAATCAAAGCTCAACTTGCATACCCTGCAAAAATCAAGATTCTTTACTCAAATGAAATTAGAACCTTCGACAACACAGATGAGGCAGCTTCTTTTATCAAGAACAATAATATAATTACAATTCCAAAAGAAATGGACTGGTCAACATCTAACTCACTGAAAAGATCCCAAGAAAAAAATTCCTGGACTGATGTAAAGAAGAAGAAACAAAGAACTGAAATAAAAAATGTAACAAGTGTAAATATTCTCAAAGAATCTACTAAAAAGTGAAATATATACTAAAGGAAACTGAAACCAAAACGTATGTACATTTACTTTTTCTAGTTGTCTCAATATGTACAATATTGTTTATAATTATTCTGTTTTTCTTTTTTAATACAGTGATGCTTCAACTCTACTTACTACAGAATGAGGCTGCTTGTGTCAAGTGGTTAGCACAACGACACTCATATCAAATTTAATTATGTAATATTGTAGGGATTGTTTCTTTCAAAAAGCTCATTTTAATTACTCAATAGATTGTCTTGATGGGATAGAATTGAGAACGGGAGGTGGGGAGAGGAAGTAGAAGAGCAGTGAATGATCTGGGTGTCTCCGTTAAGAAATACTGACATGCAGCTCATATAGATGGTTTGTAACCATCGGGTTTCATATGGCTACAAGATATCAAGCAATAAGCAGTAGGTATCAGTAAAAAAATATAAATATAGTAGTTATATAACTGATTGGTGTTGAGCATTTCATTGTTACAGTATAAAAGCATTATCTCTCTTTTTTTTTTTTCACACGAACTGTCTGACGAGGATATGAATAAATAACGGCTGTTTACAAGAAGCCGTGAGCTCATTTCACAGTCAAACACACTTCCGAACACATGAATAGCATCCTTGTAATCATTCAATACCACAGTAACACTAATAGCTTGCACTCACGCTCTACAAGGATACGATGATATAAAAGAGAGAGAAAGAGGACAGATTACAGTATAGTCTTACTAGGGAGAGCGTAAGAAAAAGGAAAAAAATAGTATGAACACATTCAGCTTCATCGGACTACAACAATTATGAAAAATCAGTGTGAAAAAAGCCTACTATACTAGTACACAAACTAAATCACTAAAATAGAAATATAAATATGAACAGTTACTTTTACAGACTGGTGAGTGGCAGGGATTCAGTGTATAAACTGTTAGTCAAGATACCAAGAGTTTTCACGTCAATACAGCTGTACACTTCCTGTTAGTGTTAAAGTGACAAGCACCCTCTAATATAGTCCTGCTAACACACTGATTATTAATGTTCAAAACATTCTGGAAATGGTTAGGAAAATGCTTCGAATTTTATGTACAGAATTTATTTTATCTTCCAAAAGCTTCTGATTTCAAAGCTATATTTGCACCTTCTTGACTGTAGCTGTTGTACTGCTTATAAAAAAACCCTGTGGCAGATTTTAACATTGTTTTAATTAAAAATATTTACATGCCTGTGTGTGTGTGTGTGGGGGGGGTACATGTGTATCTTTGTTAAAAAATAGTGCAGGACAGATGACTGACCATTAACAGATTTTTTTTTTAGTGTATGAGGTATTTGCTAATTCCAAAATAAATGATAATTCTGTAAGATGTCACCCTTCTAGCATGTGCTTACATGAAATAGTTGGTTGACTAGCACAATGTATAATTAGATGTTAAAGACCAAACACAATCCAGTTCTAACTGTTGTTTACTGGACAGGGATATCCTGTAATGTAATAGGCAGCAGTGTGTCATACATACCAGTTAATGCCTGCTAGCCAATTTGTTCCTGTAATGTATATTCATTTTTGGCACAAGTATTTAAAATATATACATCAAAGTTCTATAGTGTGTATTGGGCTGTTATACCACTTTATTGTCTCATTATGACTTTCAGTACACCTAGCATAGCATGTTCAAAGGATATATGGTTAATCAGTTGAGTGGATTTAAACATTAAATTCCAGCAATTTTAAAATACCGATGGGCAGTTAATCTGTAAAATGCAGTGACATGATATTTTACAACTGACAACAGATACGATTTTAATTGCCCACAACACTGACATAGAAATGTAGGCTACATTTCTTGATTCATGAGAAATTTACAAGCATATACCATTAAATTATTATTTTTTTTAAATCTTAATGTATTTATGTAAAATAGATTTCATTACAATCAATATGTATTTGGAAAAGATTTTATCTGTCATCTACTATTAGATGATTAACTTGAACATTTGATGCATATATTACTATGTTAATAGTTATGTCATGTACATATATAGAAAATCTATAATCACATCAGATTCAGAAATGATTCAATAGTTGATATCAGTCAGTCACTATGAATGGTTCAATGAAAATAGTATATAAAATACATGTTTGTGTCTTTGCAAATTGTTCATATACATAAGGGAGAGAAAGAAGGGGAAAAGAGGATGACATTAGAGCAATTGGATGTCGGGTTTAACTTATTTGAGATGAATATACTTAGCCATATGATTGATATGTTATTAAATGTTCATAATAAGGAATGTATATATATATATATATATATATATATATATATATATATATATATATATATATATATATAGCCTACAATTACTTATGTGTTTCAATATGTATATAATATGTAGAACCATAAATATCATTCAACATATACTAGTTAGTGACAGGTATAACAGCAGTCTGCTGCCAATTATAAACATGCTGAAAATCTCTCTTAGATTGATGTTTAACTCTTTAATAGATTGTATTTCAAAAGGAGAATTGACTTGTATATTGTAAAGCTCTTGAACAGACTTAGAATATTTAGTTGGAATAAATATGAAGTACTTTATAATAAAAGTAATGATAAGACAAGGCTAAACAATAGGAAGAAATAAGTCTACACAGTTCAGGAAAACACTGTGTAATAACTCTGTAAGTATTAGAGAAACATAGTCAAGTGATTTATTCTACAAATCTCAAACATGGAAATATGAGTCGTTATGTGTCAATCTACAAATATGTATATAAGCACAGAAACGAGCACAAAATAGTGACAATACACAAATATGTTTATCATCTACATGGCTAAATTTGACAATGTGCACGTGTGCAAATACAGACATATCATTTTTAACTGATTCTAGTTATGATTATATATTTTATTTAGAAACTTAATTTACTTTTTGTCATGCATAGAAACTCATTTACTGCACCATAGCTAAGCTGCACAACAAAGGAAATACTACAATGTACTTCAGTGGGCATTCTGAGTCTGATATTTTTTAATCAGTAAGCTTATCCTAAATAAAAATATAGTTGGTTTAATAGTTTTTGTTGACAGAAAGTTAAAACGGTTATATTTGAATGAATAAATGAGATGGGTCTTATATAAAAAGTTTATAAAACATTTCTTTAACCTATAGTAAAATCTATGTATTAAACTTATGGATTATATGAAAAGACAAAAGAATACTAAAAATTGTAAGACTCTAATATCCATTATAAACTAGGGTTTGAAGTATATAACCAAATAGTCAAAGAAACATTGGATATAATAAGTAATCTATGAGTATTAAATTATCTTGAACAATAACTAGTTTGCAGAGCTTACCATATGTTTGCACTAACAAAAATTATATATTTTTTATTTTTTTTAGTAAAAAACAACATCACAACTGTGTATGTAATACAATTTCTTGATTCATGAGAAATTTACAAGCATGTACCATTAAATGAAATCTTTTAAATCTTAATGTATTTATGTAAAATAGATTTCATTACAATCAATATGTATTTGGAAAAGATTTTATCTGTAATCTACTATTAGATGATTAACTTGGACATTTGATGCATATATTACTATGTTAATACTTCTGTCATGTACATATATAGAAAATCTATAATCACATCAGATTCAGAAATGATTCAATAGTTGATATCAGTCAGTCACTATGAATGGTTCAATGAAAATAGTATATAAAATACATGTTTGTGTCTTTGCAAATTGTTCATATACATAAGGGAGAGAGAGAAGGGGAAAAGAAGATGACATTAGAACAATTAGATGTCGGGTTTAACTTATTTGAGATGAATATACTTAGCCATATGATTGATATGTTATTAAATGTTCATAATAAGGAATGTATATATATATATATATATATATATATATATATATATATATATATATATATATATATATATATATATATATATATATATATATATAGCTTACAATTACTTATATGTTTCAATATGTATATAATATGTAGAACCATAAATATCATTCAACATATACTAGTTTATAATTTCAAAGGTATCTAAGAAAACAAGAATGGAGCATGAGGAAATCTGTCTACCAAACATGAGGCTTAATATGGTAGATATTTTGTTCATGTCTATCAGATTAGGCATGTATATCATTCCATGTGTGATGGGGGGAAGGTTGAAAGAAAAGATTATATTAATCAAAATAATTTTACTTAAATCATTTTACACTTTTTTATTATGGCCTGAAATGAACATCAATATAAAAGTATTGCAAAAGAGATTCAGTATATTTATGATACATGAAATAAGGAGAATTTTATTCCAAATACAATACTATAAAATGTACTTGAATATTAATAAAAATATTACCAAGCATGAAACTCAACAACAAACATGGACTTAACACTACTTTCACTGAACATAAATGGTTTAAATAATCCAAAGAAAAGATCAAACCTACTAAAATATTTAAAATTAAACAAAGCGCAAGTAATATTTCTTCAAGAGACTCACTTTAAAGATGATGAAAAGCATTTATGGAATCCAAATGGGTATACAACAATAGGGCACTCATCATATAAAACCCAAACTAGAGGAGTTAGGATACTATGGAGAACAAACATCATTAATCCCCAAATTCATTATAGTTATGAAGATAAAGAGGGGCTTATAACACTTGTTATAATAAAATTCAATAATAAAATCTAGACATTAGTAAATCTTTATTGGTTCCCAGGAATAGGAAAAAGTATGACAAAGAAACATCTAGACTTTATTAGTAAAACATATAAAGGTAGCTTGATATTAGGTGGTGACTTTAATTGCATTCTTGATCATTCAGAGACCACCAACAAAAAAAAAATTACGTATAACTCCTATAGCAAAGCTACTCAAAAAATGGGTTGCAAATCACAATTTAATAGACACATTCAAATTTAGAGAAAGTAACTCACTGTTATTTTTGCACCAAGATCACAGATTTACAACCCAAACAAGAATAGATACATTTTTTGTTATACAAGACCTTGATGCCAAGATAAATAGTTTTACAATCATACCATGTTCATTACCAGATCATAGAGCAATCCTTATTAATATTCAAACAAATTTTAAAAAAAATAATACAAATGACAAGAATTCCAGCATATATTACGAAACTAAAAGAATTTAAACCTTGGCTACTCACATAGTTGCAATTCTTTCTAGACACTAATCTCACTAATGAAATCAGCATAGTTGTGGTATGGGATGCTTTAAAAGCCTATATTTATGGTAAAATGATCACATGGTACAAAAATAAACTAAAAGAATGGGAATCAGAATTACTCAACATACAAAATCAAATCATAAAAATAAACAATAATAATTTAACAAATGCACTGACTAATAAGAAGAAAATTAATGATCTGCATGAAAAGTTTAATGAAATTCTAACACATAAAACTAATCTAGCATTAGAAAGATTAAAATTAAACTCATATGCTGTTTCTCCTAAACATATGCATAACTTGGCGATAAGAGTTAAAGTACAATCTAAAGAAATAACATTACTACTATTATACATGAAGGAAGGAAGAACAAGAAAGTGTCAGATATAAGTGATATATTAGATGTTTTTAAATACCATTTTACAGAACATTATAAGATGGAAGGAACTCAAACAAAAAACTTTAATTTAGATTTGAAACCCGAATTGATTAAAACAATCACAGAAAATTTAAGATTAGAACTTCAAAAGCAAATTACTCTTAAAGAAATTTCAGAGAAAATCAAAGAAAGCAAAAATAATAAAGCTCCAGGAATGGATGGTATTATAGCTGAAATATACAAAATATTTCCATCATCTATAATCTCAGTCTTCCAAAAAATCTTAATAGAAATACAAACACACAACACCATTCCACCATATTGGAGATATTCATTAATTACTCCTAAAATAAAAGAAGATAAAGATGCATCAAAATGCAGTTCCTATAGACCAATTTCATTACTAAATAATGATTATAACATCTTTATGGCTATTCTAGTTAATAGAATCAAAAATCTATGATAAAAATTATAAATGAAGATCAAACAGGATTTATACATAATAGGTGCACCTATGATAATATACAAAGAATACTAACTATTATTGACTATTTAAATAGAGAAAAACAAGAGGCCTTAATAGTTGCATTGAATATAGAGAAAGCTTTTGACTCCTTAAACTGGGATTTCTTGTTCAAAATATTAGAATATTATGAGTTTCCTAGCTCCTTTATTTCATTAATAAAGAACATATATAAAAACAATTTAGCATATGTAAAATTAGGACCTTTCACCTTTGAATCAATAATATTGACAAAAGGCACAAAACAAGGTTGTCCCATGTTCCCCATATTATTTGCATTAGCCATTGAAATATTTGCCATCTCAATACGAAACAATCCCAAAATAGACAGTATAAATTTATATAATCAGTATAATTAAAAAATAATGTTATTTGCAGATGACATACTTCTTACCACATCTACTTCTAAAAATTTATTAAAAGAATTAGATATACATGTTGATAAATTTTATTCAATTTCAGGATTACATTTTAACAAAACAAAATAAAATTTTATGATATTAAATAAAAAAAATGATTTTCAAATAAATGATAATCATATAATTGGTAAACAATCTCTCACTTTAAACTAAGTATAACATTAAGTACATCATTAGAAAAAAATTTAAATATAAATTACAGGGAAATCATAGACACAATAAAGTCAAATATAATAAAATGGAACAAAATATATATAACATTTGAAGATAGATTGCAAGTAATAAAAATGATATTACTTCCAAAAATCCTATATATAGCACAAGCTATTCCAGTAATACCAGACAAATATTTTTAAAAGAAATAAATACATTATTATTAAGATTTCTTTGGCATCCTAACAAAAACAGAATAGATTATACACACCACATTAGACCATGGAAACTAGGTGGAATCAATTTCCCGGATATTGAAACTTATATTAGAGCCTCCATTTTTAAAATAATTATAAATTGGGTAGCTCTGTGCTATTCTTCTAACTGGAAATCTTTTCACACTGTTATTTATTCAAATGAAAATACCATTTAAAAGAATTTAATGATAGACAATCATATTAATAAACCATGGCATATCTTACGAGCTAGCCTTCAATATAATTTAACAAAACCTACTAATCTAAAATACTTAAATGATATGTATAATTAATTTAGAAGATTTGTAACTTCTAATACAGATATAAAGTTATGGCTAGAACTTTTATATCCTTTCAATATAACAAGAAATTTTCCAAACAAAATGCGTAGGACGGTTTTCATTACTTGGGAAAAGAAACAATTAATTTGCTGGCAACAATGCATTAATGAAAATAAGGTTTTGGATAGTCAACTTATAATAAAAACTTATAACCTCTCTACATCAGACTGGGTATTATTACAAAGCATATTACAATACTCACAAGATCTATGCAGAATAATTAACAATTCTTCTTTTAGAGATAAACCTACACTTATAACTCATGTATATGAAATAGTATACAAAAATCTAAATTGGAAAAATTTGACATCAAAATTATATAAAACTTTAATAAATTATAAAGTTAAAATCAATCAAAAATGTTGGAATCATATAACAAAAGGTCATACAAAAGGTCATTCAATAAATGTATCCCTGGGAAACAAAACCAAAATACTAAATTCTGTTAAATTGACATCCAACATACAATTTTGGAGAATTTACACATAGAAATTTTTGCACAGATCCTTTTTTATGCCAAATAGATTTAAAAAATGTAATACTTCTAATAATGTTACTTGTTGGAGATGCTTGCAGAGTTGTAAAGCAGATTGGATACGTATATTTCATGACTGTATTAAAGTTAAAAAATTTTGGAAAGATGTCATCAGTTTCATACAAGCCATATTCTCAGATACATTTGTAGTAAGTAAATATCTAATTTTGTTGAATGTTAATGAGAATTTAGATTTAAATAATAGCAATCTCTACCTACTATGGAACATTCTAGCAAATGCTAGAAAATGTATTACCAGAAAATGGAAATCAAATCTGGAACCATCATTTAAAGAATTTCTGCTAATATTGAAGGAAACTGCATTACTGGAAACCAGAGTAAAAGAACTAAGATTAGCACCAAGACGATGGAACAAGAATCCATGGGAAAAAATACTATCACTTATTGAGACACTAAACTTGAATTCAAACTCTTAATGAGAGTAAAAGAAAAAGTATCAAATGATCTCTCATTAATATGATGTTACTCTGACTAGACTGATCAATATAATAATTTAATTTCAGGCCAACTGTAAATATTGTATATAGTTAATCATACTGTTTTACTTATCAGAAAATGTATTAAGATTATTATACAATGATTGAAAGATTAATAAAAAACACTTGGAGTAAAAAAAAAAGAAAGGGTCATGTCAAAACATCAATGGCAGACAGTGGAGAAACAGATGTCATACCCATAAGAGAAAGCAAGCAAGCAAATAACAAACTGGTCTCCCAACTGTCTATGTTTGGCAGAACAGTATTAACATGCTGCCCCCATATGTGGGCTTTGTCTGACTGTCATATATGGGCCTGTCCAGATATCATTCTGTGACCGTTTGACTGCTAGGCCAACATATAGCCTCATAATAACATATTAACACAAACTGTCTGAGGACCACAGCAGATGTAGTTGTGCAGTGATGGACAACCTGCTAAATAGGTACACCCAGAGGTGTGAAGTCCATAACCTTGTGTGTGATGTTACGGCATTTACCCCACTCACACCAGAATTACAAATACATAACAGCAGCCACTGTGGGCAAAGCCTGTGACTGGACTACAGAAGGACAAAGAGACGCACATAAGGGGAAGGGGAACCACTGGCCAGACAAATAGAGAATGTGCACACCAGAACAAATTGTGCAGTAACGTAGATGCCCTGCAGTGTATGGAGTCAGTAAACATCACCTGCAAATAGAAAACACACACCCTCATAAGTGGAGGTCTGCAACAAAATAAAAACCCAAACAAAGGACACCTCAGAGGCAAAAACATGTGAGAATCCCACAAAACCTACACATCACAGACCATGCATAGTCCACACACCAGGGTCTTGCAAACACTAAGGCCTTACCATACACCCAAAATATTACTCATAGAAGACTCCACTGTGAGACACACAGATGTGCCTCTCACCAGGCAGGATAAAGAGAAAGTCACGGTCACTTGTCTGTCAGGTGCTATAATCTGCCATATCACACATGCACTCAAGTCACCCCACAACAGGCACAGGTATTACTCCAGCCTGGTCCATGGTGGTGTGAACAATGTCAGATGTACCTTCCTGGACTGTAGGAAGACAGAATGTGTCCCATGCAGGTATGTCCCTAGCCTTAAGCAGCATTCTGCCATCACCCAGAATGATGGCGCAATACAAACAGAAAATGATTGTCAGTAGCACTTGGCTCACTTACTGGTGTCATCCCAAGGGGATCCACTGCCTGGCAGCCTGGGAACATATGGTCGGCAGACTGCCACCTTGCTAGAGATGGCCTGCATCTGTTTCACTTGGCCTTCAGGCCTCTGGCAAAGGTCCTTGCCTCCCCCACAGTGCCTTTGTATGGAAAATCATGGGGTCCATACTACCAATGTAAAACACTCAACAAAATGTAAATTAAAAGCCATACCGCTAAATGCTAGGAGTCTAAACAGGAAAATCCACCCATCGCAAGCAGTCATAACCCTGCAAGATGGTGACATTTGTGCACTCACAGAAACCTGGCCCACGACCATGGAGAGAAACCCATCCTTATCTGATCACTCATCCTATCTCACAGCCAGACTCCGAAATGTGGGCAGCAAAGCCAAAGGAGGTAGAGTATAAATATATATTAGACAGACCCACAACTCCAGGCTGGCCAAACAGTCTAAAGCACACGAGATACTCCCAGTGCAGTCAACTGTTGACAAGACCCCTATGCAAATTTTATGTAGCTACAGGCCAACATGTCTGACTCAAGGCACCCACCCCACATATCTGGCCCTCTACAAATCTATCAAGCTTCCACCTGTCACCTTGATCCTGACTGACTTATATTGCCCAAACATTGATTGGAAATCCAACCATGCCAGAACACAAATGCCCAGAGATTCCCCCATCTTATCAATGCTACATCCTTAGGACAGCCACTTCATACCCCCACAAGATGTGATACCTCTCGGACTTGGCAGTAACCAACATGATCAACCACTGCAGCACCCCTATGGTATCATCCTCCCTGGCAAGATCCGACAGAAAAGTGGTCACATGTCATATCACCATCTCTCCTGACCCCTCTCTAGCCTTGGTAAAAGGAAAATGTCCCCCAAGCTGATCACAACCACCAGAGAGATGGTATAAATAGCTGAACAGCCACCTATCCCACTAGAGGAACAGGCACCAACTTCGAAATGTACACAGAACTAGTATGCCAGCATATAGATAGAGATGCATGGAATCAGGAATACCTGACAGGACCACTTCACCATCTGCAAGGGAGAGTAAACCTGTCTGCAAGCATCTGCAATAAAGGAACTATATAACCAAATGATAACATTGCTGTCCAGGACAGGGAAGGAGCAGGTGCACAATTAGAAGCAGTCACCCCTTAGTCTGAACAAACAAATAAGAGTACCAGTAAAATCCACTCAAGGCAACTCCAAGTCCAAATTGCCCACATCTCAGACATACACTCATAAGGCCTTCCTCACATATGTCTGCATTCCCAAAGGAAGCTCCCAGATCTGTGCAGAACTGGTGATCAAGGGCACCACATACACAAATGCTGTAGATATAGCCAATCCACTGGCTGACAGATTCAGTGGAAATGTCTCCCCTCTGCCCTCCTATCAGGAAAGCAGGACATCCCTAGTACCTGAACCCCCACCCCTTATTACTAGGGAGCAGGGCATCACTGCCCTGTCAAAGTCAAGAAGACAACCTCCATGGGACCTGAATACATCCCAAGCTGCAACCTACATGAACCCAGGCACAAACTGGCAGCATCATTACACAACCTACATACCCAACCATAACATCTGTTACATAACTAGCCTATCAAGGGGCTTATTTTATGGATGTGCAATAACTAAGTGCAATATTAAGCTAGCTCACCTACACACTGAAGGACTGTAAAGTGCAATATATAAACTGTGCAATAATTCAGTCTAATCATAGACATGCTGCTATTGTTTCAATTTTACTTTGACAATATTACCTTCATATTGTTCCTTGTCTTCCTTGTCTCCTGTTCTGGGATGGGTATGGGTCACTGCTGTCCTACTTTACTTGCAAATTGCTAATTCTTAAATTTCTACTGTGATATTTCATTAACGTTTCTCTGTCTAGGTTCATAGGTTCATAGGTTAGTACTAGGCTACTTGCCCTTATGGACCATTTTAAGCCTAGCCAAGTACCCCATATGAGAATCAAACCCTTCACCTTGTGTCTGCAATGTAAACACCTTAACCATTCTGCCATCCTCCCACCCCATATGTGCAACTGTTTCCTGCATTGAAAACGAAGCACAGGGATCGGTCTGGGGGCCACTGGTATATGGGATATACTTTCCTGAGGTGCTGGCCAAAAACACTGGCCTGCACCTGACCAAGTTGGCAGATGACTGCAAGCTGGGAACAGTCATCAATACCCAAAATGATGTAATTTCATTCAGCTACACTGTTGTGTAGTTCTGAATGGGAATAAAGTTCTCTTTGACTCTTTGACTTCTTTGACATTTTGACTCTTTGACTCAAATCCTGAGTACTGTCTGTGTCACAGCCGAGTGGTGGACAGCCACTGTCATTTAAAGGCGGATCACAGATCCAGGAAATGAAAGACCCATCAGCCTAACTAGCCTGATCCACAAGGCCATGAAATGGACTATCATGGATCACATTAACAGGGGACATAGGCAAAATCCAAATACATTACGGTACACAGTCTGCCATCCTCAGGAAAGGTGTGTCAGTGAACTCTGGATGACTTCCTAGAGGCAGCCAACAAAAGCATGGATGAGGGAAAGATGGTGCACTCCGGCCACCTTGACCTGGCCAAAGCCTTACACACTATTCCCCACTTGCCTGTAGTACATGAACTCTGTCAACTAGACAGCAATCCATATGTTACCAGATGGGTATCAAACTGGTTCATTGATAGTACCCACATAATCATAATAGGGGTAGCCAACTCAAACAGTACACCTGTAATGAGTGGCATACCCCAGGGATCGGTCTGGGGGCCACTGGTATATGGGATATACTTCCCTGAGGTGCTGGCCAAAAACACTGGCCTGCACCTGACCAAGTTGGCAGATGACTGCAAACTGGGAACAGTCATCAATACCCAAAATGATGTGGACATCCTACAAGAGGGTCTCACCAAAACAAATGCCTGATGCCAGAAACATGGCCTCAAGCTGAATGCCTGCAGATGCATTATCATCCCCTTTGAGGAGACTGATGTCCCCACATAGTATCACATTAACAATAATGTCCTATATACACAATCAGCAGTGAGGCATTTGGCCACCCAGGTTGATAGCAACCTGAAGTCTGGGCACCATGTTGCTCCCATTGTACAGAAAGCTTCATAGATGGGACAACTCAAATGTAAGGGTATCCCATCCAGGGGCAAAGAGGTCATAAGATCCATATATGCTAACCTTATGAGGCCAATTATTTTGCTCAATGCCCCCTTTGGCATGTACCTCACAAAGCACATGCAGCAGCTGGAGAGACCACAGAGGTTCCTCACTGAGAGAATGCAGGACCACAAACACCTAACCTACACAGATAGGATAACAGCACTGTCCCTGTACTCAATTCCATACAGACTCCACAGAGGTGACCCCTGTTTGGCATACAAAGCAATCCAGACCCTGCTTTGATGGGAATGTTGCACATCTGGAAGTCAGGGCCCACTCGATCAACCTGTAGGCATGGCATCAACCTGGTCTGTGATATCAGTATGGCTTGTTGGTGTGACAGATATGTGTCCCACATGCTCCCCCATCTGTGGAATACACTCACTGTCCACATCAAGCCAAGTGCCTCAATACCCCTAGTGAAGTGCTCCCTGTATAAGTGCATGAGAAACAGAAAATACAATCCTGTGATTCCACCTGTGTCCATGCTGGACAGGGGCTCTGGGTGCTGACATATCTTAACATGGGCTATACTCTTGTCTGTGAGGGTTATAAGAGCTTCAAGGCTAATAGCCTATTAACCTCATATCAACTTATCAGCCTATACACAACTGTCTGTCAGTGGTTCACCACATTACTCTGTACTGCTCTGCTACTGACATACCTGGAAATCACAGTGCTATGTGGAATATATCACACATATGATGGACATCTCTGCTCAGTAGAATGCACTCTGTACCCACACCCATACCTCTCAACCTCTTACAGCAAGACATCTGGACAAGGTCATAAATAAAAGTGGGACAAAGGCCCAATGATAGGCACATGTTTTAAATATTGCTCTTACAAACTGAGAAAGCTGGTAGAATAATGGGTTTTTCATTAGCATGAATTGTCTGAAGGTTATGAAGTCTAAAACACAAATGTCTGTCATTATTTTTTAACTTCAGTCTTTAATTATTTGCCACTAACCTGCCAGAAAAACACAAGTTTATGTAAAATGGACAACAATTAAACAAACATCTAGACAATCTGCAAAAAACTGTACATTTGAGAGGTATGGATCAGAATATGACTTGTCAGGTAAGAAGAATACCACACATGCAGGAGATCCCCAGCCAGTACTTCACCAAGGTGCTGGACTGTTTACTCAGCTTCATCAGTCAATTGGCTGTAGTCACACCTCTCAACTGGCTGAACTGGGCAAGAATGTCTATAGTTTGGCTCATAATATTGGTCTGTGCAGTATTTCTCTGGGAAATCACTGTGATGATCTGAGGATTTCTGTCAGTAGATAATGACACAATACATTTCAGGGTCAGACGTCAGATATGTCAGAAAATGTCTGCTAAAACAAACCCTGTAACTCTAGCAACTTCCTGTTTACTTTTTAGAGGTATGGCTGTAGCATACAAAACCCCAGGCCATAGTGCAACTATCTCTGGAATGGAGTCCTACTCTTATTATAGAAGGTCATACTGGGCATGCTCCTACACTTAGAGAATTACAGCCCATGTCGGAACCCACATTGGACTATATAACTGTATTGTGCATATATGTCTTGGTATACAGACAGCTATGTACACCTTAACTGTCTCTACACACACCCATCAGACCGGATTACCCTCAGCTAGCTGTAGGTGGCCCATATGTGATATATCTGCATCTGTTGCATGTGATACACAGACATATATATGGGCAACAGATAACTATGTCAAGCATACACACTCATAGACATGGGGAAGAGAGAGACAGACAGGGATAGAGAGAGAGACATAGGGAGACACACACAGAAAGTGAGTCTTACACAGGGATACCCTGAATGGCATAGATTGATGTCCTGCTGCGGACAGTGGCATACCGGTTGTAACCATTCACACATGCCAGCATGAAGGTGAGCTGCATTGTGTAACAGTACTGAGGTGGGGGGTGTAATATCACATCACCAGCCTGTGTGTGTGTGTGTGTGTGTGTGTGTGTGTGTGTGTGTGTGTGTGTGTGTGTGTGTGTGTGTGTGTGTGTGTGTGTGTGTGTGTGTGTGTGTGTGTGTGTGTGTGTGTGTGTATCTGTAGGTTTAAGTATTAAGAGGCTGTTCCCACTCAGTACACTTCCCATTGCCCTACTTTACAAGATCTGCTGATGTCATTCACCTTAGAAGTACCTTTGGACACTTATCTGCCCTATAAGCTCTGTAGTGTGTGCGTTAACTGAATAACACTATAACACAAATAACTAGATAAGGGTTCTAATCTCAGTCCTGGCAAATGTAAGTGTGTGTGTGTGTGTGTGTGTGTGTGTGTGTGTGTGTGTGTGTGTGTGTGTGTGTGTGTGTGTGTGTTTGTAGGTGAAACAGTTTTAGGCCACTCCCAACCATTACACTTGCCAGTGCCCTACTTTAGCAGTCCTGCTGATGTCATTCCCCTTAGAAGTACCTTTGGACAGCCCTCACCTCTAAAAGCTGTGTGGCATGTGCAATAACTATGTAGCAGTATAGTACAAATAACTAGTTAGCCAGGGGTTCTATTCTCAGTTCCGTCAAATGTGTGTGTGTGTGTGTAAAAGTGTTTGTATGATAAAGTATTTTGAGGGCTTTCCCACCCACAGCACTTCCCAGTGCCCTACTTTAGCAGTCCTGCTGATGTCATTCCCCTTAGAAGTACCTTTGGACAGCCCTCAGCCCTGTACGTGCTGTGGTACATGCAATAACTACATAACAGTATAGTACAAATAACTAGATAGACAGGGGTTCTACTCTCAGTTCTGGCAAATGTGTGTGTGTGTGTGTGTGTGTGTGTGTGTGTGTGTGTGTGTGTGTGTGTGTGTGTGTGTGTGTGTGTGTGTGTGTGTCTGTGTGTGTAAAGGTGTTTGTAGGGTAAAGTATTTTGATGCCCTTCCCACCCAGTACATTTCCCATTGCTATACTTTACAAGGTCTGTTGATGTAATTCACTTTAGAAGTACCTGTATACACTCTTCAGTCCTCTAAGCTCTGTGGCATGTGCAATAACTGCATAATACTATAGTACAAATAATTAGATAGGTAGGGGTTCTAATCTCAATACTGCCAACTATAGTAGTGTGTGTAAAGCATATCCCCTGTGGCTGTTGTGTGTGTAGGTTATACCATTTTAAGACCTGCTGACCTCCTCCCCATGGCATTACTTTAAACAGCCTGTTAATGGCATCTGTCTCACATGCACCATGTTAAACTATGCAGCCCATACCAGTCATCTGTACAGATGTATATGGAATTTCCAGATATTTGCAACCTATACATGGTCTTTGTTCCCTAACAATGGGCATTGATGTGATATCATTGCCAAATGTGTCACAGTTACCATAATGACAGACATGCCAGCATCAGACATCCTACCTGACTGAAGTATCATGCTGATACAAAGTCTGTTACTCTATTTTTTGTCCAGGTTTGTAGGAGCAATAGATGAGACCAGTCACTATTTCTGGTGGTTTATCCCACCATCCATGAAGGCATTCCCAAGATTACATGTTGTAAGAGGTTGTGGGTTATGTCTCAGGCATATAATCTATGTGGAGCATGCAATGTATACATAGCACTATAGTACATACAAGTGAATATGTAGGGTTACTAATCTGTCTATTGGCAACTGTGTTTGTATTTTTGTATGCACATCCCCTATGGCTGCCTTTACTGTGTGTATGCAATGGCTATACCATTTTGTGTGCCTCTTCCACCCTGTGAACTCCCTCATTGCCAACCTAGTTTCAGCCCATACAGATGTCATCCACCTTACAACAGTTGCACAGTTTCTAACACAAAGTCACTGTGGTGCATGCAATGGTCATGTCACTGTGTAGTGTACATAAATAGATGGGTAGGTCCTCTAATCTGAGAAGTGTCAACTGTATGTGCATGTGTGCTTCAATGCATGTCCCCATGCAGCAGTGTGCGCATGTGTGTGTGTGTGTGTGTGTGTGTGTGTGTGTGTGTGTGTGTGTGTGTGTGTGTGTGTGATGGCTCTACCATGTTAAGGGCCTCTGAACCCAACATTGGCAATCCTAACAACCCCTGCAATTGTCACCCACTTGTATAGTAGTGGTAGACACTGCAACACTACATTACCTCTGTGGTATTTGTGTTATATATCTAGCACTATCATTTGTAAGACTGGGCAGTAGGGGCTGTGCTCATCCCTTCAACGACTGCCTCATGTACAGGACTATGACTCTGTGTGCACTACCAGCATGAGAGGCCAGACTTGCATATGAGATAGCAGACACACATGCTGGTGATTGTCAGGTTAGACTAACACAGGCTGATCCATGTCAGGAATACATACCCCAAACCTGTCATACACAGTACCATGCATAGCCTCATCAACTCCATCAAGGTTGAGTGGATCGAAAGAAATGGCAGGAGTAACAGGTGCTGATAGGTGAATCTGCTGTGGTTAAAGTAATGGCTAAGCTCGTGAGGGACCTAGTGCCAGTACTCAAGTAACCTCTTCTGTAGGTATGAGCCTGTAGTACAACAGAACACCCAGATGACATGTATGAAGGCTAGCTGGCTGTGTCAAGGAGTATGTATGCAAGGTCACATTGTCTGTCCCAATTTTCCCTCACACACTGTTGCATGCATACACATCTGGTAAACATGTACATATACAGCTGTACCTTGTCTTTGAAAAGGTCACTATATTTCCACTCTGCCATGCTCATCATTGCTACTGTCAGCAGGCCCAGAGCCCGATAGGTGAATTTGTTGCAGTTAAAGTAATGACTAAACTTGTGAGGGACCTAGTGCCAGTACTCAAGTAACCCCCTCTGTATGTATGAGCCTGTGGTATGACAGAACACCCAGGTGACATGTATGAGGGCTAGCTGACTGTGTCAAGAGGTACGTATGCAAGGTCACACTGTCTGTCCCAATTGTCCCTCACACACTGTTGCATGCATACACACCTGGTAAACATGTACATATACAGCTGTACCTTGTCTTTGAAAAGGTCACTATGTTTCCACTCTGCCATACTCATCATTGTTACTGTCAGCAGGCCCAGAGCCTGCAGACACACAGACACCTGGAAAACTAACAGAATACAGATGTGAGACTACAGTCAGTCAGCAGTACTAACAGAAATAATGCATCATGGCTAAAAAGATACATACACTTCGATGTGTACCCATAACTTTTGCCAGCAGACAGCACCTTACACAGCATTACATTACTACACTGTACTATATTCACCCTGTGCATCATACCCATATTAGCATGTCCCTGCATCAATGGTATGGATAACAGGGATGTGGCACAAGTATCATTGCATCCACAGGGCGTGGTGTGGATTTGCCAGAGGCCTAGGCTGGGCCATATGGTTGACATTGTGTGTGTGTGTTTGTGTGTGTGTGTGTGTGTGTGTGTGTGTGTGTGTGTGTGTGTGTGTGTGTGTGTGTGTGTGTGTGTGTATCTGGAGGGGTGCTGTTCAACTGGGAGGTGCAGAGGAGCTGTGTGTCTGGTGATGACCTGCCCATGACAGAGATGTGTGAGTATTTGTATACACACAATCAAGTCATGTGGTTGCCTACACAGGGGTATGTTGGACAGCTGTGGACCATATATGGCAGGATGAACAGTTCACCATTTCCCAGCAGGGACATGGGAACTGGTTCTGCTAGGAGTCTCACTGGCACCACCAGGCCCAAGGCCAGATGCAGTACTGCTCCCTGATGGTGACTGCTATATGCTGGATCTGCGTCCATGATGGGACTGGCCAGGACCACTTGCCCATGGCCTGCTCTGGTGTGGTGTGGACAGCAACTTCCCTTCGGTAGTGTTGTTGGTACTGCCACTATGGGAGTGTGAATGTGCATGGCCACGTGGGCTTTCAGCTGATCTTGTTGCTGACCTACGTCCACGTGACCGACACACTACTCCCACCACATGCTCAAGCACATACATTGCACGGTTGAACAGTGGCAATTTCTCACCCCACTGTCTATCCACGACATCAGCAAAATGACGTATGGCATCACCAATGCCGTGGAGGTCATCGTGCATGCATTCATGACCCTGAGCACCTGTCTGGTGTTGTGATCAGTACATGCCTGTGCCTCCATGATGGACTGAAACATGTGTCTGGTGACACCTGCTGTGACACTTGCAACAGGTGCTTGATGGGTAGCAGTCCTCCTTTGAACACCCCTGTCCATCTGCCTGTGTGGGACCTTGCCTGTTCCCTGGCTATGGCTAGTGTCTACACTCACACGTGCCATAGTTACCACACTAGCCTGTTCCATGTCACCACCCTTCAACTGTCCATTATCTGTGGCTGCCGGGGACTGGGTATGTGTGAGCATACTGACTGTGTGTGGGGACATTGTGGGTGAAAATGGAATACCAACCAATGACATAGATTCAGCCCTCAATAACCCCACCTGTGTCTCACTGTGACCACCATCATCATCATAGGAGTCCGCTAAAACACTGACATCAGGTTGTGAGGGGGAGAGACACCGATCCCCATGTTCACCTGTGAGGGGAAGACAAGATATGTAAATTAATTCCCTGCAGTATAATGTTTGCTGACACACACACACACACACACACACACACACACACACGCACGCACGCACGCACGCACACACACACACACACACACACGCACACACACGCACACACACACACACACACACACACACACACACACACACACACACACACACACACACACTCCTGGTAAAGTCTGGCACAGCTTTGCTACCTATAGGCCCTTCACCCCATACTTTAAGGTAGTTCTGACTGCCACAATCCATCTCTTTAGCAGCTACTGTAAGGCCCTCAACAAAGGGTGACAAATCCTACTGTGTGATGGGCCTGTTAGCAAAATGGTAAGTGTGACCAAGACCAAGGCTATTGGAGTGAGGTATAGTGTGTCACCAAATACATATGCAAGTACTGTAAGAGCTGACTTACTACTATACAGACCAGACACAATGACAAGGTTTAACGATATGTGATAATAACTAATGAAGGAACAAGAGAATACTCTATCAATGCAGTAATTACACATTTCAGACTCACAGGGATTCATTTCAGACAACGTCACAGGACAGTCTGCAATACATACAGGAAACATGTAATGTATTAGGTGCATAGGTTCATAGGATGATACTAGGCTATTGGCCCGGATACCCTCATAAACCTAGCCCAGATTTTTGCCCATGTCCCTTCAAAGTCAGCACCTGTTTCCCCTATCCAGCCGGGACACACGCAGATCCCGGGGGTGTCTTTTCTGTTTCCCATGCAGTCATCCAGCTTCTTCTTTAAGAAGGCTATAGAGGTACTCTGCTAGACATGGGGAGGGAGTGTATTTTACAGATAATGTATTGTTTGGGACACAAATCTATCCCACCAACAAGTACTATTCATGTCACAGACCAGGTGAGGGCCTTGCATATGGGTTGCATGAGTGGGGTTTGTCTTACGGATATGCAGAAACACCATTAAGGCTGGTTTTGAAATGGCCTTGTATGCCAGACACAGGTCGCCTATGAGCAGTCTGTATGAGTCTGAGTAGAGGGACAGGGCTTTCAGCCTATATGCATAGGATAGGTGTTGCAGACCCTGGAAACCTCTGTGGTCTATGCAACTGCTGCATTTGTTTGGCAAGGTACATGCCAAAGGAGCCATTGTACTCAGGAATGGGGCTGATAAGGGTAGAGTACAGGGATGTTATGGTCTCCTGGTTCCTGGATGACATACCCTTATTTGTGAGGTGGGTCATGTAGAGAGCTTTCTGTACAATGGTGCCAACATGGTGGGAAATGGTCAGGTTGCTATCAACTTTGGTGCACAAGTCACCTCACACCTGATTGTATGCTCAGTACATTGTTATTACTGTCATAATTACTGTGGATGACATCTACCACAACAGGGATAATGATGCATTCTCTGGCATTCAGTTTGAGGCAATGCTTCTGGCACCAGTCATTAATTTGGATAAGGGCCTCTTGGAGGATGCTCACATCAATAGGGGAATGTAAGACAGTGGCCAGCTTGCAGTCATCTGTAAACCTGGTCAGCTACAGACCACTGTTTTTTTCTTGAACCTCAGATATGTATATCTCAAGCAGTAGAGGCCCCCAGACCGATCCTTGGGGTACACTGCTCTTTAAGGGTCTGCTACTAGAGGTGGCTTCCACTACTTTGACCAAGTGGGTACTATCATTGAGCCAGTCAGCTACCCATCTGGTAAAATACAGGTTGATGCCCTGCTGTGTAGGCTTATGTATCATGGCTGACTGGGGATTATTGTCAGAGGCTTTGACTAGGTGAAGGTAGGCAGTGTGCACCATTTTCCCCTTGTCCTTGTGTTTGTTGATCACTTCAAAGAAGTCGACCAGGTTTAACAGGTCTGATCTTCCTTTGACAATACCACACCATCTTTTTTTGGAAAAGGTTCCCCTGCACCATAGTGGCAGGAGTGTGCAGTTAGAACTTGTCTGATTGAAGACTGCTGGAGCAGGGCTCAATTTTGAGCCTTTTTACTGGTTAATTGGGTTGTTTAAATCAGTTTTCTCATTTGCTACTGTTATATATATAAAAATTGCACTTTATTCATCTGCTTTTACTGTATTTGTGTTTCTTTCTACTTTATTCCTTTATTTTGCTTTTGCTGCCTGTTCATAAAAGTACTCAATTGCATTTATTATGTTGCATTTATTACTGCTTGTTAGTAGCCTGATTAAATTGTAACTGTAATTCTAAGCCTTTTGGTTTAAGCACTTGGGCTTCAGGACAGTTGTTTTAAATTAAGAAGGTTTGTGGTCTGCACTCTTGTGGCAGGAGTGAGTAGATTCTGCCCTTCTGAGCTGGGAATTTCTGGTTAAAGGCTTATTGTGCCTGCTTATTTGAACTGTTTCTTTCTGAAAGTGGTGCACCTTGTTTGCTGTAGCATAGACTAGATTCAGACCTGCTGAATATAGCTTTCTTTGTATAACTTGAGCTCTAATCCAGGGCATCTTTCTTTGTTGAAGGTTCCCCTGCACCTTAGTGGCAGGAGTGTGCAGTTAGAACTTGTTTGATTGAAGACTGCTGGAACAGGGCTCAGCTTTTAGCTTTTTTATTGGTTAATTGGTTAATTTGTTTAAATCACTTTACTCGTTTGCTACTGTTATATTAAAATGCACTTTATTCATCTACTTTTACTGTATTTGTGTTTCTTCCTACTTTATTACTTTATTTTGCTTTTGCTGGCTTTTCTTAAAAGTACTCAATTGCATTTATTCTGCTGCATTTATTACTGCTTGTTCGTAGCCTGATTAAATTGTAACTGTTATTCTAAGCCTTTTGGTTGAAGCACTTGGGCTTCAGGCCAGTTGCTACTGTTATATTTAAAAAACAAGTTCAAGCTTGTTTTCAGACCTTTCCTGTTACTAGAGTAGTCCAGATACATATTTGCTGTATTCAGAACTATATTATAGTTTCAAAATCAAAGATGGAAAAACAATTGCCCAAATAGTTCAACCAACAAAAACATGAATGGAGCAAAAGTAGAAGAAAGGCTCGACTCCTTTAATCACACAATGCAATTTATTCCGCAAAAACTTCTAGTTCTCAAAACACATTAACGCTATACACAAATGTCATGCGTTTTCGTTTCAAGTGACTTCTTCAGATGAACAAACAGAATGCATACCAACAATAAACCTCACAATATATACCATCTAAGTCAATTATCTAATAATTAATTAATAAAACAATTAAATATTTTATTTTATCAAACTTAAAATACACATTAAATAACCATTATATAAAAAAATAATACTTTCAAAAAGCAAGTATATTAATATAAATACATTTCTTTAAAATTGGTTAACTTACATACATATTAAATAACTATAAATACCCTTAAAAAACATTTAAAAATGTTTAAAAATATTAACTGACAATTATGTGTGGCCAATAGCACTCTGTAGTGTTGAGAAAAGATTTTGTTTCACTGTTGTTGTTTAGAAGCAGATTACAAAGGTGGCTATGTATTGTTCAGAAAATAAACCGAAGAGGTAAGAGGTTACAATTTAGCTGTTCTTAACTTCAAAACTGGAGCAAGGGAAACTGCATCATTCAAACCTGGAAACTTGTTAGCTTCCAGTGATAGTTGCCACAATAATTCTTTATATTCTATAGATGTTTCCCATAAACCACCCCTCACATCCTTTTGCACCACTTCCAAAATAAAAAAACTGAACTTAGCTTCCTGACAAACTCTTTTGTGTTTATACAAAGCATTATTAATACATTTCATCCTGATCTCGTAATTATGTTCATATATCCTATTTTTCAACTTCCTTTCCGATTTGCCCACATAAAATGCTACACAATGGTTGCACAATGCTAAGTATACTATTCCACTAGTATCACAGTTCGCAAAATATCTACTCTGAATCAGTCTATCTCTACTACCAATAAAGATGGTCTCTTTTGTACATATGTATGGGCACTGGGAACATCACCCACATTTGAAAGTGCCAACCTTCCCCTCTCTACATATATTCCCCTCGTTTCTACCCTCCAGAATATTCTTTAATCTTTTCCCCTTTCGGTAGGTACACTTCAAAGGTGTCTCAAAAATGCCTTCTAGATCGGAGATTTCGCCAAACCTATTCCATTCATTTTCTATAATTTTCCTTATTTTAACTGCATCCCCATTAAAGTCTACTACAAGATTGCTTTCACCTTCATGTTTGTCTACTTTTGACTTTACCTCATTCAATCCACCCTTAACCCCCAAAATGGGTTTAAATTTATCCTGTCTTCCTGCCTTCACCTCCTTCTCTATCCTCTCAATGAGGTAAATAGGGTATCCTCTATCCATAAGCATTTCACGCAATTTTTTACACTCATTCTCAAAATCGCTTTCTCTGGATGTCATCCGGCTTCCCCTTACGTACTGCCCCTTCACAATACCTTTCTTCTGGTGGTAGGGGTGGGTACTATTGAAAGCTAAATAAGAATTTGAAAAGGTTTCTTTTCTATAATTTTTGAAAAGAAACCCTCCTCACCTTTTCCAATGAAAATATCCAAATAGCATAAAACATTCTTATCACTTTTATATGTAAAATTCAAAAAAATCTGTGAACTCAGAAATGTACTTAAAAAACTCAGAGAACTCACCCTCTGAACCTACCCATAGAAAATACATGTCATCCAGAAAGCGCTTATAAAACTTCCAACAATGGTTAAATTTTGAATTAATAATATATCTTTCTTCCCAAGCGGACAAAATAATATTAACATATGTGGGGGCACACCTCGTTATATTATAGTTTCTGAGTTCCCCAGACCTTTCTGTGTTAGAGGGAATCCTCTCAGCTTATCAGTGGGAGTGGTAAGCACTAGGTAGCCTATCTACCACAAGAGGAGTGGTTTCTAGCTCCCTTTCAACTTTCTGCTTTAAAAGCCTGTGTTTGCATGGGTTTGCATGCCATGCAGCGCCATTAAGCTTGGGTAAACCATTACCGGTGCCAGAAATTCTGCTCTTCAATTTTCCCTTAGATCTTGCTATTTCTCTTTGTCTTGCATTTAACTAGCATATTCGCCTAGCACTTCATCTGGTTTCTTGTAGCAATTATTGTAGCACACATAAGTGCTAACAGCACTAAACAGCCTATAAGGAAACAGCTCCTGTCCTGGCATGTGTAAAGGTCAGTTTCCTATGCTTTTTCTTATTAACCTGGTGAACTTGGGCATTCTGAGGCAGTGTAGCAACTGCCTCATGCACACAGACAACCCTCTCTTCTTACCTCTCAACACTCAGACTTGTGACAGATGCACTTATATATCCAGACTGGAAGACATGCACTCTCCGGCCAAGACTGGAATAGCTGGTCAAGAGGAGAAGGTCAACACCTGTACAAATCTACCCAAACAGCAGAGACCTCCAAATCAGAAACACACTTGACCACCACAACACAGCACAAATCACAAGACACATAGCTCACCTACACAGTGTGCCCCTCAACCTAAGCCCCTAAGGCAAAACAGCTTGCCCAATACACTAATCATAGGTGACTCGATAGTGAGGCACACTGATGTCCCACTCACTAGGTTGAATAAGGAGATGGTAATAGTCAGCTGTCTGTCAGGTGCCAGGATCTGACACATAACACACTCAATCAGGTAACTCCATGACATGTACAAGTATGACACTGTCATTGTCCTTGTGGGTATGAATGATCTGAGACGTACCTCCCTGGACTACATGAAAAGAGAAATGGAGGAGCTCTCAGATTATGTGGCTTTGGCAGGTATGACTCTAGCCCTGAGCAGCATCATACCGTTGCCCAGAATGATACTGCAGTACAAGCAGAAAATGATTGACTTCAACAATTGACTATGTTTCTGGTGTCATTCTAAAGGGATCCAGTATCTGTCCGCTTGCGATGACATGATTGACAGACCTTGATGCTTTGCCAGAGTTGACCTGCATCTGTCATCCCTAGGTTTCTAGATACTGGCTAAGGCTCTTGCCACTCCTATAGTGCCTTTTTTAGGCAGTGTTCCAAAGACCAAATTACCAACATAACAGCTATAAATAAATGCAAAATGAGGATCATGCTGCTCAGTGTTAGAAGTCTAAATCTCAAGATGCACTCACTCAAAACACTCCTCAAAATGGAGAACATCAACATTTGTGCTGTAATGGACACCTGGTTTAAAGAAGCAGAAAGCACCCCTGCGCTACCAGGCTATAACTCATTCCACACCTTTATGCCCCAGAAAATGGACTGAAGCTCCAAAGGCAGTGGTGCCTCCATATTCATAAAGGATATGCACACCTCCAGACTAGCCCAGCATAACACATCAGAGATACTTCAGGTACAACTAACAGTGGTTAAGACGGCTGTTCAAGTCATAGCCTGCTATAGGTCCCCAACCATTTCCCAAGACTCTCATTCCATGTTCCTAAGCACCATGGAAACTATTATGGTCCAACCCAACACTCTCATACTGGGTGACTTCAACTACCCCTCCATCAGCTGGGGAAACTGCTCATGCACCAATACACTTACCCAACGCTTCTTGGAATTCATTAATTCCAATGCACTGGACCAGCTCATTCTTACCCCCACTAGAGGAAGCAACATCATTGATCTGGTTATTACTAACATGGGTAACCATTGCTCAACACCAATAGTCAATTCCTCTTTGGTTACATCCGACCGCAAACTAATTACCATGAAAATCCACATTTCACCCACACCACCAGCAAAGGTAACCATCATAAAAAACTTCTCCAAAGCTGACTTTGGGCTTATACAAACAGAGGTGGATAACTTCACGGCACCCATGCAAATGGAAAATCGGAGCATGACTGCCAAATCATACACCAATGCACTGTACGAACACATACATAAATGAACTAGCCATACCCAACAGAACTAAGACGCTCTCCTCCGAAAAAAAGGAACCCAATCTGGTGGTCCCTTGCCATTAACAAACTCTAAAACAGTAGGAAGAAACTGTTGCAGAAAAAGGTGAAGTCCCAAGACTGGAAAAACTCCCTTATTAGCCTCAACAAAAAGTTGAGATCCCTCATCAAAACCTCAAAAGCTAGCTATGAAGGCAGAATTGCGGCAGACACTAAAAACAACCACAAAGCCTTCTACAGTTATATCAAGAATCTCCATGGCAATACCCAGATTTGCTGAGGTACTGCACAATGGTACCTCCTATACTGAGCCAACAGATATTGCCAATATACTGGCCAACAGATTCAGTGCCAACTTTACTCCTCTCTCCCCCCTAAAGGACCAATCACAATACCAGAAGAGTGCCAGGCACCCAGCATTACTGCAGCACAGGTTAAAGCTGCATTGTCCAAGGCCAAGAATACAGCTTCCATGGTACCCAACAATATCCATGGCTGTGTTCTACATGAACTACAATGTGAACTGGCACCACACCTGTGTGCGCTATTCAATCACAGCCTCACCTCAGGTTTTGTCCCTACAGAATGGCACACTGCTACAGTCATCCCTCTAAGTAAAGGGGAAGTGACTACAGACCCTGGGAATTATCGCCCCCTTAACCTGATGAGTCTGATATGTAAGGCTATGGAGCGCATCATCGTGGACCTAATTAACAAGGATATATGGAATCTCCAAACTCTGGATCCCATGCAATTTGGTTTTGTGAAGGGTAGCTCATGCCTGTTCAACCTGGTTGACTTCTTTGAGTCAGTCACCAGAGCTGTGGATGAGGGCAAGGCAGTTCATACAGCCTACTTCGATCTGACCAAGGGCTTTGATATCATTCCCCAGTCAGGAATTATTGATAGACTCACCAAACTAAGCATCAACTCCTATATCACTAGGGGGTTTGCAAATTGGCTCACGGATAGAACCTACAGTGTGAAAGTAGCAGACTCCAAGTCAGACTGCCGACCAGTAATGAGTGGAGTCCCACAGGGATCAGTCCTGGGTCCTCTCCTGTTTGGCATCTACTTCCTAGAAGTCCAGGCCAACACAGAGGGACTCTGGCTGACTACGTTTGCTGATGATTGCAAGCTGGGAGCCATTATTAGCTCCCCAAGTGATGTAGACGTCCTACAGAAAGGTATCACTGAGACCAACTGGTGTCAAAACCATGGCTTTAAGCTTAATGCCAAAAAATGCGTTGTCATTCCCTTTGGGAAAAACTCATTTCTCACTAATTACCACATTGATAGTAGCCCACTGAACACTGAAGGCATTATAAGAGATCTGGGGACACAGGTTGACAGCAACCTCTCCTTCGACCACCACATTGCCACTGTGGTCAGACACTCCTTCTATGTGGCACATCTCATTACCAAGGGTTTTGCATGCAGGAAGAAAGAGGTCATCATCTCTCTCTACTCTTCCCTCATTAGACCAATCATGACGTATAATGCCCCATTTGGCATGTACATCATTAAACACCTGCAACAGCTGGAGAGGCCACAAAAGTACCTCACAAAGAGGATCCTAGGCCTTAAACACATGCCCTACAAGGACAGACTCAAAGAACTCCAGCTTTTCTCTGTCTCATATCGTCTATTAAGAAGCGATCTCTGCTTGATTTACAAAGCCATGTTTTATCCAGCCCTGCTAGAAATGTTACACCTAAAGAAATCCCAATCTCTCTGCACCACATGCTCCAGGGACCTCAACCTCATTACCACAATCAACAAAACATGCTGGAGGGACAGGTTCATAACTCAGAGACTGCCCATGCTCTGTAATAGACTTCCCATACATGTCAAGCAGAGCACCTCACTAGCCCTTTTCAAGAGAAATCTTGATGAGTGGATGGGAAATAGAAAGTTCACCCTGGGGATCACTCCAGTGGCTCTACTTGGTAGAGGCACTGGGAACTAATGGTGGCATGATGCCAGGGCACTTCTATGGGCTAGGATTGTAAAGGCTCCAGGGCAGTTGGCCTAGTACACACTTATGAACCTATAAACCTATGTGCTTAATAGCACAGCCTTTACATAACAGAATTACATCAGGCTACTGACAAGCAGTAATACCTGCAGCAGAATAAGTGCAATTGAGTCATTGTAAGAACAGGCAGCGACAGCAAATTGAAGTAATACAGTTGGAATAGACAGAAATACAGTAACATGTTTTTTGTTTATAGGTTATGTGGGAAGGGATGAAACACGATAATGTCTGGTTGAGAAACAAAGGGGGTGGGGTGGGGTGTCATGGGCCGGTGGGCCCGCCCTAATGATATCTGTCTGCTCAGTAGGATAAGCTGATGAGATACAACTGGGAGGTGTGTTCAAAATGAGATTTGTAGTAGGGATGGACAAGTCACATGCCAACAAATATTGAAACACAACAAGGAGGAACCCTTACAACTTCAACAGAACAGAAAACTTGTAACAAAACAAATGCAATATTGGAATAAGATACAAAATATATGTGACCAAAGCTTAACTAAAGAGCTTCAAATCCATATTTGCCTAGTTCCTATACAACAAGCAAAGCTGTTTGTGTGTGACAGGTCTGAAAGTAATAATCCACATTAATGCTGTGTTATATCATATTACACCAGTGTTTCTCATCTGCCTTCATTTCACAGGCTAACAGCAAATAACATACTTCTCTACGTCAGGTGTACATAATCTGTCTGATGTGTGTGTAGCACTGGAAGTCATAACACAGTTAAACACTTTTCCAATTTCAACTTAGTAATTATATTCAACCTAGTAATTATTTATATTTGAAGGCAATACAACAACCTGTAGGTGTAGACATTTATGCCTGTCTGGTGCACTGGAACTAAGATAACACATTTGCAAAACAAGTGCAGCCTATTTACTTGATGCTTTGCAGCTCATGTCTGTATGTTTGAGGCTTCCAGCTTCTACTATTAATACATACATGTGCACAGGTAATACTTGATATAAATTTATGTTCTTTGTCAGTGTGGCACACTGTGTTTACACTCTTGCAGCTCAATCATACCTCTCAACCTGTTAGAGCAAGACATCTGGACAAAGGCACACATCAATGGGGGGCAAAGGCCAGAAAATAGTGATGCTTTATGAATCTTGAAAAAGATAAACTAAACTAATTGAAACACAAAAATAACTTCACCACTGTGTGTACGTAGTCCACATAAAAAAAACAGGAGTCAGATTAGCACTAAAAAATGCTTTATAAATCTAGCTGTAACACACTTAGTTGCTGCAAAGTAGGTTTTGCATTCACAGGAATACTCTGACGGATATGACATCTGACATTCAAATGTATGTTATTATGTTATGACTGTAGTCTTTACTGATTTTCCAGTGATTTGCCAGACAAAACACAACTGTATGAGGCATTGACTACAAATATGAGGCAAACATGTGGTCAGTCTGCAGAACTCTGGACAGTTGAAAGGTATAAGCTCAGTATATAACATACAGTTCAACACACACTTTTGCTCCAGTTGTTTACTATGCACATACCCTATATAGGTCTCTTACATTTGTAAGATACGCATATGTATCATAGTAGCATTCACAGGTGACATATGAATATTTACAACATCCCAGGTAGCTGGCCTGGCAGTGTTACAGTCAGTACTGGACAACAGACAGGGGCCTGAGCTGTGATCTATGTCACTGCAGACAGAGCCAGCAGGAATGGCAATAGGAGCTGGACAGCAACATGTGAGTCCAGCAAGTCTTGTTGAGACCTATTGTTTAACTTCCTATTTCACATTATTGCATCCCCCTTCTGCATTCAATTACATGCTTAATTGATTGACATACCTGTTATAGTGCTGAAGAGTTTTCTCAGAATAATGCAAATGTTTAGGTTTGTGTAGTCACAGTCTGTCTTTGTGTAGAAAGGTTCAGACCTGTTTTGCATAGGCAGCAGCTTGCCTTTTATAGGTAATGCTCATGAGCAGGTGATGGCCTGTGCACCAATTGGTGTCTCCCACTTGCTAATTGCATCCAGAACAGCTGTGTTGCCTTTCCATTAGCCAATACCATAGCAACACAGTGCTATAATTAAATCCTTCATATGGGTCTTGCCCCTTTTCCTTACCTGTGAGGAGGTCATTATGGAGGTGTGGGAGCTACAGCTTCACAGAAGGTTGGTGGAAATACCTCTTAGAATAAGAATTGTGGAGAAAGCCCAACAAAATGCAGTGATAAAGTTCCAGAATTAGGGACAGATTGTAAGTATTGCTGTTATACACTTAGAAGATTGGTAGATTAATAGGGTTTGTCTGGACATGCATTTTCTCTATGATTTGAAGTCTGACAGTGATATGTATATGACATACCTCTCAACTGTCCAGACTTCTGCAGAATGTCCAGAGGTTTGCCTCTTATGTTTGGTCTGTTCCTCAAACAATTTCTGTTTTTGACAAATCAGTAGGATAATGTAAGGATTGAAGTCACTAAATGATGACATCCATTTGTGTTTCAGACGTCATATCCTTCAGAAAAGTTATGTTACAATAAACCCTGTAATACCAGCAACTTTTTCAGCTTTTAGCACCATTATTTAAGATATGTCCCTATTTTTGTCTCCCTGTCCCCCAAGTATGTCAGGCTTTGTCCAGATGTCTTGCAGTAAGAGGTTTAGCGGTATGGCATATCATTATTTAGTGACTTCACTCCTGATATCATCCCAGTGATTTAGCAGAATCCCAGAAATATTATGAGGCAGTGGCCATAAATATGGTCACACACCCTGGACATTCTGTGGAAATCTGCACAGTTGAGAGTTATGTATGTCTGGACACTGTTAACAGACTGTCAAGATTGTGTAGCAGTGTAGTGTGTAAATGTTTGTTGGGCTGAGTAGGGAGAGAGAAAGATGTGAACATCATAGATCCTTTTCTATCTGACTGTGCATGCTGCTACATCCACTGGTGATTTATCAGCTGTATATGTTTGTCGGGGCACACTGAGAAATGTCCCGTAACACCTCAGGATTCCCGGTACACTGTGACTTGGGGCAGTGTATGTATGTGTAGTGTGTGACTGGCAATCAGGATATGTTTGTTCAAACATTTGTTATACTCTTGAGTTCAGTTGGGTTACTGGTATGTTGCTGTGACTGTGGTGCAAATGGTTGTGGGTAGACAATTTCTCACCGAAGTCTGCTTTTCCCTACAGTTACATACATGTAGTGCATGGTTTATTTGCAAATGCATGAGTAATTCCCCAGAGCCGATTTGGGGTAGTGTTGTGTTGGTCTGACTGCAGTTCAGAAGGTGCTGGGTGAAATGGTTGGTAGCTCTCAGTGTTTTTTCCCTTCTGTTACATGACTGCAGTCATACCTCTCCAATGTTCAAATTTCTATACACTGTCCAGAGGCGTGGCTCATATTTTTGGTCTGTTCCCCATAACAGTTGTGGATTTCTAACAAATCAATGGGATGATGTGAGCACTGACATCACTAAATGATGACAGTCATTTTTGTTTCAGACCTGAAATTTATCGTAAAATATATGTTAAACTGTGATACTTTAGCAAACTTCTAAGCTTGTAACAGCCATATTTTGAATATGTCACTATTGTTTGGCCTTTATCCCCCTACTTTGTCAGGCTTTATGCAGATATCTTGTAGTAAGAGATTGAGTATATATATATATATATATATATATATATATATATATATATATATATATATATAAAACATTACTAATTCCACAGGTTTTTCCCTAATGTTGGATGATCATCCTGCATGATATATTTACTGAAGCATTTCTAATGCTCACAGCTCATGTGAAGTAGTTGTAGCTGCTGTGACTGGAGTGCACAGGGTCCTGGGCTTAAGGTTTGCCAGGGATGTGTATTTTTCACCTTATGTTAAATGACTGTAATGCACATTATGTTTGTAAAAGCACTGCACATTCCCATATCTCAGATGGTGCAGAGGTATGTTGCTGTGATTGCAGTTCATAGGGTCCTGGGTTCAAGACTTGGTACTGATGACTTTTTTCATTAATGTTAAATGACCATAGTGCATGATATGTTTGTAAAAGCATTGCAAATCCACACAGCTTAGATGGTGTAGCGGTAAGTTGCTGTGATTGTACTGCACAGTGTCCTGTGTTTGAGTATTGACAGGTCTGATTATTTTGCTGCTGGGCAGAACAAGGTCTAATGGAGACAGAGTGATTAAAGCACTTTTAAGCAGTTGTAAGAGGGTTTACACAGTTTTGCGAGAAGCTAAACAATGCTAACAGATGGTTAAGTCAGCTTAGGTTTGCTTAGCGGCGCTTATTCTCACTTACACCCGCGCTAATTTTAAATAAAGAAAAGAAAAAAAAGGGTAACAGGAAAGTGGTGAAATGGTGGCAAGCAGGGGATAAACATTAGTAAAAGCAGCTAGGGATGTGCAGGATAGGTGTAGGAAAAGAACATAGCTCTACATTTTTTCTGCAGCAACAGCTGTGACCGATGTGGAAAATTTGGAATTTACAGCCTTACACCCCACAGGGAGGGATGTTGGCAACATACATTTGTAGAGTAATTTGAGTGTAGATTGATTTATGTCATTGGATATGGGGGCGTAGTGTAGAGCTATGTATGGAGAAATGATTTTTTTGTGAGACAGATGCCCTTTTTTATTAAGGTGAGAGTAGGATGTTGGGGAAGGGATGTAGGTATGTTTGGGGAGGTAGGTTGGGTAGGATAGGTTGCATTTGCAGACAGACAAGACACACAAGACAGCATACAGGGGTGGCATATGACACATGAGGGGGATAAACACCCTGGATGGGGAGGGTGGTTGGGAATCAGAGGCCCATGAGCTGCCAAATGGATACAGTGGGACTGAGGTCCCCACCCATGGGCACTCTCCACTGTACCTTTACAGCCTCGAAGGTGGCTGTGCTGGAGGCAGGACAACAGTGGCAGCCTGCCCCTCCAGGTGCACCAGGTGGTGCTCCATCTGACACAGCCGTCCATTCAACTCAAAGCAGATGATGCTGCGCACCATACCCCAGAACTTGCAGTGGGTGACAGGCTCCTCTCCATGCCCGTGCCCAAGAGGGTAACAGGCCCCATCTCCTGAGGTGGTTCCATTCTGAAGATGGTGCAGGACTGGTGGAGGAGGAATTTCCAGGTTGGTCCCAGACGTGCTGCGGCTCATTGCCATGGCCAGGTGAAGTGGGACAGGTGGATCCTCTGGGATCTGCCTTCCCGAACATGCTATTGTGTTGAAGTTTTCAAAATATATTGGTTAGTCATGAACAAAACATTTCAAAATTAGTTATAACAGCATGCGTGGGTGTTCCAGTTAACCCAAAACAACAGATCTGGAACAGTTGCATAGTGAACAGAACACATGCATAAATGGAACAACAGTAAGCATTTTAACAGCATGCAAGTTTCATTGATGGCAACAGGTTACCAATAATGGTATTTGAACAAGGTATGTTAATATGCAACCAATTAAATATATGAACAATAATAGAATTAATTTCCCATCAATAGGTTTTGAGAACAACATACCCATAGTATATGAATGATGATTATTGATGCAGATGAGGGGTGGAGGGAGAGAAAAAAGTCCATTAAAAATTGTATAGGCTTCTATTTTTCACAATAGTACTGGTCAATGCTCTACAGGTCTGCCCTCACTTTACATCTACCTATGGCCCATAGCTTCTGTAGCACATACATACCTATTAAACTGTCAACCTGGAATGATATGAGGCAAACTGCGACAACTCTGGGTACATGACAAGAGGGGGACTTGTACATGTCAGGGTTACATATCTGACAAGGAAGGGGTACCCTGCACTGCTGTTGTGTGAGTGTGCTACTGGCATACTTCACCTGGATTCCTATCTGCGTCAAGTTTATTGGCAGCAGTGATCACTAGCCGTGAAAGCGTGACACTTGAGAAACATGTATCGGGAAGAGTGCATGGTGTATGTACCTATCCTGCTGTCATTTGCAGGCATGGGGTTGGGCAGTGGAACAGTTGTACATGGTGTATTAGTATGCCCTTCATACAGCTACCATAATACATTTCTTTACCTGTAAGACCTGTAAAGAAAATATCTATTAACACTACCTGACTGTTTCTCCAAATATTCAAGATTTCTTGAGTGTATATATGCACACATCTCAGTACCACTCACTGGATTCAAACCATGTCTGGGTGTGCAAACTTGAACAACAAAGCTGTCTCTTATCACACTGAGCTACTGAGGAACCACTGTCTTTTGTTTGTCTGATTTCTGCCTAATACCCTGTTGGTTAGCCAGTCTGACCTTGTAATCCTATGATTCATGCATAACAGATAGTGTACTGTTTATTAATTGTTTGAAATAATACAATCTGGAAAGCAAAGGTTAACACAAGGCAATGTTGCAGGGGACACACTATAATACATTACACATTACTATTCAGGGTTCAGATCTTAGTGCAGAACATATTTGATTTATATCTTGTTTTACAGTTCCACAATCTACAGTTTTGCTTAACAGCTGGTTCTCAGAACAATCTCAGTTAATGTGTGTTGCGAAAGCCATATTTGCTGTAAAGAAGTTGTACACATTCTATTTCTAGAACATACCAGAGTAAACACAATAGTTTGTGGTATATGTCTTTATTGTACTTACATGACACAGTGCTTTACTTCTGCATATCCTGTAGATTAGTATTAGTCTGGCAAACTTTTATTTATTTGTTAGATACAGAACACACTACACCTACTGGCTGTAAACAATTTTCTCCTTCTTATTTATTTCAATATATACTGCAAGGTAGATCTATACTCACCAGCCTGTTGGCGCAGCCTTGTCAGTCTGTCGGCATGGGCCTCGATATTGCTAGCCCTCTCCGTTGCAGCTGTAGGGGGGGAGCATTATGCATACCTGTCTATCACATACTCAGGCCAGAATTTGGTACAGCTTTGGATGAGATACTTACAAACTACTGGAGCATTCCATGCCTGAGCATCTTGAATCCACTGGGCCAAGAGTGGCCCCTTCCTATGCTTTAGGTCAGCATAATGATGCCGTACCCACTCACCAGTTCAGGGGATTCCAATGGCACTGGTGAGGTCACGTGCCAGATAGTCCAAGGCCTCCGCTTTCTACTGAGAGCCCTGGAACTGGCCCTGCATCGGTCTTCATCATGGTGTTCTACAAGAAGTCTAGCCATGACCCTGGACTCCAGAATGCCCCAGCTCTGCACCTGAAAGCACGCTCCAAACACTAGACATGGTTCCTGCACAAAGCAAACTACAACAGGTTCTGGCTGTATTCCCTGTGCAGTTTAAATAAGGCCATATTCCTGCCCTTTGCTGTCATTGGACCATTTTGAAAATGCGAAGTGCATACAAGTGGTGCACAAATCCACTAAGCTGGGTTAAGCAGTGCTTAAATGGGTAAATGCTAAGCACTGCTTAACAGTGTGCAAATCTGCTTAGCTGAGCTGACTGCTGCTTAGGATTTACATCTAAGCAATGCTTAAACTGGCTAAGCAGAACTGAGCACTGTTAAGCATTGCTCAGTTTTCATTTAAAAAAATATCAGAATTGTAAATTAATTAATCATTACTGACATATTATTAAGTGTATATGATTTACTTTACATGACGTCCCTGTATGTGCTTTCATTACATTACCTTGGGGTGTGACTATACTGTATGGGACACTTGTGTATACATGGGTAATTTCACATGTTATATGCACTCACACTTCCATTTTGAACCAGCTACACTACGCTGGTTAACAAATATCAATTACTACATAATTTAAAATAAAAAAATAAGTTTAGCAATGCTTTCCCATGTAAACATAAAGGGCCTGTTTTGGTACTCAAACTGTCAACTGCTGCATGCAAAGCCGGAACTCTAACCACTACGCTATCTCACCATTAGGGATTTTAGCTATACATTTGTATTTAGCTCCTATGAGATATTTCAGCAGTGCTGAGCACTGGCCATAGCATGCAAACCTGCTCAGCTATGCTTAAACGTAACTTAGAACAGAAAAAAAAAATAAATAATACAAGCACTTTAATGACATGTATCAGTACTACTTGTAAGTCATATTTGGTAATGCACTACCTGTCATTCTATCAACTGTCTAAATCTGTATGTGCAATATAAGGATTGAAGTCACTACATAATGGCATACATTTGAGTTTCAGACTTCTAATCCTTCCCTACATGTTATGTTAATAGAAATTCTGTTTCTCTATCAACTTTCTAAGTTTGTATGGGCAATATTTATAATCTGTCCCTATTTGTCCCCCATCATTTTAGGCTTGGTCCAGTTTTTTGCTCTAAGAGGTTGAGAGGTATGTCCCCCATCATTTTAGGCTTTGTCCAGATTTTTGGCTCTAAGAGGTTGAGAGATATGCCCCCATCATTTTAGGCTTTGCCCAAATTTTTGGCTCTAAGAGGTTGAGAGGCATGCCTCTCATCATTTGAGGTTTTGTCCAGATTTTTGGCTGTAAGAGGTTGAGAGATATGTCCCACAGCATTTTAGGCTTTGCCCAGATTTATGGCTCTAAGAGGTTGAGAGGTATGTCCCTCCATCATTTTAGGCTTTATCCAGGGTTTTTGGCTCTAAGAGGTCCAGACATATGGTCAAAGTGCCGTACGGCACTTTCACAATGCAGGGGGTGTGTGACAGTACCTGTCACACATCCCCTGCATTGCTTCCCATTTCAATTCCTGCTTTCAGTGTCTGTGGACATTGAAAGCAGTCAGAAAGTGACGTATAGCACTTTCACAATGCAGGGGGTGTGTGACAGGCCCTCCATTGTTTCCTATTTAAATTAATGCTTTCAGTGTCCGTGGACACTGAAATCAGTTAGAAAGTGACAATACAGTGGGTGTGTAACAGTACCTGTCACACACACCCTCTATTGTTTCATATTTAAATTCTTGCTTTCAGTGTCTGTGGACACTGAAAGCAGTTAGAAAGTGCTGTATGGCACTTTCTGAGTGCAGGGGGCATGTTGGATGTGCGAGCACTACTGAAACCCACCCCTGCACTCCTTCACTGTTCGTGTCTGCACAGTTATTCTCAGTAGTGCGCCTTCATTAATATGTAAGGTGTGCTGTTGTTAAGGCTATGCGGAAGCAGGAACCATTCACACTGTGTAGGAATAGCACTATTCCTACACAGAGTTTATTGAATCCTGGGGTGTGTGTATGTGTTTGTGGACATTAAATATTTAAATAACATATTTTAAAAGGAAAATACTTCCTCCAACAACAACTGTGTGTTCTACAGCAAGTTTGAAACATTAGGTAGAGGAATTGTTTTATAGAAAAATATAAAAAAAAGTATAAACAATAAAAAAAAAATACAAAACAATTTAACAAATAGCCTGTTATCTAAGTGCAGTAATACCCTTCAGGATGGATGTTATCAGGAAATAATGGCCATTCCAGGGGTTGTGAGGCCTCCATCTGTGGAGCTGGGGCTGTTATTTCCTTAACAATGTCCATCCTGTTGTGCATTATTGCTAGCATTAAAGACTGCCTGTTGGTAGCCTGTACGACCTTTTCAGGTGCTGTGTGCTCTGGGCATGCTCTGAATCAGATGTATTCATGAACTGCTCTGAACTCAGCTAATACTTGTACAGCTACCTACACTACTTAATACATACATACATACATACATACATACATACATACATACATACTCTGGTACAATACACACCCAGAGCTTTGCTAAGATCTGTTGCAGCATCTGCAAGCTATAAAACAATTTCAAAATCTTCCATCCTTCCAGGGTAGCAATTAGTTCACCCCTAAGGACAATACAGTAAGATTCCTAGTCCTGGTTTTCTCAGACATTTTTGTCTCTGGCTGCAATCAGACCTGAAAAAATAATATAGACCTGCCTAAATCTAATATGTGACATCAACAAAACCTGCTGACCCTCTTGAAGCGCAACCTTGATGAGTGGATGGGAAACCACAAATTTGTCCCAGGGGGTTCAGCTATGTCCCTCATTGATAGAGGCGACAGGTACTGACTGAGGTTTCTTTTTTGGGAATAATCTCTTAGCTAGGCTTGTAAGGGCCCTAGGGCCTTAGCATAGTAACCTCCTATGATTCCATGATCCTAATATCCTATGAAAGTGAAAATATTTATGGTCTAAAACAACTCATTTAATTTTCAACTTATTTTTCAAAATTAGCTGGACTGAGATTAACCTCTTCCCTTCCAGAATTCTCTGTTAAAGCATATATGTTTAATCAGTTATAATAATACTGTCTGACATACAATATATGTATCTCTCTTTTCTGTCCAGCAGAACCTGCTATTGATGCATTTTAACACAAGCAACTTTACAAATACATTTTAACACAAGCATCTGTACAAATCAGTGTGGTAGTCAAATGACATAAAATTTTTACAAAACTCCAGCTAGCTCTACTCTCATATGTTACACATGCACTGCCCTACCCTCTCTGTCAGAGATGGCACTACCTCATATCATCTCAGTTAGGACAATAAGAACACATAAGACATGGTGAGTACATGGACATACCCAGTTACTGACTTCCATCAGATATTATCTGGTGCTCAGTGTTTGTGTATTTTTTCCACTAACAATGTGAAGTTAATAAATCTTAGTTCTACATAATCAGAGTAATAAACATCTGCAACAAGTCAGACAAAATCCACTCATTCCACAAAAAGCCTGCCTGATTGCTAAAGAAACACATAGACCTGAAAAGAAGTGAATAGAACGCATTGCTTAGTTTCCTAGTCCTGCAATGAGATGATACCAAAATATGGCATGGAAGGGACACAGTAAACTACTTACGGGATATAAAACATGCTAAATATGTCAAAGTAGGTCTGAGAGGGGGACTAGCAGAGTGCCCCTCTTAAGACAGTTGTAAGTCACATAGTTGAACCTGCATTAGCTAGCTAATAAAGGGATTCACAGCAGGTGTGTTGATTAGAAGAAGCTGACCAGGCTGAAGTAGAACAGCAGTCAGACTATCACTGAGTGAGGTGTGAACAGCGGACTGAAGAACTGAATCTCCAGAAGAGCGGAATGAGAATAGTAGCTAACATGCTGTCTCTGAGAGGCAAGGAGTAGTGAAGTTAGAAGATGAAGCTCACGGAGGAACTGCAGTAACAAGAAGGATGCCAGCTGATGCCCGGGCTACTTCCAACAGCCAGAGAAAGGATGTTTGTGCAGACTAATGTATGAACATCTGGAGAGTGAGTATAACAGCTGGAGCTGTTTCAAGAAAAAGAAAGATCCAAATGCATTGGCTGTATTATTCTGGTCTAACGTTTTATGGAACTTTACTGTTATGTCAACATCTGTAAGCAGAATTTAATATTTAGCCTTTTATGTTCAAGAATTGTGTAAGGCCCAGAGGGGCCAAGATATGAGGTGAACACCTATAAGTAACACAGAGTTCTGAAAACTAGAGTCCATGCTTCAGTACCTACATTATTAAGATATACCTTACTCAAAGCATACAAGGCCTAAACAGTAAGTCCTACATGGACCGACTCAAAGCTCTGTTACTATGCTCTGTATCCTACAGGCTGCTAAGAGGTGACCTATGCCTGGCATATAAGGCATCCTTTAAACCAATACTGATGGATTTACTGCATGTCAACAAGTCAAATGGCATCAGAGATACTCAGTCTGGCAATCCCAACCTCTTCTGTAGCATCAACAGAATGCTCTGGAGGGACAGGTATATCTCGCAGAGGGTACCACTGCTCTGGAACAGACTCCCTGAACACTTAAAACAAAGCTCTTCCCTCTCCATATTCAAACACAACTTGGATCTATGGATGGGAAACAGAAAATTTACCTCAAGACTGCCTCCCTGTACTACTAATGAACAGAGGCAGCTCCTAAATGATTCATCTCATGCATGGGACCCCTCAAATTGTTTATGGTATGATTAAACGAAACCAAAAAGCAAGTAAACAAATACTCCAAAATGATGGAAAGTGCAGAGAAAGCAGCACACATGCAGTTCTCCGTAAATCAACAAATTCTTTATTATTTAAAAACAGATAAGCACTTTCATCTTGGATTAAATTAAAATAGACTTCATCAGATAAAATGTAACCTGCAAATCTTAGTTTTAAAGAAATGTTAATGATGACTTCACTTCCTCCTATTAATCAGATATTAAAATGTTAAAGTGGCAGCACATAAATACATACATATATCTCCAATAAATTCACAGAGGGACCCTATCAACACATAGGCAGAATAAATAAGTAAAATCCAAGACTAACTATATTAATACAATATATAAATACGTAAATAAATAAAATAAACAGAATACAGTCCTATATGATATATGGAGAAACCTTAAGAGGCATAGAATAAATAAGTAGCCTTACCATATAAATTGATGAAAATATTTAAAAATGTGTGTTTAAAAATGTGCATTTAAAAATGAATATTTAAAAATAAGTGTATTTAGTGGATACAGTAAATATCCAACTAACGTCTAACAAGTGCCTTTAATTTTAACAAACTGCTAATGGATACATTATCATTCAAGCCTGTCCGCTAGTAGACTCAGACAAACAATATTGAGCAGCATGACTGCATCTTCTGTTAGAAATTGTCCAAGGTCTGGCATATGATTTAGTTAAACATCGAGTGAGGTTACTGTGTTGAAAAGCCACACACAAGGTCCAGGGCATTCGGCAGTATTCGATGTAATGTTGTCATAACATTGACTTAAAGATGGATAGGTAGGCTAGCAGTTGTGTTTGTACAATTATGCCAGGTGTTATGAAGTGATGTTAGAATTAGTTTTCAATGTCATTTTGTAGTTAGCAGTCTAGCTACATTGCTCATATTAAAATGAGTGCCCATCATTTGAAAGACACATTAGTCCCAATCTGCCTTAACTGTGGGTGCTGAAGAGATCATGACTGGTACGGAAAAAGAATGTGACAAACTGTTAGTACGGCTTGGAAATGAGCCGCTTGGCCTGTTTGGGATCTGGTTGCAATAATACTAACAATAATAATAATAGTAATAATAATAATAATAATAGTACTAATAATAGTACTGACAAAGCACTACAATAAGCGGTGTACTTTCAGGGATAACCAGTCATTATGCTACATGATTGCCCCACAGTGGTAGAATCTCCAGATGAAGCACTGTCAGATGTTTATTTATTTATTTATTTATTTTTGTATGTTTGGTTCTTTAGAAGCCCTATGCCTGCTAATGCCGGGTTTATGTAGGAAGAGTGTATCTGTTTGTGGGTGTGTAGGGAGCATAAAGTTCTTAGCTGTCCCTGAGTTTGTCTCAAATTTTGTTTTTTTTTTTTAAATGTGTGGTGTTCTGATAAATCAGTGAGGATTTCAGTTAAAAAACGATGACAGACATTTAAGTTTCAGACTTAGCCTTCAAATAAAAGCATGCTAATGCCAAGTCAATTATTCTAGTAACATTTTAAGTTTATAAAGACAATATCTGCCCCTGATTTTAGTCGTGTGTCCTCCACTATGATTTCAGCTATTTCCCTGAGTATTGAGCTAAAATGTTGAGATGTATTTGGATGGGTATTACAGTGGTTTACATGCTGCATTCTGAAAGCAGTGAGCCAAGAAGATACAATTCTTGTATGATAGTTATCTATTCATTCATTTGATTTTAGTCAAACAAAGAAATACCATCACAGTGAGACAAGTGGCTATAATTAATGGTCACACCTGCCTGTGTGTACATATATATAGATGTTCTCAACTGACCCAGATTTTATAGAATATCTCTGATTTTTTTGCATCATGTTTTGGTTTGTTCCTTGTAAAGTTTGTGTTTCTGATGACAGCCATTTAAGTTTCAGACTTAATAACCTTCATAAAAAGTAAGCTGATGCAAAGCCTTTTGTTCTAGCAAGTTTCTAAACATATAAAGGTAAAAGCATTACCTGACTGTTCATTATTTTTATGTATTTATTTATTTATTTGACATTTGTTTACTGGGAAAGTCTGACTGATATAATATTCCACTTTCAGTGAAGGCCTGGGGACAAAGGCTCCACATTGACATAATATAGTGTAATACAGAAGAATGACATATGAACTAAGTAAAAAAATTAATTTTCAGCTCATACAGTGTGAATCTATTTATACATAGTGCAAATATTTAGATAGTTGTAACAAGTTAAAAAAGAACATTGTCAATAGATAAACTATCCATGGTTTACTATCAAAATTGCAAAAGGAAAAACAATTTCCGTTCGCAATTTCGAAGTAAACCATCAAAACCGGGATCACAACTGCGTCACAAAGTCAACTCAAATGATCGACTTATTAGAGTCGACATTGTCTTCAAAAACATCACTTGATATCCGTATAGGAGCTGATGTAATTCAAACTCCTATACAATATATCATATTTTTGCAGGGGGGCAAGCCCCCTTGCATGCCCCCCTGTGGGTGGCTGCCCCCTCCACATCCCCTGCTAATAATTTAGCCCAACTCCGAGATCGCACTACAGTGGGAATATGGATGAATTTCCAATCCTCACTGTACCGCAATCTCCGTACAGTTTGTCAAATACACTTATGCGAATGCATTACTGCATTTATATAAGGGGGTCCATATTAGAACACTGAAGTTTTAAACCTTCAAATGTTCTAATATCGACCCCTATTCAGTGAATGCTTAAAATATCAAACATACAGAACAGCAAATTTTTTTCCCAGGGACAAGATTTGCTGTTCCGAAACACATACACACAACACAAGCACACCAAAAAAACAGCAATCCACACACATACATCTAACCCTACACTAAACTGTACATACACTACTATCTATCCACTTACCTTAACCCAAACCCTAACCCTAAGGTCTGTCACTATTGCACACTCACCTCACCTGTGCCCTAACCCTAACTCACCTACCCCGTCCTACCCTAATGTCCGTCACAATTGCACACTTACCTAACCCGTGCCCTAACCCTAATTCACCTAGCCCGCGCCCTAACCCTCACGTTCACACAATCGTACACTTACCTGAACCAGACCCGTAACTTTCCACCACAGTGCTGAAAATAGTGAAGCCACAGAAACACCCAACCAAATTCTTTCCCTAGGAAAAAATTATGTGTTCTGCAGCTTTGCTATTTTCAGCGTTCGCTGAATAGGGGTCGATATTAGAACATTCAAAGTTTCAAGACTTCGAATGTTCAATGTGTGTTCAACTTTGCCATACGCTTAACATTTTGTGAACGACAATTTGACTTTTGGGATAATACGTGCCGTCAGATTGTTGTTCACACAAATGATAGTAAACCACTATCCACAAGTTGCAGTTCATAAAGATGACATTAAACACACAGTGCACTCTTTGGAACAGAGATGACTAGGTAATATAGCCTAGGCAAAAATATGTTTGATCTTTATCTATGAAATAGATTTTACTAATTCCTTCTCTCTGAACATTGTTAAATTAAATTATGCTGGTGGTAGAAGGAAGGAGGGACTAGTTCAGGCTGGGGCAGTGCAGGAGCAGAGACAGGTTTTATTTAGGCAGTCTTAAAGTAGTAGTTTGAAGTTGGAGAGGTTAGAAGTAGATGTAATTTACAGAGAGATAGAAGTTGATTTTTTAATGACAGAGTATGAGTAGAGACTTTGGCCAAAGGATTTGTGAGGTTTATATATGCACAAAAAATGTTGTTCAATCGAGTGAAGTAGTCTATTAGGATGATATAAATGGAGAAAAGGGGGTACAAGCAGGACAGTCATTGGCTTTGTGAATAATGTTATGTGTGCAGTAAAGCTGTATGTAATCAAGATGGTGAGGCAGTTCGAGCCATTTCAAAGCCTCAATGGCAATGCAGTGGTGCCTGCTGTAATATTTGTTAGTGGCAAGTTTTGCTGCCTTATTATAACATGCTTCCAGCTTATTTTTAACTGTACCCTGAAGGTTGGTTAGATTGGGTGCTCCATATAAGAGAAATGGGAGAAGGGTGGTAGTAGAAAGCTAAGGAAGATTTTATGTCTGCAGATCATTCCTAATTTTTTTGGAGACTTTTTTGTTATTTTGAACATGCAGATCAAATTTAAGGTTATCATCTCTAATCACTCCAAGACGTCTTTTATAGGAGACTACTTCAGTTTCAGTTTTGTTTAGTGAAAATAATTTGAAATTCACTTTATCAGGCATGTGTGATTTTGGGAAAAATAACTGTAACTTTTTTATGTTGAATAGTAGCTGGGCATTATACAGCCATTTCCCAACTGACGAAAAAGCTTCTTTCATGATATGGAGGAGTTGAGGCGAGTTATTAGATGTACATATAAGCGTAGAATCATCAGCATGTTGTATAAGACAGGCTAGACCTACTGCAGTATAGGGGTCATTGATAATGAAATTAAAGTGGAGAGGACCAAGAATAGAACCTTGGGCTACACCAGTGGACACTTGCAGATATGGAAAGAGAGATACAGTATTCTGCCAGTTTACAGACGGGAACCTGTCAGCTAAATAGCTATTGAACCATAGTAATGAAGAAGGGGATAGTCCAAGATGAGACAGTTAATACTGGAGATTAGGGTGAGAAACTGTTTTGAATGCTTTTGACTGGTTAAGGAATAAGAAGGAAACTTGCCCAAGTCCCTGCACTTTTGTTTATAGTGTCAATGAATGATAGTAGGGCAGTAGTTGTACTGTGTGTTGGGCAGAAGCTATGGAGGAGTTGCTTGTGAATACACCTTTCAAGAATTTTCAGAGAGGAGATAGTATTGTTGTTTGTCTTTTTGGCTTTTCCTGGTTAGGGGTTGCCACAGTGGAACTCCAATCTGCTAATGATTGGCAGTAGATTTTTATGGTGCCGAGTTGCCAGCCCGACACCCAACTTTCAGCGAAGGCACGCCCATTCATACATGTCTTTCGGAGGCCACTCGACCACGGGGATGACATGCAGACTCCGCACAGAAGGTACTCCAGCCAAGAACTGAACAGGAGAACCTCTTGCTGTGAGGCAACAATGCCACCACTGTAGAAAGGAGATAGTATTGTAATAGTCTGAACGTTGGTGACATTAGCCGAGATGCCACCTTTATGAAGAGGGATATTATAGGAGTTTTTCCCATAGTGAGAGTACATAAGATTCAAATATTGATCTATTGATAAGGATGGATATTGGGCATGATATGGCATCGGCAGCTATCTTTAGGTATTCAGGTGGGGTGGTGTCAGCTGCAGTGGAGCAAAATTTGAGTTTAAGTAGAAGTTTTTTTTATCATTAATGTGGAGACAGGTCCTAAGTGGAGGTTAATAACAATGGATATAGAAGGTGAATTAGGTTCATGTGGGGATGCTGGGTTGGGGGAGTAAATAAAGCAGTAGTGTGTATGGTGTATGTAGGATATTGGTTTTGGTCTAACCATTTATTTGCAGAATTACTAGGACTTTGTCCTATTGAGGGGTTGATAGAAACACTGGATGGGGGAGAGGAGTTTTTAGTTAGGGAGGTAATGCTTTCTATGAAGTAGGTATTGAATAAGGTTGCAGTTTCTAGTGTAGAGCTATTATTGGAAAGGCTGGGTTCCTTGCCTGAGCCCATATGTAACAGGTTACCCACTGATGCCCATTTTTTGGGGAAATTCTTGTGTTGAAGTTATAGATGGGTATAATATTATTTTTTTTTTATCTAGCTTAACTTGTTTTGTTTTTTTTTTTTTACTCAGATTGTGCAATACTCTTAAAGTTGCAAATTACAGGGAGTTTCAAGTTTAAGCCATTCTTTGCAAGCTTTGTCTCTTTTAGACATTGTAGCTTTTGTCTGGGTAGTGAGACATGGTGTATGGTTAATTTTCACTCTTTTCTGTGGAGTGTGGTATGCCTTTTTAAAGTATTTAAGTATAAGGTATTAAAAGTCTTGACTGCCATGGAAGAGTTTTTATGGCAGACCAATTTAAGCCTTTCAATATATTGATGAAGGAGTCTATATTGAATTTAGAAAGGTTCTTGATAATTTTAAGTTGGTGAGTGATATTTCTATGAGTAAAAAACTGGAAGGTGGTTGCTAAGTGAGTTTGGATAGGTTCCAGAGGTACTATTACTACTATGGTCAGAGACCAGTATCCTGTCTAGAATTACAACTTTACTGTAGGTATTATTAAATCTAATGTGTGTTTTGATAAGTTGTGTGCTGAGGAAAAGTCTGATGTAAAGTTTTTCCAGTTAATATCTACATCTCCTAGTATGATTTGTGCATAAGGTATATAATTAATTCTCCAGAAGAGGATTTCTTCTAAAGTTGTTATAATTTTTTTCCAGGTGGGATATAGACTGTAACAAAATGTAGCTTTTTTTTATTTATTGTTAAGCTTTAGCAGTGATACTAGTATTTCAGCATGGAATTTTAGGATGTTATGTGAATAGGGAGAGAGAGTGATAAATTAAAGCTACCTCTCTTGCTTTCTTGTGAGGCCTATCAGATCTGATAATACTGTAGCCTGGAGGGAGTAGTTCAGAAACTTTAATTTTAGGCCTAAGCCAGGTTTCTGTGATGGCAAGAATATCAGTGTTATACTGTGATATCCAAGCATGCAGCTCTGTAATTTTGTTATATATGCTACAGAGGTTGATAGTGACAATATTACATTTTTTGGAAGACTAGTGGGAGAATGATGGGGTGAGGGGGTTGATATGCCAGTTTTATTAGCATAGATAAGAGTTTGTTTAGTGATAGGGCAGTACAGCTGTGAAGAGGTATAATTTGAAGTGATAGATGGAGGGTCATTTGCTTCACAATTTCGTAAGGGTGGTACTTTGCTATTTAGACTAATTGGTGAGTTTTCAGGGCCTGGACTGGGGTGGACATCACCACACTGTGGAAGTTTTGAGAGGTAGACTATTGATTTAGAGGGGGACCTGTACAATTTCTTTTTTTGGAGTAGAGTGGTGGTAGTGAAGCATTTTGTGCTTAAAATAAATCAAGCCCTGGGATTCATTAATGCCTACACTACGTATACACCATTCTGAGTGAACAGCCAACCCATGCATAATTCAAACCTTTTCCTTCCTAATTTTAGTTTTCCTACTGATTTTCTTGCATCGTTAAATAATGAGGGAGATTCATAAAAGTTAACACAAAGTATAAACTGCATGTACACTTAGTGTAATCTTTCTGAGTGACTAGAAAGCACAAAAATGTGGTAGGGATGTTCTTGAATACACTTAGTGTAGGCTTTAATGAATTTCCTTCAAGAAAACAATCAGCCAGGCTTATGAAAAGGTAAGTAAAATGTCTTAAGAGACTAAAACACACCAATAGCAGTGGCACTGTTAAAAACTTACAGCAAAAAGTTGGGAAAATTAACACAAAAAAATGAGGAAGATTGTATCATTAGAAAAAATCAGTGTATCAAATACCAGTATCAAGGTGCTAAAGGAGACAGAAAAAGGCCAGCCTTGATGGGGGAAAGTAGGCAGGGAGTTAGAAGTGACATATGTGTAGCAGACAGTGGACAGGCAGCAGTCAAAACTCAATAGTAACTCACTATGTCTTACAACTGAGAGAGAAACAGGAGTGTGCCTAGGGTACAGTGGTATAGTAACAAATAAATGGGCACCAGTAGGAAGGGATCCCAGTATGAAAAAGTATTCATAAATTAAGGTGAAAGTGGACAATTTCACTCATTCTAAGGCAGAAGATACCAGCAACAGTGAAATTCCCTACACTAATCCAGGAAATACCTCTAACTAAACAGTTACTATATGGGGAAGGTCCTTACTTAAGGCCCCTCTTTGTGATTTTCATTCAAATGTCCTTTGGAGCTGAAATAATTGGGTGCCCTGACCCTGCTTTGGAGCCTTGCCTGATGTTTCCAGTGATGTCAATCAGGAAGGAGGGAACCTTGAGCCTAGTGTCGCTGTACTTAAGGCACTTCTTTGTGATTTTTCACTCTAATGCCCTCTGGAACCAAAATAACTGGGTACCCTGACCATGTTTGGGAGCCTTAATGCCAATCTAGAAGGGGAGGCCTTCAGCCTAGCATTGCTGTACCTTAACTTCCCTGCAGCTAATCACACATGCACACACACACACACACACACACACACACACACACACACACACACACACACACACACACACACACACACACACACACACACACACACACACACACACACACACACACACACACACACACACACACACACATATGTGCGCATGCACACACACACATAAAGTGAAAACTAAGGGGCTCTAAGACTGGTATCATTTCAGATCCTTCAGGGATCAATCTCCCTTAGTGACTGAACAAAGATATTTAGGTCACCTGGTTGACCAACATCTCTCCTTTCATTAAGATCTAAACCCAAATTCACAAAGTTTTACCACAACTGAGATTTTCTAAAATGATCTCTCACCTTCTTACCATTGAAGCCAAATGAGGCAGAGCTATTAATTCATTAGTTTCCAGGCTCGAGAATGAACTGCCCATTATTTAATTATTTATTAATTTATTGACATTTGATTACCAGGAAAGTATAACTGGGCAGAAGCCTATTTTCAAAGGAGGCCCGGGAGAAAAGCTCCACATTATTACAAAACATTTTAAGAACAAGAATTTTACAATCTTCAAAAATAAAACAAAAATAACTGCAGTTTAAATAACTATAACAAATTAAACATAATATAAAAAACATTGGTTAAGAATCACTGCAATTTATATGACAATCATTTAATATTTAGAGAAATTGTATACAGTTTGTAGAGAAATTAAAGGTAGGTTAGTCTAATACAAGCATGAATTGCAATATGAAGTTAGAGAAAACAGGCTTATGGTATATTTAGAGAGAAAGTCAGAGAAGAGAATTTGATAGAAGTAAGGATGTAAGTGAAGAAGGGAAAGTAACAAGTTATAAGGAATGAAAAGGTACTTGTTCACATTTAGGGATATAATTTAGCTTGTTTTTGAGCAAGAACAGAGCCAGATTTTAGTTAGGAGGTCTTTTTGAGTGTTTTTGAAAGATGGAAGGGATGGTATTGACCTGATGGATACAGATAAGGGGTTCCAGGCCTTAGCAATCTTGTACAAGTAAAGACAATGCCCAGCCAATTTGATAGGTTTGTAGACAGACAGGAGTTTTTGGTCACTGGATTGCAATGACTGACTGGAAACATAGTTGTGTAGAATGTTTTTTAGTGCTGGACAGGCAGATGGAGTCTGGATAATTTTATAGGTGGGAAGAAGCTGTATATATGTTAGTTTATGAGGCAGTTCCATCCAATGTAGACTTTTTAGTGCTATACTGTGGTGGGTTCTGAAAAGGAGTATTTGCTGCAAATTTAGCAACTTTATTATAACATCATTGACGTTTTAATTTTTGTGAAGTCTGGAGGTTAGTGAAAATGAGAGCACCATAAAGAAGTGTGGGGAGGAGATATTAGTAGTGGCAAGTGTAGTTTAGTTGCATCAATGAGAAAGTTTTGGATCTGTAAAGCATCCCTAGTTTTTGATGAGTTTTTCTTATGCAATTTTGTTTATGCAGATCATTGTAAGATTATCATCCACTTTCACCCATAATAGTTTACTTTGAGAAGTGACTTCAGTGGTTGGATTATCGAGAAAGGACTTTAATTTTTTTTTCATGACAGAGGGATTTGGGAGAAAAAAAACAGTAGTTTGGTCTTTTATGGGTTGAACATGAGTTGTGAGTTATGATGCCACGTTTTAGTGGCTGTTAAAGCTTCCTGAGTAATTTTTTGGAGGTGTACCATGCTGTCAGATGTGCAAATGGGAGAAGAATCATCTGCATATTATATTAGGCTGGCCTGTTGTGTGGAAGTATAGAGGGCGTTAGTGAAAATGTTAAAGAAGAGAGGACTAAGGATAGAGCCTTGTGGTATACTGGTGGTGACTGGGGGGTAAGGAGAGAGCATGGAGTGCCATTTTACTGAGTGATACCTATTGGGCAGGCAGCTTTTGAATCACAGAAGGGTGGACTGAGAGAGAGAGAGATCTAGTAAGGAAAGTTGAAGTAGACATTTGCTGTGATAAACTGTGTCAAAGGCTTTAGACAAGTCTAGAAATAAGGAAGAGACTAGTTTGCCATTACTTCCAGCTTGACAGTATTTATATAGGTTAGAAGGGCATTGCTAATACTGTGGAAAGGATGGAAGCCATGTTGTGTAGAGGATAGGAGTTCTTCCTGCAGGAGATAGTCTAGCAATTGTCTTTGAATACATTTTTCATGGATTTTGTTGAGGAGAGATAACATTGCTATAGGTCTAAAGTTATTAACATCTGTTGAATTTCCTCCTTTGTGCACAAGGATAATGTGTGACTTTTTCCAGAGAGAGAGAGAGAAAGAGAGGAAATGTGGAATTCCTAGATTGACCTATTTATAAGGATTACGACAGGATAGACAATACCATTGGCTGCTATGTTTAGGTACTTGTTTGGAAGGTCATCAGCTGAAGAAGAGTATAGTTTAAATTTGTTTACGAGTAATTTTATATGGGATGTGGGCACAGGTTTGAAGGTGAAAGTGCATGTGGTAATATGTGGCTGTTGGGTAGGGTTAGGATTAGACAATGAGAAATACTTGGTTAAAGATGCTATACTATCTATAAAAAATAGATGAACTGTGTTGTAGTTTCAAGTGGTGATTTATTGGGTGAGGGGTTTGGGTTGACGTTTTGGCTGGGATGTAAGATTTCTTTAATGGCTGTCAAAAGTTTCTTAGGGTTGAGCTAAGTATTATTCTGAAAGTTATAGTATATTTTTTGTCTTCATTTATTTGCTTTTTAGTTCTATCCTGCTTTAGAAATGAACTCCACTCTTTTTGGAAAGCTAAATTGCATTATTTGTTTTCAGTCTCTTCCTTCTAGAAGGTGCAAGATTATTTAGGATATTTAGAAATTTTGCATTGAATTTAATTGCAGCGATGTTTAAGGGGAGGATTTTTAGGAACTTCCAGTTAATAGATGAATAGATGATAGTGTAATAATGAACATTTCTGGGTTAAACCTGGAAAGGTAGGGCTAGCTCTGGGCTATTTATACAGCACTATCCAGATCCATTCTTCCGAAAACCAAATAATCAGATTTACCCACCTGTCCAGCAAATATGAACAATGGCTGCCATTAAATAGGGGAGTACAGGTTTCAAATTTTACATTTTAAATCCCAAATTTCATTAATGTTTAACTGTTGAACTGGTTAATTTTATTTTGTGTAACTAAAGTTAAGAGATTTTTTCTTAGAACATTGGAAGGCATTAAGCTAGTTCTAAGTGGAGTAATACATATTTACTTTTAAGTGCCAAGGGCATTTGTTTTGTAAGAAAAAAAAGAAGGAAAGAAGAATAGTTTTTCTTTCAGAACTATTTGACACTTGACAGTTTTCAAGCAATTATTGTTTTTATTTTTATTTTTATTTTTATTATACTATAGATAACTGTATGATTTCCAGTAAAGAAGTAGTTAGACACTACAAATGTAAGCAACGTGGGTACAGGTATGAAGAATTAGGGAGATGAGGTATGAGAGACATTAACCATATTTTTAGGCTATGTGCAGGTCAGAATTACTTTATAAAATGAATAAGAGATGAAATAAAACAGTGCAGCAATATCTGCATGTAGTAGAGGCAAAAGAATAGAGCAAAACAGAAATGTTTGTGGGTGCAGTTACAATGCATACTCTGACTATAGGTGCAGTAAAATCTACAGGTAACAATAAAGTTGCTATAGACGACTTTTGGTCATGGACTTTTTTAGTTTAGAAAATCAATATTACAGGTAAACTTGATACTACAGTAGAATCCATTATAGCTTCACAAAATACATTGCTGTTGTCTCCATAGCATAAAAGGACAGAACTTTGATTATGAGCGAGCCGACATAGTTTTGGTTGTGGCCCTGACACTACAGAGCCAGGTGGAGAGGGAAATAAATGAATGAAGAGTGAAGCCTGATTGTTTATTTCAGTGGAAGAGTTGTGAGGATGTGTCATAGGGTTATGCAGTTTACTAATCTATCCTGGGTGGAGACCACAGACCTAACAATGTATGTGTTAGGGATTGCCTAAGGGGCAATATCATTATTCACTCATGGAAGTGGGTGACAACTTCTACACGGCTTTCATTGTGCATCCACTCCTTCAGGACTTATTTCAAATGCAATGAAATCAACCGAAGTCTTCTTGGATGATGGCTGCACAGTGATTGTCTCTTGCCAAGTTATTGAGTGAATGGGAAGAGTCATAGCATTTGACCCGATTATTGGCAACCACAAGGGGCCAAAATAACTTTAAAAGATGTATAAATCAATGATTCGGCCTAATACTACGTATATACTATGTACAGATCTCCATGCATCGTCAATGACCTTGTAGTGTGGGAGCTATGAAACAGAAACCAAAACCATTGGATCAGATTGTGCTTGACTTTGAGCACAAGTGCAGAAAATACAGCCTACTATTCCAGATAGCATTCTTGAAAAAATAGTTAAAGCAACCAAAAGTATTGGGTTGTAATGCTTGTGAGACAATTGGTATTATGAACAAGATTCATACTGTGCAATTACAGAATGCCTTGCAGATTTGTGCAAGCAATTGCAACAATATTTCTGACAAAATGAATAGCATTAGTGATGCTTGAAATCAGAGTATACAAACTGCTGAAAAGATAGCACAGATACTAATGAGGTCCCACAAAAACATGCAAACAGTCACAGAGATGCTTTTAATAGTATCAGAGAAAAGGTAATAGCAATATACATGTTTATTCTAGGATTTTTAGAGTATTCCAGAACTTTTACAATTAGTAATGCTGTTAATAAGTATAATAACAGGAATACAGGTAAGAATGCTTAAGTGAGGATCATAAAACAGAATGTTCAATTTACTTATGATAGTTTGCAGAGCTATTCTAATGTGTTTGCTTTTTACACTGTCTGCCAAGGAAACAATAAAATTTTACATGAATCAGTTTCAGTTTATATATATATATATATATATATATATATATATATATATATACACACACACACACACACACACACACACACACACACACACACACACACACACACACACACACACACACACACACACGACCAGAAAGGCTGCCAATATCCCTTAGAAATAGAACTGAACTGGAGCTCCCAAGTGAATAAAGGCTATGAGTAGTTGTTTAGAAAATAAAAATGATTAAATGAGTGAATAGCATAGTGCCAGTATTGATGCAAGACAAGCTCAAAATATGGACAAACAAGCAATAATTAAACAAATGAATTAAAGGAAACACTAACTACTTCAAACAGTTGAGAAATGGGACATGAGAAAGAAAGGGGTCCGAATGGAGAGATGAAAACTCAGCAAGCAAAGAAGAGGAGTAGTGCTGAAATTAAATTCATCCTCAAGTCTTGGTGAGTACCTTCGCAAGGTGGACCTTGTTTTCACAAAATCTCACCAAGGCAACTGATACATAGACTGCATTTATATAGCATATATCATGGACAGAAGTAGGTCAAAAATAAAAAGAAATAGCTGGGTGCACAAGACCCAGGATAAAAAGAACCCAGTCCTGGTAGGTGCATTGGTGCCAGGAATGGAAAAAAATGACAGTGTAGAATCCTCAAAATAAGGAAGCATTCCTACAATGGGGCCAGGCCAGGTCCAGGGGGAGTATGGCCCCCCTGTTGTAGAAGGAAGTAGCATTCCACAAAAATCACAAAAGCTGATAGGCCAAAGAAGAGCCATAAAGATGATAGAGTGGACTATTGAGGATAAGAAAGAAATTATGTATTATTATGCAAAAAGCCCAGAATTTCCAGACACAGCATATACAAAATGATTAAGAGAGAAATTAGAGGAAAGGAAAATACTGCCACAAGAAAAACTATCAGAAGCTTCAAATGAAATTTTTCATTCATTAATACAACAGATTTGTGAAAAACAGTATATAGATCAAGAACTTTTGATCTGATTGGAAAAAGAAGCATCTGAGTAAGTGAAAAAATGTAAACAACAAAATCTAGAGATATTTGAACAATATAAAAAAGTAATATGGACATGGGAAAGAAAGAGAGATTTGATATGGTGCAATATTTATGCAAAGGAGAAAGCCAAATTAATCAATATAGAGAAGGCAGCCACAAAGATATTCAATGAGAATCCAGACATGGAAAACATTACAGTACACAAAATAAGACAAAGAGGAAAAGTAGAAAAGGAGATTAGTAATGGAGAAGTTAAAGAAATAGAAACTGAGGTTATGGAGTACCTGCAAAGTGAAGGATTCAATGTAGAAAATTGAAGGCAGAAAGCACCACAACAGGATAAAGCAATGGATATCCAAATTAAGGGGAAACCAATGGAACAAGAAGCAATTGGTCAGGTGCCATGTCAAGATATTTTGGAGCCTTCCACAGGAAATCAGTATAAACATTCATTTGAAGCTAGACAGCAAGGAAAGGAATAGGAAATTGTGGAAACTCTGATGTAGTCAGTGTTGAGGAGTGATAGTCCAGTGAGTTCCCATATGACAGACCAACAGATGGCAATGGATGAAATTGAAGAGAAGGTGCCACAGGAAGATGCTGTAGAACTTTCTACAGAATGCCCACAGGAAATGGAAAACAAGGGATTTGCCCTCAGTTTGGAAGAAAATGAGTTAAGAGAAGAGTTGCTTGATTTAATAGATATGGATAGATATATTAAGATCAATGAGAGAAATAGACTGCAGAAGGTCAATAAAACCCAAAAAGCCAGAAATCTGATAAAACAAATGAATGCAGTAATTAGAACTGTCCATAGAGATCCATGTGATATAACAGAATTCAACAGGATATATTACTGCGCTGCTAAATTAATAACTGATAAAGTTCTACTACAAGAACACAGGGCAATGGGGGCATGGCCAAGATGTTCACTGACTAGCAGCAGTTACTTCTATCTCTACCAACCTGTTATATTTCTGACAGGATTTATACTTAAAAAATAATCCATTTGATCTTAATTTAATACTTCTAATATCTACAAACCTACCTGTGGATTATTGTAAAAAATCATTTGATTTTTTTGAAATTTTCCTGTCAAAATCTTCAGACATTTATAGCACTTCTGCCTGAAAGATGAGTTACTCCAAAAGCAATTCCTCAGACTCCTCTCTGAAGAAAGAACTTCTATCCTTGACAACAACCTTGCAGGAGATGTCTCTGAAACTTGAGAAATGGACACAAAAATAGATATATTTGAACAGAAATGTTCAAACCAGATGGATCTTATACACAAAGAATTACAGATACAGAAATCTCAAATCTCTGACATGAAACAATCACTCAGTGATGTAGATGGAACAACTTAGAATTCCTCCTGAAACAGAATACTGCACTACAAAATAAGTTGGAAGATCTGGAAAACAGATCAAAAAGGAATAATCTACGAATATTTGGACTTCCAAATAACATAGAGGGAAACAATATGGTGAGTTTTTTAACCACTTGGCTTCCTACTGCTTTGAATCTCCCTGAAACCCTTTCATTTGGGATTGAAAGGGCACACATATCTGCTGTTTCTTCTACTAATAAAAATACTACCAATTCTGTTATAGTTAAATTTATTTCAACACAAGATAAGGAACTAATATTAAAAACTGCATGGTCTAAATCCCCTGTAAAAATAAATGACAGCATCATTCGTTTCGATAATGATTATTCTTCTGCAGTTATAACTAAAAGAAAACTCTTCTTACCTATCATTAAGGAGCTAAAGAAGAATCAAATAAAAGTGCACCTTTTGTTTTCAGCTAGACTAAAATTATTTCTCACAGATGGAATAAACGTTTTTGATGACTTGGACACTGCTGTCAACTACATTAAATAAAATAATTGACAAACTGGAAGATATGGAATGGACAAATCCTACATTAAAAAGAAATGCAGAGAATAACACCTGGAAATCTATGGAAAAGAAGAAAAAGTTAAAGGACAAATGATTGTGTGCCTTTTGATATATGTTCACTTTTTTAATAATACTTTGAAATATGCCTTATATTATCTGTGGTTCTTGGAGTTTATAGGTTAGTAACCTTGCTGTTATAACACATTTCAGCTGAGGAAAGGGAGAAGGGAGAAATGTATATAAAAATAATAATAATAATATTGTTTAAAATATGCATGTTTGAATATGTAGATGTTTATGTGTATATATGTGTGTGTGTGTGTATGTGTTTGTATGAGTGAGAGTATGCATGTATAAATAGATATGTATATATAAAAAAAGCCAGAAACTGTTGAGATATATACTTGTAAATGGGGAAATTACAATAGTATATATTCATATGAAAATGAAGTCATATGTAGTTTGGGAGAGATCTGGTTGATGCGTAGCAATGCATGGGTTCGATGCTGGGAGGGTAGGATTGCACATGACATGTTTTGGCATCTTTTCCCTACTTCGTTTTGTTGCTTTGTTGAACTCTTTGTGCCTGTCTATAGTCGATTCTGGGATATTGTTGACTGAGGCACTGGTGATATAAAAAATGTTATTGTGGTGCTTGATAGGCATACATTTGTTTTTTTGTGTAATGCTGTGGTTGTGAGTCTGGAGACTCGAACTTTTTTTTTTTGAACTTTCTCGCTGAAAAGGACATACAAGAAACTGTCTGAGATTTAAGAGAAAGCTTCATCTAACCTTTAGAACACTTTCTCAAGCCTCAAATTTCTTAGACAGTTAAATCTCATTGAATTAAACACTCACACAGCTGTGGATCCGAAATGAATGCTGTGAACTTTGAACTCACACAACAGGAAAAGAATAGAACATTCAAACGATAAAAAGGACATTGCATTAAGCAACTATAAAACTTTAAAAGGGGAAAAAAGAAGAGAAGAACTACATACCCAAGGTACATAATCATATAAATGTTTAACTTTGATATAAAATAACTCTAGTTCATAACAATGCAGAAATGACCTGCTTTTCACAATAATATGTTTGTGTCATATACAAAACGCTTTTTTGAAAAGAACAATGTCTACACAGTTAATGCTTGGTCTCATAATTGAAGGATTGAAATATACTATATTTATTTACCTACTTATTTATTTATTTACTTCTTTTTTTCACAAGAGGGATCAGGATGATCTATCTTGTCCTACTAATAGAGCTCATCATTATTAGGCATTCGATGGTTATTAATATGTCATTTGATGTTTTTTATCTATTAGTAACTGCAAACATAATGCCTTAAAGCTCTGACTATATACACATGCTGAATTATTCATTTAATCTATATTTAATAGTTCAATTATTTAAAGAATATGTAATGATTTATCAAAAATAAATTGTTATATTAAATTCTTTTTCCTAAAGGCTTCAAAACAAAAATAACAGTTTTAAATGGGGTTTGTCTATCTCTCATTATAATATATTGTTACAAAAGTACAGACCATTATCACACTAAAGCGGCATTATTAATTGATTACCATGTCCTTAGTTAATGGTTCTAATTCACAAATTGAGAATGAACAGATATTACTATGTGTGTGTACTAATTGCTAACTTATTCACTATGAAATATAGAGATATAGATATACACCTCTAACCTATACTGATATACATGCTGTTGATTTAAATGTTTTCAGACATATTGATATGTTTTACCTGCTATACTTCTGTTGCTACTTCATATTATTTCTTTGAAATGGTTATTGGAAAAGTTGTTGACATTTTAAGCTATTTATAACTGTATAAATATAGATATTCTGAATTAATAGCAGAAAAGACCAGACTATGAAAACTTTACTTAATGTTTTGATCTCAATCGTTGAAGTTGATTAAATTCATGATCTTAATTTTAGAGTTTTATAAATGCTTTTTCCCTTTTTCTTTATATTAATATGTCATATACATGAATGAAAATAGCAATAGCAACAAGTAACAAATTGTCTAGTATGATTCCAATTATGGGAACACTTTCTTTAATAAACATATTTAATATTATAATACACACAGTAAATTAATTCTACATGTAAATATCACAGGTCTTTAAATATGATACACTGATCAACTACATTACAGTGACCATGAAACAGTGGCAGACCACTTTGCAATTAAGCCATGATAAAGGACATATTATTATCCCAGGGATAAAAATTCAAAGGGGGATATTCCAGGGTGGGTCACTGTCACCATTGCTATTCTGCCTTGCCATTAACCCCTTAAGCTGTTTACTTAACAACTTAGGCCATGGCTACAATTTGGCTTCTAAAAAACAACAAAGTATAAAAACCTCATCTTCTCTTTGTTGATGATTTAAAACTGTATAGCTCAACAGATGAGTAACTGAAAGCACAGCTGCAGGTTGTCAAAATGTTTTCAGATGATATAAGAATGTCATTTGGTCTTGATAAGGGTGCAAAACCAACCTTTAAAGCATGAAAACTGCAGCACCAGGGAAACATCAGTTTGGGACAAAAATGTGATATAAAAGTACTTGAGCAAGAGAGACTGTATAAATATTTGGGAACTGATGAAGGATCAACAATATAACATGAACAAATGTGAATAAAACTTAGTAAGGAATACTTTAGAAGACTTAAATTAATTCTGAAAACAGCGAGAACACAATAATCTACCTGTTTACCCTTCTGAAAGCCTGAATTGAATACTCCGTTGGTTGTTTGTCAGTTATTTTATTCAAAAGCTTGTAAAACAATAAAAAACAGCTGAACACAGCTTAGGCACAGTAACAAATTCAGTAGGGTAAAACCTTCCAACCTGATTCAGTCCATGAGTAGTAAAGTCCTCAGTTGAATGGACTGTAATGACCTCCACAAGCCAGTCCCAATAACCGGTAACAGCAGCTGTAGCTTGAGACTAAGTTCATGAACAATATAGTCCACAGTAAAATGGACTACAATAAGCTCATCAAATTAAAGTTGATGAAGCCACTTCAAATCTTTGCATATTAAACACTCCTTTGCTTCACTACAAGTTTCTGAGACTGCCTTTTTTGAATATTGTCAGCATAACAAGTGTTTCAAAGAGCAATAGGTGAGCTGAGCTGACTTATCAAGTTTTTGGAAAGTAGAGGCAGAACACTTGAAATTGAATAAAAATAAGTGTTAAATATGTGTACTTACTTTGACATGAATGTGGCACATCTTGATTTCTGAAGATCCCATATCAGACTCTGTTGAGGTGAATGCCATAGTGAATATGCAGAAATATCATGACAACTTATCTCTTATATGATTCGATGGTATGATGTAATTCTTTTCCAGGTTCATTCCAAATGTTTCAGACAATGTAGCACATAATCCTGATACTCTACTAAAAGAACTTTCAGTTAATGCCAATATCAACAAACTCACTGAAAGCCACTATACATGAAACTCAAACTATTTTTGGGGGAAATAACCATAGCCCACACTTATATATACCCTGTCCAGAGCTGCACAGCAGTGTGATGAAGGGCAAACACAACTACATTTGATTTCCAGCTTTGTCACTAACTGTAAAAGTTTAAAAATAACTGACAGGCTTTAAACAAGGCTATTCAGGAAGCTATCAGAGCATGACAATTCATGGTTCTAGTGAAAGGAACAAAATGCAAAGTTTGAGATATTAAAATGCTGTTTATTGAGACACTTACTGTGAAGTTCTGTGATATTTCACAACCAGTTGCACATCAAGTGAATGCTAGCTAACAAATATTTGGAGTAATATCACACAGTTAGATTAGTAGCATATGCATCCTAGTTTTTGGTTGTCAAATGTTCTGTGATTCTGTATATATGGCAAATTAGTTTTAGTGCAGTTAGATCATAAGTCACTGTAAGCCATTTCCAAAAAGACTCTTTATAAGTCATCAGCAAGACATTAAACAATATTGTTGAATTGGATATCTGTAAACTAGAAGTCCAAAATAAACCAGGTAAATTAATGTGCATAGCGAAAAATTTGCTGGAGAAAAAGTTGGAAATTATGTGGACAATTTCACAACTGGCTGTACCATCCAAAACACTTGAAGAGCTCAGAATATGTATAAGAGGTGACAGAAACATGCAGTCATTATGACAGAGTCACAAGTAGTTGGGCAAATAATGTTAATGAGTTACATGCAGACATCAGAAATTACTTCCCACACTATGATAAACTTTCATGTGTTCACTTAATGTTCAAAAGTCATAGTTATCATTCCTCTCAATGTCTTGGCGCTGTATTATGAAAGACTTATGAAATGCATCTAGGAGTATCTAAGTGTAAGTAAACAACATATGGTGTTCTTTATTTGTTGTAGGCTAAGTCAGATTGAACAGATGTCCCAAAGGTGTAATGAAGGACACTATACTGATATATCTACTGATTATATCTATATCATCCTTTCACCCTAAACCACTTACTTTCCCCTCCCCTTTTCTTACTACTTCCAAATCTTCTCACCCTTATCTTTATTAAACCCTGCTGTCCCCCTTCAATATATTCTGGTTCACTATCTTGATTTCTTCCTTCCCTCTTCTTTCATCACCTTTTGTATCACATCCTTTTTGTATCTCCTTCTACTAAACACAAACCATACACTGATAACTTACAGCCAATCTTCATGAAAATAATCTTACATTTTCTTACTCAACCTTCTCCAGCCTTCTTCTCACTAAGTGTATCCCCTAATAATCTATTTTAACCTGTACCTCATCCAGTGCATGATCCAACCACTATCTTTGCTGGCACATTTACCCATTTCCCTAATGTTGTCTGCCAAATGCGTCTTTATACTTTGCTCTTCCTACATACTGCTGTACAACTATCATATCCACTAATATGCTACTAGAATACATTTCCCTCAACTATTACTTTTTAAAAACATACCCCTGCAACTAAATTTCTCTTTTCTTTCCTTCTACTTTCTTTGTTTTGATACATTCTCCTCATGTTTTAGATTTTATTCATGATCCACAAATATTTTTATCTATTGATATGTACTACTGTCTTTTGTAAAAGTCAGTTTATAGTTTACTATATGTACCATTTGCAGTCATTCAATTAAATTGCTTAAAGTAGTTGTAACTTTTTGAACCTTTTATATATGTATTATACTTGGAGCTTTTCTCCCTGGGTCTCTGTTGAAAATTAACAACTTATAGCCAGATGGACAATCCCAGTAAGCAAATGCTAAGAATCAAGGAAAGGAAGAATGAAAGAAAGAAAGAAAGAAAGAAAGAAAGAAAGAAAGAAAGAAAGAACCTTATGAGAAAATGTGACTGTTCTGGAAATTCATACAGCTGTCTTTCAAATTAGGAGTATAGGAACTGATCTTTGCAGTCTGTGGGACTCTCACCAGCACAACAGCTAATGGGAAAATGTCTCAAAGCCAGGTATCTGGTTCCCATTCCTTTGTTAGATTCAGAAAATAGAACAAATTCCGCACATTTGCTAAAAGCAACTACATGTGCACATTAACAGCTGTGGCCTGTTATATGATGCACAGCATGGCTTTTTCAATGCATTCAGCACCTTTACTGCCCTGGTAATGGCCACTGATACCATTTATTGCAACCTGAATGAGGAACTTTCATTCCTATCTTCTGCTATAATGCTGCTTAAGTGCAGATGTGAAGTGCTTGTAAAGTGGCTAGCTATGACTGGGAGAATGCATTACAGATTAGGGACCTAGTGGTCTGATAGGCCCTTACCATATTAGGTGTTATACAGTGTAATTAGGTGCATGTTATCTAATTTCTCTGCATGGTTTAAACCTTGTAAGAGCTTTAGGATGTGATAATTTCAGAGTTTTGTGTCAAAAGGTTAAGTAGTACATTTGTCTGGCTTTGCAGTTTGAGTCAATCTATTTTATGCAGCCTAATATAATTGGATATTTGCCTCAGTCACCTGCAGTGAATCCTGCATTTATGTTGCAGGTAGTGTTGGCTCTTACAGAGGCTAGTGTACCGAATAAAGTCAGCCCCGATATTTATTATTGCAGTATCACACATATAATTTATTGAAATCAGTTTCAAACAGGTCAACTATAGTGGGGATAACAGCTAGTGGTGCTGAAAAGGTTGTGCTTTCTTATCTAATTGTATTGCTGTGGTAGCATTTTCAAAGCCAAGTTCATTAAGCTTTGGGTATTATTCTAGAAAATCATAGCTGTGATAGTTTGATGTTGGTATTGCTAAAACTATGATTTTGGCTTTTTTAATAACATTTTTGTTTTGTTGTAGAGTTCATGGTGGTATTGAAGAGTGGCCTTGGAAAGATTATAGCAATGTTACAAAGGATAATTTGTTTCTCAGCTTCAGTTGATATTCTGTGTCAATAAGCTTCTGGCCGGCTGGTATCCAGTTGCCCAGCCTGGGTTACCTGGGATAGCTCTGTAGAAAGAAAGCTAGATGTAAAAGGATCCAACCTGTCAAACATGAACTATGAATTGCTATACATCATGTAGGTTCACTGACAGGATGCAACTTGGAAGTGGATGACATGATGATATGTAGGAAGGTGGACATCATGTGTATCCAAGAGATGAGATGGAAGGGCAAGGTCACTTGACTTGGGAGACAGACTCTACTACTCAGGAGAGGGACAGGCTAGAAATGGTGTAGGAATTGTGGTGAGAGAGAGGCTTCAGAAGGCAGTAAGGGATATCAGCAGAATTAATAACAGACTCATGGCAATCAGACTCCAGTGTAATGATAGGGCAGTATTCATAATCTCAGCCTATGCCCCACAGCAGAGTTGTGATAGTGAGGAAAAGAGTGCATTCAGACAGCAGTTGCAGGACCTACTAGATAAAGCAGGACAACATTAATTGGTGTTGATAATGGGTGATTTGAATGCACATATTGGGACAGACAGAACAGGATATGAGGACTGCTTAGGTCCACATGAGTGGGGCAACAGGAATAAAGAAGGAGCACCCATTCTAGACTTCTGTCTGGCAAATGGCTTGATAGTAGCCAAGACATGGTTCAGAAAGAGAGACAGTCACAAGATCACATACAAGAGTAGCCAACATGCAACTCAGGCAGACTTCCTCCTAGTAAGGAAATGGCACTGGGGTAGAATCCGTGATTGCAAAGTCATCCCCAGTGAAACAGTTGGCCCACCGCATAAACCACTAGTTGCCACAATCAGCTGCAAGCAGTGGCCAGAGAAAGCTGTAAGGTCAACACAGACCAGGCTGAAGACCTGAAAGTTGACTGGAGAGAAAGTACAACAGTTCAAGGAATTACTCAGGGCTCTAGCACCCCAAGAAGAGGAGGAAATAAGTGGAGATGAACAAGAATGGCCGCGCCTAAAAACAGCATGTGTTAGGACTACAGAAAAGATATGTGGCCAAGACAGGTATGGAAATAAGTAGAAAGGGAAAGCTGGTGGTGGAATGCAGAAATCCAGGAGATCATCAAAAGAAAGAAGGAGTGCAGGAAGAAGTGGGAAATAGGAAAGACTGAGCAGGCTAGGAAGGACTACTGGTTGGTTAAACAAAGTAGCTAAGAAAGAAGTTGCAATAGCAAAGAAGAGGGGATCAGAGGCACTCTACCAACTTCTGGAAAGTGACTCAGTAAGTGGCACAAAGAACCTATATCAGGTTGCAAGGCAAAGACAGAAGACAGAAAGATAAAGAAGATAGTCAGACACCCTTCATAAGGGATGCCAGCAACAACCTGCTCACCAGTCCACAGGGCATCAAAGGCAGATGAAAGGAGTATTTCCAGTAACTTCTGAATTAAGAAAATCCCACAGAAGCTGTACTGCCCCAGACACAGCCTATGATGAGAGAAGAAAGGAGCACACCCTAGAAGAAGTAAGAAGAGCATTAAGGAAAATTAAGTCAGGGAAAGCAGCAGGCTCAGATGAGGTCACAGCAGATATGATAAAGATGCTGGGTGAAATAGGCGAGAAATGGCTCCTGAGGGTACTAATAGCAGTGTGGAGAGAAAGATGTATCCCAGATGACTGGAGAATAAGCATTCTTATGCCAGTTTACAAGAACAAAGGGGACATCCACAGCTGTGGGCAGTACAGAGGCATCAAACTCCTATCACACTGCATGAAAGTTCTGGAGATGGTGATTAATAAATGGATATGAGGAGTAGTAGAATATAAGATGGGAGATGAGCAGTTCAGATCAGGATGCAGCATAACTGGCCCAACGTTTGCACTGAGACAGATACTTGAGAAGAAGCTAGAGATGAGGAGAGAGTCCAACTGTGCCTTCCTAAACTTGGAGAAGCATATGTCAAGGTCCTAAGAAAGCTGATCTGGGCAGTACTATGATGGTTTGAACTTAGTCCCAGAAACATTGGTAGAATTAGTGCAGGCTATGTACAAGGACCCAATGACTCCAGTAGGAACAGTGTTCGGCCTCACAGAGGACATCCCAGTGGGAGTGGGTATACATCAGAGTTCAGCTCTAAGCCCAGTGCTGTTCATGCTGGTGATGGACTACATTAGCAAACAGGTTGGAAGGGACAGATCAACAAAGTTGCTGTATGCAGATGATGTGGCATTACAGGTAGACTCTGAGCTATAACTTCAGCAAAAAATAGGAAAATGGAATGCAAAACTGAAGGCACATGGGATGAAACTAAGCACAGATAAGATGGTGGTGTGGTAATGGTAGCAAATTGGGGAAATCAGAAGAAGCTGAGAATAGAGATAGAAGGGAAGATAGTGGAACAGGTAAACAGCTTCAGGTATCTGGGAGGGGTAGTTGATGAGATGAGAAGTCTGAATGAATAGACCAAAGCTAGAATCAGAGGGGCTGCAGCCAACTGGCATAGAGTGCAGGTATAGTCTATGACAGAAGAATGCCAAAGACACTGAAAAGTAAGGTGTACAATATATTATTGTATGGTACAGAAACCTGGGTAGTAAAGGCAGAACAGTTGAAGAAGCTAGTGGTGATGGAAATGAAGTGCCTGAGAAGGGTGGTAGGATGCACACTGTGGGACAGATAAAGAAATGAGGACATAAGAGCGGAAGCCAAAGTAGCTCCAATTGAAAAGATCAAAGAGAACAGATTATGGTGGTTTGGATACATGCACAAAATCAGAAGACAATCTGGTGAGGAAGAATTGGGACAGACAGGAAGAAGGTAAGAGGAAGAGAAGACATCCAGCAAAGAGGTGGATGGATTGTGTGGAAGAAGATCTGCGACATTCAGGCAGGAGTGTGGGATTTAATTGAAAGAGTTGGTGACAGTTAACACGATACCCCAACCCCATGTAGAAAAATGGGAAAAAAGGGGGCTGATGATGATGATGATGATGAGTTGATATCCTGGGTATAGCTGAGCACTCATCTCCAAAGATTTGTACTATGGATACAGACCTCAAGGTAATTGTGATGTCATTTTAGAATTGTTGATGGTACCAGCTACTGAAGCGGATGTTATTGATGAAGTACCAAATTATGGCAAGCAGAAAAGTCATGTATAGTTGAATGTTTCTGTGATGACCGTGCCCTGGCTCAGCAATCAAGGAGTCTCAATCCTCACCACTAACACCAGAGAGGGCATCTCATATATGAGGAAAGGATAACAAATACACATAGTAAAGTGCAATTTCCCTTAAAAGCACACAGAGATCACAGGCAGTCTGGGGATGGTCGCTCCTTTGCTCTTCAGGTCCCCAATAAGACTCCCCACTGGCACAGCTATAGGGTCCAGATCTCAGTCTAGCTGGGCAAGCTAAAATCTGCAGCACCCTCTCTGTCCAAACAGTGCTTCATGTCCCTGCCCAAGTAGCTGACACACACACACTTTGAGATAAGAGTTTATACAACCACACAGACACTTCTGGGGAAGGCTGGCACAGGTTCTCCAGCTTTCCCCCTTTTACCCAGGCTATATGGTAGTACCAGCTGTCACCACTCAGCTAATATTATCAGCTACCCAAAGGCCCTTAAAAGGGTGCCCAATTATTACTGTGCAATATTATTATCCAATTGGTAGATGTGACTAAACACTCAAGGCTTATTAAAGTGACTTGGTACAGTAATCACTATAAATATGCAATGTACTCTATAGCTTAACTTATCTCTACACAAATCAGCCACAGTTAAAGGTTTTAAAAGACTTAGTAATAAATAATTAAAACCACAAGACAATACTTTCTACTACACGGTCAGTGCTAGTCAAGAGTTCAGAGATCACACAGAAATACTTAAAATAATTCAGGAGCACAGTTCTGACATCACAGAAAAACACTTAGTCTAATCTTTCTAGCTTCTAGCTATTCCTAAAAGAAAACACAAGTCTAAGATAACTTACATGTGAGCAACAGGTAGTACTGTGAGTTGGATGATCCAGACAAAAATGCTTAATGCCTTCTGATTCTCTCTGTTTAAATTGCTATTGCAGTTCTGATAAACATTGCATCATCTTTTTACACTTTCCTGGTGTTCCCAGGCTACACATTAACTGCATTTACATTCTTAACATCTCCCTTTTGTTATCTTGCAGCTGGTCAGTAACAGAACAATAAAATACATTTGCATGTTTAAATCTAGCAATTTAATTCTTGGTTAAAACAATAGAAAGAATTTCTTCATCTAGACTTTTCAGCACCACTGCTACTTCAAAGGGTCACCACATGCTTTACTTTGGTCAGTAGAGTGCACTGTTCTCACATTTATTTCCAGTTTCACATGTAACAGTATTTCTTTACATTTAAGACAGCAATCCTGTAGTTTACATTCATATTTACAAATGATATAATTATCTATAAAATTCTATCTGGCTAGGCTGGCAGCCTTCACCCTTCTCTATCAGTCTTCACAGTTTCATTCACATGTAAGTTGTTTGGTGCAACAGATATGATTAGCATAAGGCTTTTGTGAATTCATGTGAGAAAAGTGTCCATTCATGTTTCATTGAGGTAAAGGAATCATTTGAGACTACTTTACTGAGTGTGGAACAGAGAATCTAGTCTATGATTCAGTTGCTTACTTGTCTGTGGCCTATTCCATTTATGTTACTGATAACTTGGGCTAACCCCAGTGGGATAATTTTTTCATAAACAAAGTGGCTATTATTAATATGATTCAGTTCCATAGTTATGAACTCAGTCTTGGCTTCTTTGAGAAAAACTTGGCAAACACAGCCAAGGATAATCATAAGGCCTTTTATAGCTATGTACACAGTCTAAAATGTAGGACCCAAGCATGTGCAGAACTAGTGACCAATGGTATCATACACACTGATTCCACAGAGATAGCAAACCTGCTGGCAGATAGGTTTGGTGAAAATTTCTCCCCCTTATCCCCTCCAAACCTATCACAAACCTTCTCCAAATCCCCCACCCCCACCCCTACATATCTAAAGAACAAGTCATCAAAGCCCTGTCCAAGACAAAAAACACAGCCTCTATGGGACCAGACGGCATCCCAGGCTGTCTTCTAAACAGGCTGAAACATGAACTAGCACCACCATTAAGTACCCTTTTCAATCATAGTGTAACCACAGGCTTTGTTCCTGCAGAGTGGAGAACAGCAACAGTTATTCCCCTCCACAAAGATGGCCTAGCAACATACCTGGGTAATTACAGACCCATAAGCCTGATCAGTCTCATTTGTAAGGCCATGGATTGTATCATTATGAACCTCATAAATTAAATCATAGGCGACTTCCAAACCCTGGATCCTACCCAATTCAGCTTTGTCAAGGGCACATTCTGCCTGTTAAATCTGGTGGATTTTTTTCAAAAATGTGATCAGAGCCATTGATGAAGGCAAATATGTGCACACAACATACCTCAAATAGGCAAAGTCTTTTGACACAATCCCACACTTAGCCATTACCAATAAACTTAGCAAACTGAATGTAAACCCCTTTGTTGTAAGATGGGTTGCCAACTGGCTCATCAACTCGGCACACACTATCAAAGTGGGTGACTCCACATCAACCAGAAAACCCACTGAGATGGGTGCCACAGGGGTCAGTGCTGGGCCCCCTACTGTTTGGTATATACTTCTCAGAAGTTCAGGTAAAAACTAAGGGGTTATGGCTGACCAAGTTTGTAGATGACTGCAAACCTGGTGCAATTATTGAATCTCCAAATGATGTCAGTATACTCCAGGAGGGTCTTACGCAAACCAATGGCTGGTGCGTTAGTCACGGTCTCAAACTGAATGCAAAGAAATGCATCATCATTCCTTTTGGCACAAACAATGTTCTTTCATGCAATCAAATCAACAATAATACTCTAAGTACCCATGAAGTGGTAAGAGACCTGGAATCACAAGTTGACTATGACCTTGACTTCGACCACCATGTGTCTACTGAAGTAAGGAAGGCTCTCTACATAGCACACTTGATTACTAAAGGCATCACCTCGAGAGCAAAAGAGGTTATAACTCCTCTGTACTCAGCACTAATCTGGCCCATAATTGAGTATAATTCCCCGTTCGGCATGTACTGTACAAAGCACCTATAGCAATTGGAGAGATGGCAGATGTTTCTAACAAAGAAGGTCACAGGACTCCAGCATGTGCCTTACACAGACCGACTAAAGTCCCTCTCACTATACTCTGTATCAAATAGACTTCTTAGCAGAGACTTATGCCTGGCATACAGAGCAATCTCAGACCCAAGCCTAATGTGCTGCATATCTGTAAATCAAATGGGGCTAGGGCTAGCCATTCCAGGGACCTAAATATGGTCTATAACTTAAATAGGATATGCTGGAGGAACAGATTTCTCTCCCAGTGACTGTCATGTCTTTGGAATAGGCTACCTATTCATGTGAAACAGAGCACCTCTATGACACTGTTCAACAAGGACCTGGACGAGTGGATGGGGCACCATAAATTCTTACTGGGGATAGCATCCACAACCCTCCTGGACATGTCATTTCTATGGTATTACATTGGGACAAAATGGTGAGGTTTGAAATGACCTCCGGGTGGATAACCTAGTAATTTTCTGTGATCCTATGATCCTATATCCTATTTTAGCCAGTTTGGGTAACTTTGGGCAATGTATACACATGATGCAGTAACTGTTTCGACAGAACATAAGAACATGTTGATTGTGATAGCTTCCCACCTATAATGATTGGGAACTTAAACAGATTAACAATACAATTCTGATTTGATTTTAGCAGAAATGCCAGGATAATAATAAAAAAAATACCTATCTACTATAATTCAGGCCTTCCTAAGTGGTCTGCACCCTGACCACAGCATTGCTTGGCTGTCATGATCCTTGTGAATATAGACTTATGCATCCTCTTCTTTCTTCACATTGTTCAGTCTTCTATTTCTTACCATCTCACCCACAATCTAGATAACCAGTCAGTGAGCCCCCAAAGCTGTCATGATTGATTGTCTAGATTATGGTTTGCAGAAAGCAGAAATCAGCTTCCATAGGACACCACAGCTTTGTCTGTTTTGATCAGGTTGATACATCAATAGCAGCATAATTTTCTAAGCCATTAAAATAAGTAAGTAAATAAATAAATAAATAAAATTAGAGAAAAGTGCCCCTAGTTTGAATGCTGCCCTAAGTGTCTACCTAGCTCACCTATCCCTAAGGGCAGTCATGGTTTCAGGATATCAGTTAGTAACAGTTTTGTTTCATTTTTTATTTTGTTTAGCCTTTGTGACATAGACAGTGGAATAAGAAAAAAAAATTAAGAGGTGGACAACAGAAGTTGTACAACTGGCATTTCTGTAACTACATTCTGGGGATTTATAATATCAACATGTGTGGGGGGCTTAGTACAAACTAATGGAACAGCAAATAAAGCTAAGAATGTAGTATTGTGTATAAGTACAGAGTGAAAGCTATATTCCAATTCTGCAAAATACAGAATATAGAGCAAAACTAAAATGTACTATTACACAATGCTGATAGGCAGAATCATAAATCATAGTGTTATAAAACCTTTTAAACATTATGCTAAACCTAATTACTAATACTGTGACACACTATATAACATCAATTATATCTAGGATGTAGGAGCCATTTGTAAAAGACAACTAATCTGTTAGTTAGCCTGCTGGTAAACATAAACAGAATGCATCACACTGTGTAGCACATGTCCATATGTATATGACACCAGACAGAATAAGTTAGTATGCGGACTATAGAGAGATGAGCAGCTTTCTTAGATAGAAGGCGAATATCACTAGAAGGCTACGCCATACAGCCTTTGGCTATGTAAAAAAAGACACCCAGCAGACACAGCACAGGATGCTGTTCTATGACCCTGTGCAAGTGACACAAGGAGAAAGTTATGGAAAATATTAAAAGTTAAATTCATATTATTATACCTATACCGAGTTATGAAGGTAAAGTTTGAAAGAGGGAGACTGAAGAAGTAGGCATAAGCAGTGAATCCTGTATGAAGTCTAATACAGAAAGGCAGGTGCTCTTAAACAAAATGGCTCAGGGAGGTTTATGAGTATATGGACCGCAACACAACACAGTGAACAATTCTGTAACAAGTTTCACTGTTACAGGAAAATTGAAATCAGTCAAATCCATGCAGCTTCCCCATTTGTCCCTGTGAATTAAAATCTTAGAAATCACTTGCTTGTTCATATTAGAATGAAACAATTGATTGCCAGAGATGTGTACTGCTTTGGGGAGTTCAACCTTCCAATATTGTGTGAAATTGGCATATGTAAGTTCAGGGGCTTGGGGGTACAGTTGGCTTGCACCCAACAGAAATACTTTGAGCGACACCATTACATTACATTTAACAGGCAGGTTTCAAGGTATTATAACTGAGGTACTGAGACAGAAGGGATTGAGTTGCAATCTCTCATGGCAGCAGAAAAGCACACTCACCCATGTACATTTGTTGAAGCATCTAAATAAAATGTGCATACCAGTGTATATTACATTATTTTAGCCTATGGGGTAACATTAGTCTAGGAAGTGTGCTTTTTTGCCTATGGGGGCACAGTATTCTGTAATAAACCATGGAAAATAATGTCTAAACTTATCTTTGTTATCTTAACAAGCATGCATCTTGGAACATTTTCCCCTACCATACTTCATTTGCATTAACATTTTTTTTAAGAAGCATTAATACAAATATTTACAAGTTGGTTAAATATAAAGCTATTACCTTTTACTAAATGAATACACTGATTATAAATTTTAGATACACATCTTACTAACCTAGAAGTCTGAAGCATTGGTTCCTCATATATTTCTTATAAACAAGTAAGCTCAACCATACCCACTTGCGACTATAACTTAGAAAGTATCACAGTTATGATGATATCTATGAGTATGAGAATCTCCCATTGATCAACCAGCTATTTGCAGCCAATTCTGATGCCTGTTGCACAATTAGTGTGGGATCCTCCTCAACAGCCCCCACTATCACAGCATTCCTGATTTTAGATATAACCTGAGACATAATCTGAGTGGAGTCTATTAATAAGTAAAGGCGCATTGTCTGAAAACATAATTTTCTTTTTGATGTTGCTGTGTTTATCTAAACACTCGAGGTTGCTGTGTAGCTGTTTGCTGTATTAATATCATTAATGTATGTATGTGGCAGAATATGTCTATACATTTTGGTCATGTAGGTGCTTTCTTGGGGTAGAGTGACTATTGATTGGTTCCATTTGCCTGAGAATATGTCTTGCATTATGAAGAAGCTGAAAATAAAAATGGATGTACAATGAAATTAGCTGCAGTTTTAAGTTATAATGAATCAAGCATATCTTGGTATGCTTTTGTGAAGTGCTAGTTTTGTTACTAGATTACACACCCACTTTGTAGTAACTCAAAGTGAAATGCTGGTCAGCAGAGATAGTTCAGTTTCAGCTGTTGCAGACTCTCTCTGTCTTAGCACGAGGGTGTGGACGTTGAACAACAACTGATGAACTGAGTAGATAAAAGATCAGCAGTTATGTGTCACTTGGTAATGGCTGCAGTGCCCACATGCAGAGCTGTCTTTTTGTATCACATTTTACTATCTGCAACAGAGTTTACCTTTAGTGTGATTGAGATATCTTGCATATTGGTTATGATGGTTTGTAGATATGAAACATTCTATGTTTTCTTGCATACTTCTCAGCCTGATTAAAATTATATCATTCTGTCTGGGAGCTGTTTTGCTTCCAAATAAAGCAAACTGTGACTCAGTTTAATAACGTTAAGTATATATTATTCTACCTGTTCAAGCGTTAAATTTTTCATCTTCCATCTGTTTCCCTTGTTAATCCTCTTAACTTTCTGTTTTGACTTGAAAAGGCAAATTTTTAGTAAAGCTCATTAAAAATAAATTTACAATCTTACTGAGTTGGATGAGCAAAGGTCCTCAAGCAAAACATGAAGCAAACACTGCTGAATGCTGGCATAAGCACTTATCCACTGATCAACGTGACATTCAGGATATTAAATACAAACAGCAATAATTTTTATGGTGTCAGAGATACACACACAAACACACACACATACACACATGCACACACATATCTATCTAGCTATGTATACGGTATATGTTCTGATGGTCTTTGATTGGATAGTCCTCTCGAGAGAACGGGGGATTATTCAATACACTGGTACAACAGCAAGGTTTGGAACACTGAACCATACATAACTGAGCAATACTCCTTGGTAGTAGTCCCTACAAAGAGATGTAGTTGCGTAGCAGAGATACCCAACTAGTATAGCAAAATAATACTTTTCAAATGTCATTTGATATGTGTTTATGACAGAAAACTGGCAAATCACAAAAGTCTATGCACTAGCTGTTTACCTGTCCTACAGTCTGCTAAACCCACTTGTGCAATGCACAACTTACATTAAACATCTATACTGTCATATCTAAGTGTGCACTTTATCTTAGCTTTGCATACGTAATGAGATCTATTTACATTACATGTTATTGAAATGCATTATGTTGCAACTTCCTAGCTAGCAGATCCAGGGCAGAAGTAGTTTCAGTGACTGGGAAGATGGCTGTCTTTTCTGCTATTCAGTTTCCTTACACAGTTCCTTCAGCAGATTAAGTGCAGTTTGCTCTTCTCAAAAGGCACTTCACCATGCAAATATATAGCACTATCTGCAGACTGTTTTTTTCAGGTTCCTCTTAGCAGCAACCATGTGCTGTTACCCTAATATTTTTGGAATTCAGACCTAGGACTCCTACTTCCTTAGATGCTGGCACATCTCTTCTCTTTCTTGAATTACCTTAATCAAAAAAAAAAAAAACACCTAGCAGATGACTAAATATGATTCACCAAATAGGAGCATGTTCCTATGGCATTAAAAGTACTCAATAAAATAAAAAAAATAAAAACATTAAAAAAAGAAAAGAAAAAAATGAATTGAGTTTCCTCAGTGTCTTCCCAAGTTCCTTTCTACTATCCCACATGAGCCAAGTGAGATATAACAGATGCAATGACAAATGCCATAAGTAATAAAATGAGATTTCACAAAATCACAGAATGGTAAACAGAGGAAATGATGAACAGTATTTTAAGCAGGAACTGGACAGACCAATACTAAAATTATTTTTTCTTTGTAAGTGGCATTCCTAGGTTAGCATGAAATGTAAGGAAAACACTTTGTGGTAAGAGAAGCTTTTGAGATTTCTGTGGAATTGTCCTTCAGGGGAAAAACTCGCAAGGTATAATACAGCTCCTGGTGTTATTTTTGCTCATCTGCTAGTCTGATTTCCTTTCTGAAATCTCAACAAATGAATCGGTATGCGCCTATAATAATCAGATACTGCTAATGTATACATTAGGCAGACTAAATAATATAATGACAGTTAATTTTATGGACACAGTGCTTCAGTTCTATGGTACATTTATCAAGGTTTAGTCTGTTTCTAAACTGAATAATCAAATTCTTACACTTGGTTAATGTATTTCAACAACTTTCATAAATATTATACTGCTATTTCTTAAGTGTGGCAGTTTTATTTCAAAATTCACATGAGAATCTTGCCCACTTTAATGTAGGCATTCATGCTTGTCACATACTTGTCACAGTCTGACAGAGCTGGCGGAGGTTGTTGTGTCTTTTGGCTTTTCCCGGTTAGGGGTCGCTACAGCGGAACTCCGGTCCGCTAATGATTGGCAGTAGATTTTTACGTGCCGAGTTGCCAGCCCTGACACACAACCTTCAACGAAGGTACGCCCATTCATGCATGTCTCCATACAGAAGACGCTGTAGCTGAGAATGGAACAGGACAACGTCTTACTGTGAGGCGACAACGCTACCGCAGCACAGCTGGCGGAGTTGATATGTTTATTTGTCTACTGCCGTAAAAGCGTTTAGTAATTAAGAGTGTCAGAGCAGTATGGCAAGTGTTGAACTGCTACAGTGTATGCAGATTTATTTATGGTATGCTGTACAGCCGGGAGAGAATCTAATAATGACAGTAATACAGCAAAAATGGTAATATTTTATCAGAAACTAGAACAGTTTTGGTATACAGTGCTCACTGATGGGCTATATCTAATTTATGGAAGAAAGAGGTTCATTTTTATTCTTTCTGTTGAGTATACAATATAAAGGAGATAAATGCAAAATACTGGGAGGGTATTTTGTGGCCTGTTATCAATTGTTGGAAATGTGGTTATGCATTTTGTTATTTTTACATTAAGAGAGCTATTCTAAAACGTGCAGTAATTTTACAAATCAAATTGACTTGTTTGTGTTTTCCAGGAGTTTTGTTGTTTTGATTTAAGCAGGCATAAATATTATTTAAGACAAAGCTGAAATAATGGTTAAGGTCTTCAACTACCATGCACAAGATACAAGGTTTGGACCTGACCTTTTATTGGGTTTTTGCATCTTCCAAAGGTGGCAATCCTACACATACAAGAGTGGCCAACATGTAACTCAGGTAGACTTTCTCCTAGTAAGGAAAGGGCACTAGGGTTGAAACAACAATTGCAAAGTCATCCCAAATGAGTCCTACAGCATAAACCATTGGTTGCCACAGTCAGCTTAAGCAGTGGTCAGAGAAGGCCAGAGATTAAGCTGAAGACCTGGAAGTTGAATGGAAAGAAAGCACAGGAGTTCAAGGAAATACTCAGATCTCTAGTACCGCTTGAAGAAGAGGAAATAGGTGGAGTTGAAGAAGAATGTCAGTGCTTCAACGTGTGTGAGAACTATAGAACAGATATGCAGCCAAGACAGATATGGGACTAAGGTACATAAGGAGAGCTGATGGTGGAATACAGAAGTCCAGGAAATCAGCAAAAGAAAAAAGGAATGTAGGAAAAAATGTGGCATAAAAAAGATGGGCCCAGCTAAAAAAGAATACTGGTGGGCTAACAAACAGGCTAAAAGAACACATGCAATAGCAAAGAACAAGGCATCAGCGACACTGTACCGTCCTCTTCAAACTGACTCATCAGATGGCACAAGAAAACTCTACACATTTGCAAGGGAAAGACAGAAAGGTCAAGAAGACAGTCATCAGACAACCTACATGAAGGGATACCAGCAACAACTTGCTCATTAGTTCACAGAACATCAAAGGCAGATGGAAGGAGTACTTCCAGCAACTTTTGAATGAAGAAAGTCCCACAGAAGCTGTAGTTCCCCAGATACTGCCTACAATGAAAGAAGAAGAAGAAGAGGAGGAGCCCACCCTAGAAGAAGCAAGAATACCACTAAGGAAATTGAAGCCGGAGAAAGCAGCAGACTTAGAGGAGGTCACAACAGATATAATCAAGATGTTGGGTGAGTTAGGGGAGATATGACTACAGAGGTTAATTAGAGCATTATGGAGAGAGGCGCATCTCAGATGACTGTAGAATAAGCATTTTAGTGTCAGTAGACAAGAACAAACTGGAACATTCACAACTGTTGGCAATATAGAGTTATCAAACTCCTATCACACTGCATGAAAGTTCTGGAGAGGGGTTTTGATAAACAAATATGCAGGGTAGTAGAAAGCAAGGTGGGAAATAAGCAGTTTGGATTCAGATGAGGATGAAGCACTATGTTTTTAGTGAGACAGATATTTGAGAAGAAACTAGAGATAAGGGAGTAGTTGAACTTGGTACTCCTGGACATGGAGAAAGCATAAGACAAGGTCCCAAGAAACCTGATTTGGACAGTTCTACTGTGGTTCAAAGTCCCAGAAACCTTGGTTTAATTATTGCAGGCTGTGCATAAGGACCCAATGACAAAATATATGAACAGTGTTTGGACTCATAGAAGGGTTCCCAGTGAGATGGTGTGCATCAGGTTTCAGCTCTGAGCCCACTTCTGTTCATACTGGTGATGGACTACATTAGCAAACAGGTTGGAGGGGAGAGATTAAGTTGCTGTATTCAGGTGATGTGCCATTTCAGGTAGCCTCTAAACAAGAACTTTGACAAATTATAGGGGAATAGATTTCAAAACTGGAGGCAAATGGGATGAAACTGAGTACAGAAAAGACAGTTGTAATAGCAGCAAATGGGAGGAAATCACAGGAAGTTGAGAAATGAGGTAGAATAGAAAATAGTGGAACAAGTTAACTCCTTCAAGTATCTTAGAGAGGTGGTTGAGGAGAAGAGAAGTCTGAATGAGCAGTTCAAAGGTAGAATCAGACAGGCTGTAGCCAACTGGCACAGCGTGTCAGAGGTAGTGTATGACTTTCATTTCCCTGCTATAAAACCTGCATTTGCAAGGTTTTGCACGCTGGGCAGTGCCGGTAAGCTAGGGTATAACTATTCCCGGCTCCACAAAGTCTACTCTTCAATTTTTCCCTTGGAACTAGACAAACTTTCAACTTAAGCACTCAAACCATTCACTTTTCATACTGGCACTTGCTCAAAACTCATAGCAAGTACTAATAAACCTTAGCACTAGACCCCCCTCTATACTGTAGAGGACAAGGCTCTCTATTTGACCTTACCAGCCAATCAGTAAAACAGTTCACTGTACCTATCCAGGCATGTCCAAAGGGCAGTTTCAGGTGTACTCTCCGGTCCAACTGGTGAATCTGGACATTTTCAGGCAATGTTACAATTGCCTCATGTACACAGACAGCCTTCTCCTCCTTCCACCAAACACTAATAAATGTGAGAGATGCAATTATACAGCCAAACTGGAGGCTAAGCTCTCCCAACCCAAGACTGGACTAGGCACTCAAGAGGAGAAGGGAATTACTTGCATCACACCAGCAGTCTCACATAGACCTATGAAACCAGCACCGGCAAAAAACACACATAAATACATGAAAACATACTCGGAAGCTCTAAATAAAAATCTGCAGAAGCAACAGAGACGTCCAAAGCAGACATCCAAGCAACATCCACCCCAACACAAACTGTGAAACACATAATTCACAAAACCAGTGTGCCACACAATCACAGCCCTTAAGGCAGAATAACATACCCAACACACTAGTAATAGGTGACTCTATAGTCAGGCACACTGACGTCCCACTCACTAGGCTGAACAAGGAGAAGGTTACTGTTAGCTGCCTGTCAGGTGGCAGAATCCGCCACATAACACAAGCACTCAGGTCACTCCAGAACAAGTACAAATATGACTCTGTCATTGTCTATGTTGGTGTGAATGACCTGAGCCATACCTCCCTGGACTACATGAAAAGAGACATGGAGGAGCTCTCTGATCATGTAGCCCAGGCTGGTATGACTCTGACCCTGAGTAGCATCCTGCCCTCACCAAGAACGATACCACGGTATAGAGAATAAAATTATCAATTTCAACAATTGGCTAAGCTTCTGGTGTCATTCAAAGGGGATCCAGTGTCTGTCAGACTGGGATGACATGCTCGACAAGCCACACTGCTTTGCTAGAGATGGCTTGCACCTGTCACCCTTAGGCTTTTGAATACTGGCCAAGGCTCTTGCCACCCCCATAGTGCCTTTTTTAAGACAAACCCACCGCCATAAATAGCACAAGTAACAAAAAACTGAGGGTAATGCAACTCAATGCCAGAAGTCTAAATCTCAAAATGGACATACTCAAGGCACTCCTCAGTATGGAGAAAATCAATATATGTGCAGTAACAGAAACCTGGTTTAAGGCTCCAGAGAGCACCCCAGCACTACCAGGCTACAACTCATACCATACATTTTGGTCACAAAACCCAGACCGAAATACAAAAGGTGGGGGTGTATCCATATTCATCAAGGATACCCACACCTCCAGGTTAGTGGCACAGCACGATGCTTCAGAGATCATCCATGTGCAACTAAAAATGGGCAAAACTGCTATTCAAATTATAGCTTGCTACAGATCACCCACCATGTCCCAGGACCCCCACTCTGCATTCCTGGAAACACTTCGAAACATAAAGGTCCTACCAAACACCCTGATATTGGGTGATTTCAATTACCCAAACATTAACTGGGACAACTATTCAAGTACAAACTCCCTTGCCCAACATTTCCTAGAATTTATAAACTCAAACGCCCTGGATCAACTGGTCAACAGCCCCACCAGAGGTGACAACATATTGGACCTGGTCATCACCAACATGGACGACCGGTGTTCCACACTGGAGGTCAACCCCTTGCTGGCTAGATCTGACCATAAACTAATCACTCTGGATAGCCACATTCCTCCACCATCCCCAGTCAAAGAAACCACTGTGAAAAACTTTTCAAAAGCAAACTTCACATTACTTTAGACCGAGGTGGGAAGTTTCAAAGCCCCCATGTTAAAGGATAACGCTGTCCAAGCTACAAAATCCTTTACTAATGCACCCTACGGGCACCTACAAGAATGCATGGATCGTGTTATCCCACACAAAACCAAGAATTACTCCTCCAAGAAAAGGAAACCAGTCTGGTGGACCCCTGCCATAAACAAGCTATACAATAGGAGGAAACTAGTACAGAAAAGAGTAAAATCCCAAGAAGGGAAGATATCCTTGATCAGTATCAGCAAGAAACTACGTTCCCTCATAAAATCATCCAAGGCTAGCTTCAAAAGAAAAATTGCCATGGACTCCAAAGATAACCACAAGGCATTCTTTAGCTATGTCAAGAATCTAAGTGGCAATTCTCAGATCTGCTCAGAGTTAGTGCAGAATGGCACAAAATACACTGAACTGACTGATATAGCCAACATCCTGGCAGACAGGTTCAGTGCAAACTTCATCCCCCTGTCACCCCCAAAAGGACCCATAACTATACCAGAAGAATGGAGTGTCCCTGAAATCACAGACACTCAGGTTAAAACAGCCCTCTCCAAAGCCAAAAACACAGCATCAATGGGACCGGACGGTGTCCCAGGCTGTGTCCTACACAAGCTCAAAGATGAACTAACCCCTCACCTAAACACACTGTTTAAACTCAGCCTCTCCACAGGCTACGTGCCCACAGAGTGGTGCACAGCAACGGTTATTCCACTCCACAAAGGTGGAGCCACAACGGACCCTGGGAACTATCACCTTGGATGGAGTGCATCATCATGGATCTCATTAACAGAGACATTGGAAACCTCCAAACACTGGCCCTACCCAGTTTGGCTTTGTTAAGGGCAGATCATGCCTCCTAAACCTGATGGACTTTTTTGAGACAGTTACCAAGGCTATAGACGAGGGAAAGGTGGTCCACACAGCCTGCCTAGACCTTGCAAAGGCCTTTGACACCATTTTCTACTCAGGTATTATAGACAAGCTCACCAGCCTGAACATAAACCCCTAAGTCACAGGATGGGTTGCCAGCTGGCTCATGGACAGAACCCACATGGTAAGAGTTGTGGGAGCTAGGTCTGATTCTAATCTGGTTACAAGTGGCATTCCCCAGGGCTCAGTCCTAGGACCCCTCCTGTTTGGCATATACTTCTCAGAGGTACAGGCAAGCCCAAGAGGACTATGGCTGACCAAGTTCGCAGACGACTGCAAACTAGGGGCTATAATTGACTCTCCAGCTGACACAGACATCCTCCAATAGGGTCTCACTGAGACAGATACCTGGTGTCAAAACCATGGCCTCAAGCTAAATGCCAAAAAGTGCATAGTAATCCCCTTTGGAAAAATCAAAGTACCCACAAACTACCACATAGGTGGTAGCCCCCTAAATATGGAAGACGTAATAAGGGATCTGGGGACCCAAGTAGATAGTAACCTCTCCTTTGATAATCTCATTGCCAAAGTGGTTAGAAAATCCTTCTCTGTGACCCACATAATCACAAAAGGGTTTGCATCCAGATCAAAAGAGGTCATTGGGCCCCTCTATGCATCACTCATCAGACCCAGCATAGAGTACAATGCCCCATTTGGGATGTACCTTACGAGACACCTGCAACAACTGGAAAGACCACAGAAGTACCTCACCAAGAGGATCACTGGCTTCAAGCAGATGCCCTATGCAGCTCGACTGAAGAAACTCCAGCTGTACTCGGTTGCATACCGCCTACTCAGAGGTGATCTCTGCCTGACATAAAAGACCATGTCCAACCCAGAATTGATGGACATGCTCCACCTAAAGAAAACCATATCCTCTCGAGCCACACACTCCAGGGATATAAAGCTCACCACAACAATAAATAGGGCATGCTGGAGGGATAGATTCCTGTCCCAGAGACTTCCCATGCTCTGGAACAAGATTCCAATCTACATTAGGCATGGCTCCTTGCTAGCCCTCTTCAAGAGAAACCTTGACAAGTGGATGGGTAACAGAAAGTTTACCCCAAGGATCACTTCAATGGCTCTGCTGGACAGAGGCACAGGGAACTAATCTAAGGGGGCAGTGAAAGCCAACACATTCCGGCTAGGCTTATAAATGCAGATAGCCTAGTACCTACCTATGAACCTATGAACCAAAGAAGCTGAAAATGGTGGTGTGACCAATACTACTGAATGGTACAAAAACCTGGGCAGTGAAGACAGAGAAGATGAGGAAGCTAGAGGTGATGGAGATGAAATGCCTGAAACTGGTTGTAGCATGCACACTAACGGACACATGAAGAAATGAGGACATCAGAGCAGACATCCAGGAACCTCCAATTGCAGAGAATGTCAAAGAGAACAGATTACAGTAGTTCAGGCAGATCCACTTCTGAATCTCGAAATACTGAAATATCGAATTTCAGTATCTTGAGACCAGAATACCGAACATTCAGAAAAATGAAAATGCACAATGCCGACGTGCAAAATATAAAAAAAATAGAATACAAGTAAAGATCCAATCCTCCCCAATATAAAAACACAAAGATAAAAAAAAACTCAAAAGAAATAACATTACCATATGTTTTTGCAAGAAGGCAAGCCCCCCTGCACTCCCCATCCCCCAGTACTTATATATACCAACTCCAAGGTCACACTAACACAAAAAAAGCAACAAACCTACTTTTACATGCCCTATACTCCCATTACACACTGTCATACTTACAACCACTAGAAAGACACACACTACACATGTGCAAAAATCACCACTTTAAACACTCACACACACACACACACACACACACACACACACACACACACACACACACACACACACACACTCTCTCTCTCGCTCTCTCTCAGCCACCTACCCTAACCTACTCCTAAAACATTCCAAAAAACTAAAACAAAGCCACATTTCTACTCAAAACTCTTACAAACTACAAACCTACCTGAATCTCTGAACATAACTACACATCGGCCGCCATATTCACAACCCAGAAACCACTAAACCTTAAAGGTACAGCATACTGTGAAAAATAGACTGGACAACAACTACTGCAGATTTGGCAAAGTCAGATTCAACAATATGCAGTTTCGCACAACTGCACTTTTGGCAATCTGGTCTCGAGATACTGAAATTCGAAATGTCAGTATTTTGAGATTCAGAAGTGGACCTGTGCAAGAAAACAGATGATAATCTGGTAAGGAAGATTTGGGACAGACCTAAAGAAGGCAAGAGGAAATGAGGGCACCCAACAAAGAGATGGATGGATTGTGTAAGAGAAGACCTGCGACAGTCAGGCCTGACTGTTGAAGAAGGTAGGGGAGTGGCATTGAATCAAGATGGAGTGACATTTGAAGTGACACATTGACCCCATGTAGAAAATAGGAAAAAAGGGGGTTGATGATGATGATGATGAAATGTTATTTATGTCTATTATCCTTTTCGTTTGTGAAGAATTTTTGCAAAGATCATTTTAAATACACCAGAGAAAACTTTTGCCTATTTTTACTTCCTGAGAATTTGGTTGAAGTCTCTAGAACCTAGCAGAAAAGGTTTTGTAAATCTTACTTGTTCCAGACAGGGAACAGTTTTAGGACATCAGCAGCTCAGTAATGCTGGCACTACCTTGCACCCCTTATGACATTTACCAGCTTTTGTCATTTGGGCTTTCCCTGCTTGAGTGTTTGCATTTCGCTTTTGACTTGGTTAGAATTTTGTAACTTAATCAAGTAAGATTAATTTTGCTAATTATTCAAAATCTTAATTTAGAGCCATGAGCAAACACCTGCTGCCCTATGAGATTCCGTATGTAGAGGGGGTGCATTATTTACCTTCCGTATCCATGAATTTTATGTTATTTATTAAGAAAGTTTGGAATCATTTCTTTATTTCATTAAGTAGTCTGTTACACTATTGGTTCTGATTCTACAGAAAAAACTGGGGCATTTCCCCAACTTTGGTGGCCTTGTGAAACATTTAGTGCTGCATAAGCTTGTTATGCAAGATGTTAATTTTGCTTTGAGCCTTGCTATAACATATGTATATTTAATTCATTTGTTGTTGTTGTTGTTCTTTTGTCATCTAGCTCAATCTGATTCTTTGTGACCTCAATGACTTTAGTACAACAGGCCTGTCTATACAGAACTGCTTATTTAAATTCTTGTGACTTCATATTCACTTTTTTGCTAATGCCGTCTATCTACTGTAGCCTTTGTCACCCTTTCTCCTTTTGCCTTCAGTCCTTTTCAGCATCACTATCATCTCTAATGAATTATACCTTTGCATTATGTTACCAAGGTATTTGAGATTTTTACTCTCAGGCCTTCCAGTGAGATGTCTTTATTTTTTTTCCTTAAGTATTGACTGATGTGATCTTGCAGTCCTCAGAATTCTGAAGTTTTCTGCAACACCACAGTTCAAAAAGTATCGATTCTCTGGTCTTTGACTATACAATCCTTGTTGACAATATGATGTCTTTGCTTTTTAGTCTTATCCAAATTTCCCATAGTTTTCCTTCCAAAAAGTAAGTATCTCTTAATTTCATGGCTGCAATCACCAGCTGCAATGATTTTTGAGTGCAGGAAAATAAAATTTGTAACTGTCTCCACTTCTTCCTTAACTATTTACAAATAATTGATATGGCTAGATGACATAGTTTTAGCTTTTTATAATGAGCAACAAGCCGGTTTTTTGCTTTCTACTTTCACCTTCATCAACAGGCTCTTCAGCTCCTCCTCACTTTCACCTGTCAGAGTGCTAGCATATGGATTCTTAATATTTTTTCCCGGCAATTTTGATTTCAGCATCTGATTTATCTAGTCCAGTATTTTACATGATGTAGTCATCATGTAGATTGAATATGTAGGGTGAAAATATACAGCCTTGTTGTATTCCTTTAGTTCTAACTGTTGATTATTGTTGTATATACTAGGCAAATAAGGTGTTCCAGTGTCCCCATTTCTCCAAGAACCTGCCACATCCTGTTATGGCCCATATAATCCAATACTTCATAGTCCTTACTAATACAGAAGGAGATGTAGTTAGCATGTTTTAAACATGGTACCTCTCCAAAAGTTAAAGAGCAAAAAAAAAAAAGTTCTTCACTTTTGTTGGAGAGTTGAAGAGCAAAAAAAAGACTCTTCTTTTATAATATGCCAGTCTGCTTGCAAGTAGTTGATATAGTTTTCCTAAAGAGGAACTGGGATCATCCGTTCACACCCCCCTAGCATTTTGTGCTTTCACCCCATTAGTGAAAACAGAAGAAAATATATTTTTTTCAAACTCCTTCACTTTCTCCATTATCCATCAAATGTTGAAAACTTTCTACCTGGTCCCTCTGCTCTCCTAAAACCAGTGTGTACATCTGGCAGTTCTCAGCTCATTTATTGCTGTTGTCTAGCATGTAGGATTTTGAGCATTACCTTGCTAACATGTGAAACAAGTGACAGAGTTTAATAACTTGTGCACTCTTTACCATTGCCTTTTTAAAGATTGGAATATGACCTTTATAAATAAAAATATACCTTTTCCAATCTAATGTTTGCTGCTGAATTCTCTGATTTTGCTGACAAATACTAAACAGCATTTTAACATCATCATCATTTTGCAGGATTTTAAACCATTTAACTGGAATTCCATTTCTTTTTTGGCCTTGTTATTAGCAAGGTTTTCCAGGGCACATTTAACGTCACTGTCTATGATATCTGATTCTACATCAAAGAACATGCCATTGTAATTATATCTATTGTTGATGTTAGACTGGGTCTTATTTGTTTTTTTGATATATTCCTACTACTTCTTCTTAATATCTTCTGCTTTTGTTAGGTTCCTTCCATATTTGTCTTTTATCATGACAATTTTATCTGGAAGTTTCTGTGAATATCAACAATCTTCTTGAGCATATCTCTAGTCTTTCCTAATCTGTAGTCTTCTTCTAATTCTTTGCTCTGCTCATTTAAATATGCCTCCCCATCACTCCATGATATTTTCTGAAACTCTGCATTTAGTTTGACATGTTTTGTTTTTCTATATGCCTTAACATTTGATGTCCTTCTTTCTTCTGACACTTCTAAAGCCTCCACAGACAGCCATTTTGCCTTCTTAATCTTCTTTAAATTTGGAATATTTTGATACACGCTTCAGGCCAGTATCACTGTCCATTGCTCTAGTCCCCTAAATATGTTCTTCAACTCCCCTACATATTCACTTGGAATATTGTTGCACTTATATTCTCACTGGCTTAAATTCCTTTACTATAATTTTAGTCTAATTCTTAAATTTGTAATAAGAATCTGATGACCTGGTTAATTAGGAGGGTATATGTGGGATCAGAGGTGAAAATTAAAGGGGGGCGTTCTTTGATATGTTCTGTCTGAACAGAGGAACCAGGCAGGGTTGTCCTCTTTCCCCTTTGTTATTTGCATTACATCTGGAACCATTGGCAAAGAAAATAAGGGACTCAGAAATTCAAGGATATAACTGGTATTATATTCAAGAAAAAATGTCTTTCTTTGCAGATGATATTATTTTGTGCCAGATAAAACCAGAAAAGTGCATCTCATTGTGTTGTGGAACATTCTGAGACAATTTCAAGTCTTTTTTGGGATATAAAATTAATGAAGCTAAAACAAAGGCTATATCTGTAAATCATGTACCCATACAAACTGGTTCAGCAATACTCATATTTATGGGAAAATGATAAAAATGACTACTTAAGAATTTGAGTTAAAAAGAATTCTGTTATAGCAGCTAAGGATATGTAGGAAGAGACTAAACAAAAGATAATACAAAAACTGTGGAACTGGAAACCCTTGTTATGGGTATGGATAGCAAAATGCAAGCAGTGGAAATGTTTTTAGCCTCTTTACCTTTATACACAGATCAGGCATATTTTTATCAAGCAGAGAAGCTGTGGATTGTAATTAATAAAGTGTTGAAGGATTTTATCTGGGAGGGGAAGAGGGCAAGAATCCAATGGGATAAGTTGAGCCTTTCAATAGAACAATGTATACTGGGATTAATTCATTTTAATAGACATTTTGGAGCTACACAGTTAAGAATCCTATACATAACACAAGAAGAAAGCTATAATTCAAAATGGAAAGGGGTTCATAGGTTCCTAGATTCATAGGATGATACTAGGCTATTGACCCAGAGGTCCTTATAAACATAGCCAAGAATTTCACCCATGTTCCCACGTAGTCAGCAGCTGTTTGCCTGTCCAACAGGGACACAGGTGGGATCCCAAGGGTATATTTTCTGTTTCCCATCCAGTTGTCCAGGTTCCTCTTAAAGAGGGCTAGTGAGGTACTCTGCTTGACATGGAGAAGAAGTCTATTCCACAGATGGAGAAGTCACTGGGACACAAATCTATCCCACCAAAAAGTTCTATTAATGTCACAGACCAGGTTGAGTGCTTGCATGTGGGTTGGGTGAGTAGAGTTGTACTTATGGATATGCAGCAACTCCATCAAGGCTGAGTCTGAGACAGCCTTGTATGCTAGGTACAGATCACTTCTGAGCAGTCTGTATGAGACTGAGTAAAGGGACAGGGCTTTTAGCCCATCTGTATAGGATAGGTGTTTGAGACCCTGGATTTTTCTGGTCAAGAACCTCTGTGGTCTCTCCAACTGCTGCATGTGCTTGGCAAGGTACATGCCGAAGGGGGCATTGTACTCAATAATCAGTCTGATAAGGGAGGAGTACAGGGATGTTATGACCTCCTTGTTCCTGGATGAAATACCCTTACTTATGAGGTGGGCCATGTAGAAAGCCTGCTGTACAATGGATGCAATATGGTGGTAAAAAGTCAGGTTGCTATCAACCTGGGTGCCCAAGTCCCTCATGACTGATTGCATGCTTAGTATGTTGTTATTAATATGATAATTAGTGGGAACACCATTTTCCCCAAAAGGGATAATGATGCATTTCTTGGCATTCAGTTTGTGGCCATGCTTTTGGCACCAGTCATTAGTTTGATTAAGGCCCTCTTGGAGGATGTTCACATCACTAGGGGAATTTATGACAGTGCACAGCTTGCAGTCATCTGTAGACTTGGTCAGCCACAGACCACTGGTTTTGGCATGCACCTCAGAAAAGTATATCCCAAACAGTAGAGGCCCCATGACTAATCCTTGGGGTTCGCTGCTTGTTACACATCTGCTACTAGAGGTGGCTTCCCCTATTTTGACTCAGTGAGCCAATTAGCTCCCCATGTGATAACATATGGGTTGATGCCTAGCTGGGAAAGCTTATCTATTATGCCCAAATGGGGAATAGTGTCGAAGGCTTTGCCTAGGTCAAGGTAGGTGGTGTGCACTGTCTTGCCCTCATCCATGGCTTTGGTGACTGTTTCAAAGAAGGTGACCAGGTTTAACAGGCATGATCTCCCTTTGACAAAACAAAACTGTGTTGGATCAAGGGTTTGGAGATTGCCAATGTCCTTGTTTATAAGGTCTATGATAATGTGCTCCATAGACTTGGAGGTCAGGCTAGTTAGGCTGATGGACCTATAACTGCCTGGGTCGGTGGACGCTCCACCTTTGTGCAGAGGGATGATAGTGGCTGTCCTCCATTCTGCTGGGACAAAGCCAGTGCTCATGCTTTGGTTGAATAGGGTGCCTAGTGATGCTGAGAGTTCTTGCCTGAGTTCATATAGGACTCAGCCAGGGATGTTGTCGGGTCCCATGGAGGCTGTATTTTTTACCTTTGAGAGGGCATTAATAACCTGCTCCCTGATGATGAGGGGAGGGGGGCAGGTGCTGGGGATGTCCTGGTTTACTGATGGGGGAGATGGGGGGTAAAGTTTTCACTGAACTTGGCTGCCAGCAGGTTGGCTATATCTATGGTGTTTGCGTATGTGGTATTCTTGACCACCAACTCAGACAGGATTTGGGAGTTATGATGGGGGTGATGATGAAACAGGAAGAAGCTCACGAAGTAAGGAGAGAGTGGGATATTGGATGCAGATCTTTAAGAAGAATAACAATAGCCATACAAAATATTATATTCATAAAGTAGCAGAAAGTATTCTAAAAACTAAGCCAACATGGGAATATAGAAAGGTAATTCTGCCAGTAGGGATGACTGCAATTATGGGTACAGAGAATGGGCAAGAAGAGGCAGGAATTTACTGGAGAAAATTGGCAAAGAAGCCAAGATATTGGGAGCAAATAATTAGAGAGGGAGAGGGAATGGTAATAAAATGGGAAGAGGTGAAGAATACATTTGGACTGCAAACTAGAGACTGCCTTCCCTATCAAGGATTGCTATCAAAGTTTAGGCAAATAGAAAGGATTGGAGAATCCTAAGTGAAAGACCAGCATTGGTAGAGTTATTAGTTGAATCTATAACAACAGCTGCTGTTAAAAGCATGATAATTAGTAGGGCATATAAAATATTGCATAACTATAGGACTCAATCAGCGGAAGTTAGAAAACACTAGGAAGATAGACTGGATAAGCAATTCACAAAGAAACAATGGGAGTATATGCATGCCTCCCAAATATGCAACAAAGTCTAGAAGATTTAGGATTTCTGCTTGGAAGTGTTTGCATTAGTATTTCTATACCCCAAGCAGACTACAAAGATTTTTCCCAGGTAGATTGTAAATGCTGGAGGTATAACGGGGATAAAAGAGGTAATTTAGAACATACTTTTGGGATTTTAAGGAGTTGGCAGGCTTCAAAAATTCCCTATGGACAACTCTATTAGAAATACTGGGTAAGTAAATTAATGTAACTAAGGAAATTATTTTTTTGAGCTGGGATACAGGCTCTGAATTACCTAGACTTAGTAAGGCCTTGATACGTTTAATTCTAGTGGCTGCCAAAAAGGCAATTACTAGAAAAATGAAATCAATGTCTACACCAACTGTATTTGAGGTATTGAATATAGATTCATAGGTTCATAGGTAGGTCTAGGCTATCTGCCCAAAGGCATTTATAAGCCTAGCCGGAATGTGTTGGCTTTCGCTGCCCCCTTAGATTAGTTCCCTATGCTTCTGTCCAGCAGAGCCATTGAAGTGATCTCTGGGGTAAACTTTCTGTTTCCCATCCACTCGTCAAGGTTTCTCTTGAAGAGGGTTAGCGAGGAGCTCTGCCTAATGTAGATTGGAATCTTGTTCCAGAGCATGGGAAGTCTCTGGGACAGGAATCTATCCCTCCAGCACGTCCTATTTATTGTTGTGGTGAGGTTTATATCCCTGGAACGTGTGGCTCGAGGGAATATGGTTTTCTTTAGGTGGAGCATGTCCATCAATTCTGGGTTGGAGATGGCCTTGTATGTCAGGCAGAGATCACCTCTGAGTAGGCGGTATGTAAATGAGTACAACTGGAGTTTCTTCAGTCGAGCTGCATAGGGCATCTGCTTGAAGCCAGTGATCCTGTTGGTGAGGAACTTCTGTGGTCTTTCCAGTTGTTGCAGGTGTCTTGTAAGGTACATCCCAAATGGGGCATTGTACTCTATGATGGGTCTGATGAGTGATGCTTAGAGGGGCCCAATGACCTCTTTTTATCTGGATGCAAACCCTTTTGTGATTAGGTGGGCCACATAGAAGGATTTTCTAACAACTTTGGCAATGTGATTATCAAAGGAGAGGTTACTATCTACTTGGGTCCCCAGATCCCTTATTACGTCTTCCATATTTAGGGGGCTACCACCTATGTGGTAGTTTGTGGGCACTTTTTTTTTTCCAAAGGGGATGACTATGCACTTTTTGGCATTTAGCTTGAGGCCATGGTTTTGACACCAGGTATCTGTATCAGTGAGACCATTTTGGAGGATATCTGTGTCAGCCAGAGAGTCAATTATAGCCCCTAGTTTGCAATCGTCTGCTAACTTGGTCAGCCATAGTCCTACTGTGCTTGCCTGTACCTCTGAGAAGTATATGCCGAACAGGAGGGGTCCTAGGACTGAGCCCTGGGGAATGAATATTATAAAAGAGATACAAGAATTGGAAGAGGGATCTTTAGAAAAAGGAAGGAGTAAATTACATAGAAGGAAATTGAAACTGTGGAAACAATACATGCATAATAATGTTCAGTAGGATGAATGAGGTTTAAGGGCAGGCAGGAATTCATCAAGTTTTTGTAATGGACTGATAATAGTAGCAGAGAAAATATATGTGATATATATTGTATTTAAATGGTAACATGTGATAATTTAATAAAGGTGTTAAAAAACATTTTGTTGACTACTAGCACAACTTTCCCTGAATTTATTTAAATTAAATGTTTTAGGAGCTGTAAAATACTGACTTGAACTGCTGTGCACTTTTAGAAAAGTTTGTAAGGAAAATGAGTGCAAATGAGCACCAGAGGTGCCAACTGTATAAATTAATAGCAGGAAAGCAGTCTAGAGGCCAAAGGACCATCAACAATAACAGATTTTGCCGGAAAATCCAAACTTTAATCACAACTAAATAATAATGAGAGCACAGTAAACTGAAACACTTAAATGCTTACCTGAATTCAACTCATTTTTTGTCTCAGAACCACTGCGATTCAGTCAAAACCTTCCTGTCCTTAAATAACACATCAATTAATCAATTCATTTAAGTAATTAAAACACTTCTTGTTTCAATCTGTCTAAATCCATTCAAACAATATGAATAAAAAGTAAAAAAAAAAAAAAAAAAAAAAAAATATATATATATATATATATATATATATATATATATATATAAAATGTAATGATAAAATAATTACAGTCAGTCCTAGGGTCTAAAAATAAGGACATCTAAAAATAGTAATAAGGTATGAAGGCTTTTGACCAGTCTTAAAATCTTCCACTCAAAGTACATATTATTACTTGTTAAAACAATGAAGAATAGAAACCATAAACTCCACATCTTTTTTTGTTTAAATAAATAAATAAATGTTATACTACCCCCTAGTGACCTAAATAGCAAATATCACCTTAGTATAATAGCAAAGGTAAAAACTTCATAGGGGAGGAAGAAACCTGTGCTTTAAAACATTTTAAAATGCTAAAAAAACTTAATAAAATCCAGAGTGCCCAGCCTTTGCATAATGAATTATGAATTATAAAACATATATTCAAAAATGTATCTAAAATATATAATATAGGGGAAGAAAAAATCATTAAATCAAATGTTTAAAATATTTAAAATTATACTCTAGCTGCTCCCAATTTTAATAAAGGAGCTATAGAAATATTGTCATTTGAACCTGGAATCTTATTGGCCTGTAACATTATTTGTAATTATGTTTCTCTGTATTCTATTTTTTTCTTCCCAAAGGCCACCTCTAATATTCCAGGGTACCATCTCCAGAACAAAAAAGCATAAACTTAGAAGCTTTACAAACTAAAGTATGCTTGTATAGGGCATTATTGTGATTTAAAGTTGTTATATTATAATATTGTTTGTAAATTCTCTTTTTCAGGGCTCTTTTGGTTTTACCCACATAAAAAGCCTGACATTTTTCACATGTTGCCAAATATATCAACCCTTTACTTTCACAATTACTATATTCTTTGGCTTGTATAAGTCTATCCCTACTTGGAATGTATGCATAAATTGTATTACTAATATATACACATTGCTTATACTTTCCACACCTATATGTCCCTTCTTTTATCCTAGCATTACTGGGAATACCTTTGTGATGATTGGGGAGAGATGGGTGAAGGCTGCCAGCCTAGTCAAATAGAATTTGATATATAATTCTGGCATTTGTAAATAAATGTAAAATACATGCATGTTTTCTTGAATGTAAAATAATACTGTGAAATGTGGAACTGCAAAATATGTGACAACATTGCACTCTACTGGCCCAGTGAAGCATGTTGTGAGCCTTTCGTGTTAGAATTCGGCTGCAGTGAGCCTGGATGAAGGCTTCATGCCCATTGTTTTAAGGCTAAAGTTTATAACCAGAATTTAGATGTGGAATGTGCTTTATTGCTCTGGTATCTGTTAGAATATACATGTGAAATGTCTTCTATTGCTGTAAGTTTCTGAGCAGGTGTTAGATTGCTAAATAATGCAGTTTGTTTGCCTGGGAAAACCTAAGTGCCAAAAATGATGTAATTTGGGAGGGCCTTAGAGACATGTTTGTTAGTAATGTTTAAATACTATTTCTCACAAGAGACAGAAAGCATTTTGATCCTGGATATCTAACTCAGCACTCTGCCTAATCTCACATGTAAGTTTCTAGCACTGTGATTTCTTGTAGGAATAGTTAAAGCTAGTAAAGATTAATTAGGTATTTTTTTTTGAAATCATACCTGTCCTACTGTATTATTTTAAGTTTCTGTGTGATCTCTGAACTCTTAGATATCTCTGTGGTGTAGTAGTTTTGTCTTGTGTTTTAATTATTTATTATTAAATATTTTTAAAACCTTCTACCTGTGGCTGGTTTATGTAGAGATAAATTATGCTTTCCAGTACATTATATATTTATAGAGTTTACTGCCTAAGCCCTTCCATTAAGCTTACACTGAATAGTCACATTACCATTGGATTATAATATTGCACAGTAATAATTGAACACAATTTTAAGGGCCTTTTAGTAGCTGATATTATTAGCTGGGTGGTGGCAGTAATTACTACCGTATGGTCTGGGTAAAGGGGCACAGATGGAGAATCTGTGTCAGCCTTTCCCAGGAGTGTCTGTGTGGTTGTATAACCTCTTTTCAAAGTGTGTGTGTGGTGTGTCAGCTACTTGGGCTTGGACATGAAGCACTGGTTGGAGAGAGGGGGTACTGGAGGTTTTAGCTTGCCCAGCTAGGCTGAGACCTGGACTCTATAGCTGTGCCAGTGGGGAGTCTTATTGGGGACTTGCTGAGCAAGGGAGCAACCCGCCCCAGACTGACTGTGATCTCTGTATGCACTTAAGGGAAATTGTACTTTACTGTGTGTATTAGTTATCCTTTCCTCTCTTCTATGAGACAACCTCCCTGATGTTAGTGGTGAGGATTGAGGCTCCTTGATTGCTTGGCAAGGGCATGGTCATCACAAATGTTTGGCAGTGGTGGGCTCTATCTCACATACTAATTGGCTTGTAGTGGTGTGGGTAGAGCAAATTCCTGTACCTTATGTACAGTGATCTCTAAAAGTGTTTTGTGCTCTAAAACAGCCATGCAGTGTATACTCAGAGTTCACACCACAATTGTTCTATTTCTTTTGTCAGCTTAGTGTTAGTCAGGGTGAGCAGGCAGCATGTCAGCAGAAGAGTATGGAACACTGACAAGGAGCCAGCTGGCAGAGATGTGCCAGGCTAGGGGACTGGTGCATGGAAACCTGACTAAAGCAGACCTGATTGCAGCCTTGGTTACAGCTGCATCAGAAAACATCAGCCTAGAGGACAATCAGACTGACAGTGGAGATACAATATCCTCAGAGAATGGACAGCTCAACCTTTCAGCAGTGGACTTAAAAATCCAGCTGGAGCTAAAGAGATTTGAGTTGGAGGCCAGGCGTATGGAACTAGAAGCAGCCGAGAAAATGAGGAGACTACAAGCTGAGGAAAATGAATGGCATCGGAGGCATGAGAGGGAAATGCTGACTCTTTGCCAGAGTCATGTAGGTAATGGGGAAGGGAGTAACTGGACCCCAGAAGCACAAAAGGTCAGTAAATTTCTTCCACAATTTAAAGAGGGGGATAATTTTGATAACTTCATTCATATGTTTGAGCGGGTATGTAAACAGTATGAAGTTGACCAAAGGCTCGGAGTACAGTTCCTGACCCACTTACTCCATGGTAAAGCTGTAACTTCTTTAGCAAAAATGCATGACACTGACTGTTTTGATTATACTGTTGTAAAAAGACACTTGTTGGAATGTTTTAAGCTAACACCTGAAATGTATAGGAAAAAGTTTTGTGAACATAGACACAAGGCAGATGAAAATGCATGCGAATATGTTGCTGAACTGAGCACTTATTTTCATAGCTGGGTGAGTGGATGTCAGGTCACCACTTCTGAAGGGCTGGCAGACCTTTTGGTGAGGGAACAAGCCCTTAGCACTTTGCCTGAGGACATGAGGATCTGGCTAGCTGATAGACAGTGTGCTACTTCAGAGGAGTTGGGGAAGAAGGGAGACCTATACCTAGCAAGCAAGGCAGCCCTGCACAGAAAGTGGACCCCCAGTACTGCTCATGGGACTAAAGGAACCCATGGTGGGCAGCACAGACTGCCCCAACAGAATCCGCCAGTAGCAGGGGAAGCCACTAGTCCAGGTACATGTCCAGGAGCTAGGGTGAAATGTTTTGAATGCAACCAGTGGGGCCATGTGGCATACAGGTGTCCACGGAGGCAAGGTGGGGAACCAAAGCTGCAGGAGCCACAGTAAGTGATAAAGACAAAATGCCAACAGTGGGTTGTCTTGAGACAACAGGGGTATGGAACTACCATCCTGCAGATGTCCTGAGAGGGAAGGATTTGGATGAGGCAGTACTATGTACTTATGCAGTTAGATGCAGTGAGGCTAGGAGACAAGCATGTAGGTCTGGTAGCTTGGGGGAGACCCAGACAGACTGCATAGTTGCAGCCAGGACTGCTGAGATGGTTACTTCAGGGAGTGAGCTACACTGTAGCAGTGAGACTGAATGTGAGCCACAGCTGCTTCCGGGTACTGATGTTCCCTTGGACAGGGTAACTGCAAAGGTAGAGGTGTGTAGTAGTACCCAGGCTGACAGTGAGGCACCACTGTCAGAGGATGCCAGACTTCCTGTGGAACTGGAGCTGGGAAGGGTTACAAGGAGAGACTTGAGACAGGATCAGCTCTCAGACCCTACATTGCAAGGCCTGAGGAAGGTAGCTAGTGAGGCACCTGATTCTCAAGGGAAGGGGGAATCTGTATACTGGCACAAAGGGTTACTGTACAGAGAGTGGACCTCTGAGGGAGAGCTAGAAGGTAAGAGAGTACAGCAGTTGGTAGTGCCTAGAGCTTACTGTCTGGCACTTCTAGCCAAAGTCCATGATATTCCCTTTGCAGGTCATATGGGCATAAAACATACAAAGAGATGTATTATGCAAAACTTCTATTGGCCTGGAATTTTCAAAGATGTAACAGGGTACTGCAGGACCTGTGAGCAGTGCCAAAAAGTAAGCAAGGTAGGAGACGAGGTGAGAGCTCCTTTGATGCCTTTGCCTGTGATTGAGGATACATTTCAGAGGGTAGCTATGGATATTGTGGGTCCTCTGAGTACCCCAAGTTCCACAGGGAAAAAGTATATCCTAGTGATAGCAGATTAAGCTACACAATACCCTGAGGCAGTGGATTTGTCCTCCATTGAGGCCGAGAAGGTGGCAAATGCTTTGCTAGAGATTTTCAGCAGGGTAGGTTTCCCAAGGGACATACTGTCTGACAGAGGGTCCAATTTTATGTCAGACCTGCTGGCTTGTCTGTGGAAGTCCTGTGGGGTGAAGCACATGAAGACCACCCCCTACCATCCCCAGACTAATGGTCTTGTTGAGAGGTTAAACTCTACAATCAAGTCCATGCTATGGGCATTTGCAGATCAGTTTAAGAGGGAGTGGGACAAATATTTGCCCCATCTGCTGTTTGCTTACAGAGAGGTTCCCCAGGAATCCACAGGTTTTTCACCCTTTGAGTTGCTGTATGGGCATAGGGTGAGGGAACCTCTAGATTTAATTTGAGATGAGTGGGAAGGTGAGTGTGAGTCTCACAAGGAGTCTGTTGTGGCGTACGTCCTAACCCTCAGGACAAGACTCAGGGAACTTATGGGCTTGGCCCAGGAGAACCTGGCAGAATCCCAACAACAGAAAAAGGTGTGGTATGACAGGAATGCTCGAGCTAGAGAGCATGCTGTAGGGCAGCAGGTGATGGTTCTCATTCCTGTCAGACACAAGTTGCAAGCAGCTTGGGAGGGACCCTACAAGGTGGTAAGAAAGGTAAGTGATGTTAACTACATGGTGGAAGTGTTAAGCAGATGGCAGGGGGCAAATTGTACCATGTTAACATGATGAAACCTTACCATGATAGGGAGGCCCTTGTGCTGAACATTTGCAGTGGATTGCAGGAGGAGTCTGTGAGAGATCTTGGGACTGATCTCCTCAGTAAGGTTTGGGCTGACACCTCAGTGGAAGGGGTATCAATGTCCCAGAAGCTGTCTCCTACCCAGGTTCGAGAAATCCAAGCAGTGTTGCAGGAATTTGGGGGCATGTTCACCAGGAAACCAGGGAGCACCCACCTGGTGCAGCACCAGGTGGATGATACAGGACCCCAAAGGCCTATCAGGCAGGCCCCTTATAGGGTGCCTGAGAAAGTCAAATAGACTCTGAGGGAGGAGGTACAGGAGATGTTGGAACTAGGGGTGATTCAAGAGTCCAACAGTCCCTGGGCCTTACCAATGGTGTCGGTGCCAAAGAAGGATGGCAGCAACATGTTCTGTGTGGATTACAGGAAATTAAATAGTCACACAGAGTCAGATGCTTACCCCATGCCTAAGACAGATGAAGCCCTAGAGCAGCTGGGTGGGGCTAAGTATCTTACAACCACTGATCTTACCAAGGGTTACTGGCAGGTGCCCTTGACTCCCAGTGCTACAGAGAAGTCAGCCTTTGTGACACTTTTTGGCTTGTATGAGTTCACAAATATGCCCTTTGGGATGAAGAATGCCCCAGTGACTTTCCAGAGGCTGGTAGATCATATCTTAGCAGGACCAGGAGGGTTTGCCCTTGCTTACATGGATGATATTGCTATCTACAGCCAATTCTGGCAAGAGCACCTTCAGCATCTCAGGGAGGTGCTGGGCAGACTACAGAGGGCAGGGTTGACCATTAAGCCGAGCAAATGCCAGGTGGGTATGGCACAGGTCTCCCACCTAGGACATAGAGTGGGAAGTGGTAAGATAAGGCCATAACCTGCCAAAGTGGAAGCTATTCAGGCATGGCCTGCACCTGTTACCAAAAAGCAGGTGAGGGCATTCTTGGTGACAGCAGGGTACTACAGAAAGTTCTTTCCCAATTATAGTACCATAGCTGCTCCCCTCACGAACCTGACAAGGATGAACAAGCCAGATAAGGTAGCGTGGACCCCAGCATGTGAGCAGGCATTTCAGAAGCTTAAGGAAGCTTTGGGAGGACCCTCCGTGTTAGCCAGTCCAGACTACAGCAAAGACTTTGTTGTGCAGGTGGATGCTTCAAACTATGGGGTGGGGGTTGTACTTAGCCAGATTTCTTCAGAGAAAGAAGAGCACCCAGTGGTTTATCTCAGTCATAGGCACCAACCCAGGGAAGAATGCTATGCAGCGGTAGAAAAAGAATGTCTAGCCATAGTTTGGGCACTACAAAAACTTCAGCCTTATCTGTATGGAAGAAAGTTCACTGTGATGACAGATCACAACCCTCTAACATGGTTGACCAGAGCTAGTCAGCAAAATGCCAAGTTACTAAGATGGAGTCTGGGGTTGCAAGCATATGATATGTCAGTGCAGCACCACAGTGAAAGTAGCAATGCCAATGCAGATGGGCTCTCAAGACAGGGAATGGGGTGAGGTACACCCAGATAGACCTGACACTCTCAAGTGATGTTTCTCAAGGGGCACTTGAAAAACTTGCTTGAGTTCCCCAGGGGGGAAGAGATGTGACAATTGGGGAGAGATGGGCAAAGGCTGCCAGCCTAGTCAAATAGAATTTGATGTATAATTCTGGCATTTGTAAATAAATGTAAAATACAGGCATGTTTTCTTGAATGTAAAAGAATACTGTGAAATGTGGAACTGCAAAATATGTGACAACATTGCACTTTACTGGCCCAGTGAAGCATGTTGTGACCCTTTCATGTTAGACTTTGGCTCCAGTGAGCCTGGATGAAGGTTTCATACCCATTGTTTTAAGGCTAAAGTTTATGACCAAAAATTTAGATGTGGAATGTGCTTTATTGCTCTGGTATCTGTTAGAATAAACATGTGAAATGTATTCTATTGTTGTAAGTTTCTGAGCAGGTGTTAGATTGCTAGATAATGCAGTTTGTTTGCCTGGGAAAACCTAAGTGTCAAAAATGATGTAATTTGGGAGGGCCTTAGAGACATGTTTGTTAGTAATGTTTAAATACTATTTCTCACAAGAGACAGAAAGCATTTTGATCTTAGATATCTAACTCAGCACTCTGCCTAAGCTCACATGTAAGTTTCTAGCACTGTGATTTCTTGTAGGAATAGTTAAAGCTAGTAAAGATTAATTAGGTATTTTTCTTTGATATCAGACCTGTCCTACTGTATTATTTTAAGTCTCTGTGTGATCTCTGAACTCTTAGATATCTCTGTGGTATAGTAGTTTTGTCTTGTGTTTTAATTATTTATTATTAAATATTTTTAAAACCTTCTACCTGTGGCTGATTTATGTAGAGATAAATTATGCTTTACAGTACATTATATATTTAAAGAGTTTACTGTCTAAGCCCTTCCAATAAGCCTAGACTGAATAGTCACATTACCATTAGATTATAATATTGCACAGTAATAATTGGGCACCCTTTTAAGGGCCTTTTAGTAGCTGATATTATTAGCTGGGTGGTGGCAGTAATTACTACGGCACAGCTGGAGAATCTGTGTCAGCCTTTCCCAGGAGTGTCTGTGTGGTTGTATAACTTCTTTTCAAAGTGTGTCTGTGGTGTGTCAGCTACTTGGGCAGGGACACGAAGCACTGGTTGGAGAGAGAGGGTACTGGAGGTTTTAACTTGCCCAGCTAGGCTGAGACATGGACCCTATAGCTGTGCCAGTGGGGAGTCTTATTGGGGACCTGGTGAGCAAGGGAGCAACCAGCCCCAGACTGACTGTGATCTCTGTGTGCACTTAAGGGAAATTGTACTTTACTGTTTGTATTACTTATCCTTTCCTCTCTTCTATGAGACGACCTCTCTGGTGTTAGTGGTAAGGATTGAGGCTCCTTGATTGCTGGGCCAGGACGCAGTCACAACCTTTATTCCTTTTTTCATTATATCCTTAATATTCATACTTTTCTTACATGTAAATTGGATGGGACCATTAAATAAATTCTCCACATCTGTAAAATCTTTAAATAACTCCCAGTAGGTGTTAATACTTTTTGTTGCAGTACTTGTGTCTTGGTTGTAATTAGTAATAAAAGCCCCTTTATGTCCTAAATAGCTTTCTCATCTACTATTATTGTTGTTCCTACCTTTTGTAGTTCAGATCCTACTTAATGTAACATCCTTTCTTCTCTAGCTTCCTGTATTTCTTGAATTACTTCTTCTATTAATTTCACTAGATATTTTCATTCGATAAAGTTAATTTTAATTAATTCACATTATCTAATAAAATCACTCTCTTCAGATGTTATCCTTGAAACCCTTATAAACTGTCCTTTTACAATACTTCTCTTTTGTTTGTATGGATGAACACTCATAAAGTAGATATAAGAATTTAAAAAGGTCTCTTTCAGAATATAGTAGACTTAAATGTATGTTCATCCCCAATCTTATGTATGGTTACACCCAAGTAGTTAACCCTGAATATTTCTATTTTGTGGTGTAAACTTTAAGAATTGAGTAGTTTATCCTATATATTCTATAAATTAATAAATTTTTTGTTCAGTACTAATCCAAAATATAACAATGTCATCTAAAAACCTTTTATATAGGCTTTAAAACTGTACATAAGGGGAGTTAAAAACAAATGTATTTTTCCATACTTGTAAAATAATATTGGCATAGCTGGGTGGCACAACTTGCACCCATTGCTATGCCACTAATTTGTTTATAAAATTCCCCTTCAAATGCAGTGACATTGTTTTCTAATACCATTTCCATATTTAGTATAACCCTAAATTCTTCCAAGTTAAAAAGTCCCTTGTCAGAAGCTACTTCTTCGAACCATTCCAAACATATTTTATGTGTAATTGTGGAAAAAAGATCAATGATATCAATAGTAACAAAAAGAATATTCTCATTAAATAATTTATTGTCCACTTCCCTTAGGAAATCCCACGAATCTTTAAGAAAACCTGTATGTTGTGTTTCTAATCTTTTTAGTTTGTGGTCCACATATATTGCTAAACAATGTGTTTTGGATCCACCTGCCTCCACTATGGGTCTCATTGGTGGATCTACCACATTGTTGGTTATCTTGGGAATCCCAAATAAGGATGGTATCATAGGTTTGTCCATTTTTAAAAAAATATATTTATCTAAACTAATTAAGCCTTCTAAAAAACGTGATATAGCCCACAGTTAATCTTACTGCAGGCGGTGTTTATTCCATTTTTGGACACCCTCTTGTATCTATTTGTGTCACACAAAATTTCCATCATTTTTCCTATGTATATTATGTTATGACTGCCCCTCCCTTACCCCCCTTATCTGGTCACATTACTGTTAAATTGTCATTGTTTTTAATTTCATTTAGTAACGCAGTTTCTTCTTCGGCCAAATTTGACCAGGTATTACTTTTCTAAAGATTTTTTTCTCAGTTGTAATTTAAGTTTGGATTTTCCTGCAAAATCTTTTATCGCTGGTGGTCCTTTTGCCTCTAGAGTGCATTGTGCACTGTTACTATTTCATGCAAATATACCAATACACATGAGTATGGTTAAAATATGACAGCAAAATAGCTATTGTGTAGTCAATTTTGAAAAACTGGCTTGTAATTATGTCACAGTATTAGAAACATGAATGTTAAAATACGCAAACTGCACATATCACCCTTATATGTTAACTTTAAAGCAAATGTTGAAAATGACTAATCAGTTCCAGATGTTTTTAACACCTTACACCTTACACTGACTATCTTCAAACTACCCCTCCCAACCTCTGCTGACTCATTTTCTCATTTTCAAGGTGTGAGCTGACTCATTTGTCCCATGGGAAGAACCCTATGGCCTATTCTTTCTGTCATTCAGGCAAGAGTCCTTAGGCTCCTTCATTACCTTTGGAGGTGAGAACTGAAAACAGGCAGTAGTTCACCACATGCATGAAGTTGGTACTAACAGTCCTATCCCCTCATCAGTGTCTGTGGCTCCTGCAGCTGCTGTTTCCTAGGGGGTCCCCTTTGCATGGACTGTATGTTTTTAACCAGGCCCCCAGAGAATATGCAGCATGATTGTCACCCTGACTCATAGTGCTGCATGCTATATATCAAAACTCCTGATCAAGTTAGCATTGCAGTAGGTGGAGTGCCATTTCTGTCCCAGGATGAGCAAGCCTGTGATGGCTGCTCACCACAATCTTTCCAGTATGGCTTCTCTGACACCCCAGCTACTAAGTGAACTCAAGTAACCCTGGCCACAGTTGCAGCTTTATTCCCTCTATGCCAAGGAGCTGGGCCATTTCTAGATGCTTTTGCAGGGTCTGCAGCTTCATGTACTTCCACACCCCACATCCCTCTTAACTAAGGCCTTCTGAACTGAATTAATAATTCTAAGGCCACATTACTTCAGCAATAGGGAGAATACTTGTCTTCTAGCAAAGTCAAGTATAGTGGAATCCTGGTCTTATGAAACCTGGTCTTATGAAACCTGGTAGTTCAAAACTATGGACTGTCTGAGCTGTGGTCAAATCTTCCAGTAAAAGCATTAAAAGTAATCGCAGGATGATTTATACCTTTCAGTCAAACTTCTTTTTGTCTTTATTTTACTTGCAATTGCATTGCATAGTGGATAGCTAGATAAGAGTGGATAAGATACAAAGACAAATAAAATACTAGCTGAGGATGGTAAACAGCATGAGGAATGTATAAGCAGGCTATAATTTGGTAAATAAAACTCAAGCACAAAAAACAAGAGTTTAACTGGAATTTTTTTTAAATAATCTTCACCTATATGTCTAATATTGCATCTCCTCCCAACTTCCAGATTTCCACTGGGAATTCATCTGACTCAGTAGACTTCCTATTCATTTGTTCATGTTGTAGCCTCTTAATTTTCTCTTTTTCTATCCTTCCTGTTTAAGTTTTATTCATCCTCCAGACCTTGTCTCCTCAAATTAATCATCCCCAAACAGTTGTTCAACCTCTGCTTAGGATTTTCAGATTATCCCTTTTGCATATGCAACTCAGCATAGAACTTTTGAAAAGCTTCTAGTATTTCATCCTAGTACCTAATAAACTCCCTCCTAACTGGATGCTTTATTTTAGAGACTGTCCTTTCCACCTTATGTTGCCTAACTTGTCTAGCTAATATTTATGTGTGACTTAAGGGTTATTGTCAAAAACAGCTGCAATTTGAATAATTTTTGACTCTCATACATATTATTCAAATATTCTTTTAGCTCCCCTTCTATCTTTCAACTGATGCTGTTCTCTTTCTCCCAGTAATCCTCTATTTTCTTGCAGGGCTTTAAGCTTTAAGTTCAGCATGTACTTTTGCTTTGACATTTCCATATTTCTCTTCCCTTCATTATCACTGTGTGCTTGAGTTCCCATCTGAGGCTATCTCACCCTTCAGTGATTTCATGCCACTTACAGGCAAGTGCCGAAATCAAATACTTTGATGTGCATATAAACTGTTTTTTTGCACAATTGCTGTTTTGCAATGGAATATTTCAGCCGAGAGATCAATTGATGTCTTGATTATAGTCTTGAGGACCTTGAGAAGAAACACATTGGACAGTTGTATTTTATCTTCATAGGTCATAGGTTCATAGGAGGTTACTAGGCTATTGACCCAAGGGTCATTTTACGCCTAGCCTATTACACCCATTATATTTCAAGAGAAAAAGTCTAGTCAATGCCTATGATTATTATTAGTAATGACTGCCCATGTTTAAGAGGGATGTGGGAGCTATTCCTGGCAAGAATTTGTGGTTTCTCATCCATTCCCATACATTCATCCAGGCTTCTTTTGAACAAAGTCATAGAGGTACTCTGCTTAACATGAATTGGTAGCCTGTTCTAGAGAAGTGGTAGCCTCTGTGACATTAATTTGTCTCTCCAGCATGTCCTATTTAAATCGCAGGTCAGATTTAGGTTGCTGGAGCAGGTAATTCTTGTCCCATTTTCCTTAAGGGAAGCCATTTTCTTCTCCATCTCTTCTGTCCATATCCCGATATTGATTCTCTTTTCTTCCTATTCTGTTTTGCCTCACATTTAACATGGCATCTACCACTTCCTTTCCTTTGTAAAGGATGAAGTAGTATATTTATTCAACAAACTTGCTTTTCCCTGTTTTCCATGATCTCCTTACAACCTTACTAAGCTCCCCTACTGTCCTTCTTTCTGTTATATACCTAAAAAGTTTTTGCTCACTTTCTATACCAATTTTGCCATCTCCATTTGACTTCTGCCTTTACTGCCTCAGTTCCTTTGTTACCCTTTTGCTGCCTACTAGTAGTGTAGTTTCTTCACTGCTTCACATTCTGACATAACCATGTTCACTTTCATAGGTTCATAGATTCATAGGTTGGTACTAGGCTATCAACCCTAGGGCCTATACTAGCCTAGCCATAACAATTCCCGGACTATTTCTTCCCACAGTATTTACTTCCCTGGACCCCTGTTTAGCAGGGTGACTGACATGATCCTGGGGTGAATTTCATTTCTCCCATCCAATCATCAAGGTTCCTTTTGAAGAGGACAACGAGGCGCTCTGCTTGACATGTATGGGCAGTCTATTCCAGAGTCTGGGGAGTCTGTGGGTCAGGAACCTATCCCTCCAGCATGTTTTATTGATTGCGATGACAAGGTTTATATCCCTGGAGCATGTGTCTCTGAGGGATTGGGATTTCTTTAAGTGTAGTATGTCCAACAGCTCTGGGTTTGACATGGCCTTGTATGTTAAGCAGAAATCGCCTCTGAGTAGACGATATGCGACAGAGTATAGGTGGAGTTTTTTTAGATGGTCAGAATAGGGCATCTACTTTAGGCCTGTGATTCTTTTAGTGAGGTATTTCTGTGGCCTTTCCAGTTGTTCCAGATGTCTTGAGAGGTACATACCAAATGGGGCTTTGTATTCTATAATGGGTCTAATGAGGGATGAGTACAGTGGGACAATGACCTCCTTTTTCCTGGATGAAAAGCCCTTAGTGATGAGGTGTGCCACATAGATGGATTTCCTAACTGTTGTGGCAATGTGGTTATCGAAGGTGAGACCACTGTCCACCTGTGTCCCTGTCTCTTATCACATTTTCGGTATTTAGTGTACTGCCACCTATGTGGTAATTCACGGGTACATGTTTTTTTCCCAAAGGGGATAACTATACATTTCCTGGCATTGAGCTTGAGCCCATGGCTCTGGCACCAAGGATCTGTTTCTGTAAGGCCCTTTTGTAGAATAGCCACATCATTTGGGGATTCATTAATGGCTGCCAGTTTGCAGTCATCTGCGAACTTTGTTAGCCAGAGTCCCTTAGTGTTGGCCTGTTCTTTTTTTTTTTTTGCTTCTTCCTTAAACCCTGTCGCTGTCCTTCCCTATAGCTTTTTCACCTCTACAGCTTGTTCACAGATTTTTAACTCATCTCTGACCTCATGCTCAACTCAGCATAATTCACACCCCTGACATTCCACATCATCATTTTTATCTTTTGACTCTTACCCTTCTCCAGTTTTAAACACAGTGGCATGATCACAGTTAGCTAACTGACTATCCATTCATTCACTGAACATCCCTGATCCCCATCTGTCTTAGTTAAGACTGCATTTGGCATTCTGTCACTTCTGGTTCAGTCTCACACCAGATGGTTGAACTCCTAATAGTCCAAGAACTTCATTATTTTGCATTCCCTCTCTACTCTACAACTCAAATTCTCCATCTTTACTATTGGCAGCTTCAGAACCATGTGACTATAACCCTCTTCCTCCCATGATATTCCTTTATCCTCTCCTCCAATCTCCCAATCACAGTGCTTATCCTAGCTTCTAGCCCTTGCCATTTCCCTAATCCCTTCCTAAAGTGGTGCCTTTCCTCTGCTCTGACCTCCCATTTGATGCCCTCTTTTAGAAAGATTGCACTCCCACACCATTTTTCCTTTCTGTCATTCCTGAACAGCCCATACCCTGGGACTCCATGCTATAACCTATTGTGTCATTGTCCCATTTTATTTTTCTCAGGTACTTGCTGTAGCCATCATCCTCTCTTGCGTCCCTGCTTGCACCTCCCTCATCTTTCCTGTGGTTAGAGATTCCTGTGTGAGAAGGTCTGATGACAGAGGAGGTACTAACTGAAGGAGGAGGAAATTAGGATTTATAGAGGAGTGAGTCCCTTATGAAGGAAATTAAGGAAAGTGACATATTAGAGCAATCTGTTTTACAAATGGAACAAAACTGTACATCTGAAGCTCAGAATTTGGTTTCCTGAGGAGATTAATTGGATTTATCCATAGTGGAAAAAGTTTCTAGTTGTGCTGATGAAACAGTAAGTGTTGATTTTGTCAGTGTTTCTGTGCCAGAGGCTAATGTATTGAATGGGGTTTGGGTTAGTGGGTCAACAGCTAAATCATTATATGAAGCAGAAAGAAAAAAGCTGCAGACTGGATTCCTGCAAGAAATAAAGACAACAGTGACCACAAATCATTTTCAGGTATTGCTAAATCACCTCTTACAAGTAAATGCTCTACCATTACAAGATGTGATGTGTACTGATGAAGGGTGGTTAGCCCGAAAGCTTTGCATTAAATTTTATATTTTGGCGTAGCCTGTGTATCAGAATTTTGTTGTTGTACAGTACTGTTCATCGGTTACTGAACATCACAGGTAGAACCCACTGTGTGAAAGTAGCTAACTCCAAGTCAGACTGCTGACCAGTCATGAGTGGAGTCACACAGGGTTCAGTCCTGGGTCTCCTCCTGTTTGGTATCTACTTCTCTGAAGTCCAGGCCAACACAAAGGGACTCTGGCTGACAAAGTTTGCAGACATTTGCAAGTTGGGAGCCATTATTAACTCCCCAAGTGATGTTGACATCCTACAGAAGGACCTCACTGAGACCAACAACTGGTGTCAGAACCATGGCCTTAAGCTCAATGCCAAAAAGTGTGTTGTCATCCCCTTTGGGAAAAACTCGGTTCACCTGAATTACCACAGCGATGGTAGTCTGCTGAACACTGAAGGTGTTATAACAGATCTGTGAACACAGGTTGACAGCAAGCTCTCTTTTGAACACCACATTGCCATTGTGGTCAAAAAGTCCTTCTATGTGGCACATCTCATTACTAAGGGTTTTGCATCCAGGAAGAAAGAGGTCATTGTCTCCCTCTACTCTTCCCTCATTAGGCCAGTCATTGAGTACAATGCCCCATTTGACATGTACTTCACTAAACACCTGCAACAACTGGAGAGGCCGCAAAAGTACTTCACAAAGAGGATCCTAGGCCTTAAACATTTGTCCTATTTTCTGTCTCATATCGGCTACTTAGAGACGATCTCTGCTTGACTTACAAAGCCATGTCTGACCCAGCTGTGTTAGAAATGTTGCATCTAAAGAAATCCCAATCCCTCCACACCACATGCTCCAGAGACCTCAACCTCATTACCACAACCAACAAAACATGCTGGAGGGACAGGTTCATAACCCAGAGACTTCCCATGGTATGGAATAGATTTCCCATACATGTCAAGCAGAGAACATCACTGGCCCTCTTCAAGAGAAATCTTGATGAGTGGATGTGAAATGGAAAATTCACCCCAGGGATCACTCCAGTGGCTTTACTCAACAGAGGCACTGGGAACTAAGGTCAGGTGGCATGATGCCAGGGTAATCCTATGGGCTAGGCTTGTAAAGGCTCCAGGGCCATTAGCCTAGTACACCCCTATGAACCTATGAACCTATGAGCTATGATAGATTGTTCTAATAGAAAATAAATGGAATGACTTTGTTCAGAAATTAAAGGAACAGAAAACAGGATTGCACAACAGGAGAAGGAAGTGAAGTTTAAGAGTGTTTCCAAGCCACATGCAAGTTCTATTCTTTGGAATTCAAGCAAAAACATGAAATGTTTGGGAATACGGAACTAAATATCTGTTACTGATTAATGTAGGAATGAGTCTTCTGCTTTGTAAGAAAATGATGAAAGGGAAGAAAGTGAGTCAGAAGAAGACACTGGGGGATATTTCTTATAAAAGAAAAAAAAAAGCAAGTGAAGCCCCAAAAATGAAAAAAAGAGAAGATAAATGAAAATTGTGCCACTGAATGTTAATAGTATTAAATCTGTTTTGAAGGTGTGGGAATGTTTAGAATTATTGCTCCAGTTAAACCCTGATGTGTTTATGTTGCAGGATATTTGCTTATAGAGGCATGAAATAAAAGGTTTAAAAACAGCCTGGGGAATTGGTGAAGTTGTAGGAATAGTGGTGGAGGATAGGTATTCTGAAATGCTGATAGGTCTGAAGAAGTGGAACTTTGTGATGCTGATGAAACAGTGTTTGTATTAAGGGAGAACATTCACTTCTGTCTGATGTTAGTCATGAACTATATTGCTCAATTAGACTGATTTGTTCAAATGGTTCTCACTGCTAGCAACATCATTTAAAATGTTTAAGCTGTTGAAGCTTTTTGTTTGTTAGAAAAATGCTGTGTAGGGTGGGGATGTGTATTCTGGATGGAGAAAAAAACATTTAACTGATGAAAAGTACTTGGAAAAAAATCAAAAAAATGATTAAAATCACATATTACACACCCTAAAGATATTATTTTATCAGGCGAAATAGCTCATGGATTATCATCTATGTATACCTGCAGGAGATACCTGTGTTTACAAATCAATAGCATTTTATAGGTTTTACATATCGTAAATCAGTATGTGTTGATGTGAGCTTCTACTATGTATCATTGAGTCTCAGCTGGTTGAAGTTTCATTTGGATGAATAAATATTGTCAACATTGTAATCTTGTGCAAAAAATATAATAAATATTTTTTGTAGAACGTTTGCTCCCTTGCACTACCCACTCAATACACTTCACCCCCTACCACCCCCTAATTAAATTAACTTCATCATTACAGACCTGGTGACAAAAAGAAAAAGCCCTCATGTATCGCATCACTACCAGCTAATAGAAACCATGTGGGCAGTAATTTTTCAATATGAAAAATCAATGAGCTGAAATTGAAGCTTCATCCATTTAAACTTATTATCTAGTAGGTTAGCCATTGATGTGGTTTTAGGTGAGAAGTTTGGAGAAAAGAATGTGGAAACTCACTGTCTGTATTTTACAAATATATATTTGTTCAAGACTAGTTTTGTTCAGGCAAGGAAACTGGCTTGGAATAATGACTGTGAGTATGAATTTTGGTGGCCTTTGAGCAAGGTTTTTTAATTTTGTTGCAGAACCTGAACAAGAAAGTGAGCAAAACTGAATTATAATGAACATTATATATATAAAACAATGTTAATGCAATTATATGATTAAAAAGGAGAAGAAATACAGTGAATGAAATAGAAGGAAAGGAATGCAGTCACAAAATGGCAGACTACCACAGGAAAGGTTTTGTGTCAGCTGAAGTCTGAAGCATGCATTATGTGGGTGATAAGAGAGTTTTGTGTCCCTCTGAAGTGCCTGTAGACGTGATTGATGACAGGTTTAATGAATAAGTCTGGAATGTCAGTAAGGAGTACTGGCTGATGGTGTGACTGAAGATGTGACAGCATATATGGCAGGATTGTTTAGTAAATGTGACTGTCTGAAATGTATAAAAGTGAGTGTGAAGGGGGATGGTTGACATGAAGAGTTATTTTGATAGAGGTAAAGGAGATTACTAATGAAGCAGCTAATGTAAAGGTTCTGGGTTCAGATGACTTGTCTTATGAAGTTTTTGTGACCTTTACTTAAGGAAGAGTTGGTTGAAATATTTTGGTGTATCTTAGACTGGAAAGTTGATTTATTTAAAAGTGGGCATTTATGTGTATGTGTGCGCCCATATTTGTGTGTAAAATGGGAAACCTGTAGGCTAAACATAACTAAAGGTCTATTTGCTGGTAGTTATAAAACTTCTTAACAATAGGTTATAATGGCGGTTTGCTAAGGTGATCAGTAGTTTCAGACATGTGGTGGTAATGGGAAATAGTAACTTTGATTCTTTGGGAATATTACAGGACTTCTTTGACCTGGGATGGAACAGGGCAGGTATACTTTTCTATTATATCAGGAGAAGGCTTTTGACAATGATGAGAAAAGGAGATTCTGAAGAAGTTTAAATAAATTAAGGATGCATAAGAGGTTTACAGGTTGTTTAAGGTTTTTATAGTGGATGAGAGGAGAGAATTTTGATTAATGAAGGTAAATTAGGTTGATCTATGTAATGAGAGATATTCACTGGGGATATCCTTTATGTCCGATTTTTTATGTAGCATATGAGGATAGATTTATTTATGGATTTAGAAGAGAATATAGATGTGAAATCTATGTGTATGTCAGGAACAAAAGTTATCAAATGTGGCATGAATGAATGATTTGAGTGAATTGGTTAAAAGTCAAGAAGATGTGATACGAATGTTGACAGTGTGTGCTGAATGTGAAAGAAACAGAGATGTTAAAAGGGAAATGAGAAGGTTTGTGGGGAGGAGGTTACGGTGGAGGAATGTATGACAGAAGGAACTGAGTTTAAACATGATTACATAACAATTTGGGGAATTTTTTAGTTTTAAAGGACTTTTGGAATATAGTTGAGAAATTAAGTTAAAATTGACTGATAGTATTGTTCATTAGTATTCTAGGTATCAAGTAGGAAAGAGGAAAATATTTTCTAGTCAAATTCATTTCAGTTCCTGTTTTTTTTTTGGATGTGGAAAGCATGTTTTTATGTTCCTCACACTTGGAAGTGGTGTTAATATAGTTTTTCATGGCATTATGAGGTTCAAAATAATTTCCAGTAAAATGAGGTATGACATTTGATTCAGTGGGTGATGTTGTGTATAGTGAACAAGAATGTTTTCTGTTTCTGTTTTTCTTACTAAATCATGAAGATGACAGAGATGCTGCCATGTTGATGTGACACTCAATTGACTGACAGAAGGTGTGATAAGTGGAAACCTGCTGAGTTTAAAAGTAGGTATGATGGTGATGATGAAAGATGGATGAGGGAATTGTGGGTGAAGATCAAGATATGGAAGGTAAGAGGTGAGAAAGTGAGAGAGATAGAGACACAAGATGTCAGAGAAAAGATTTATGAAAGAGTTGCATCAGCGTTTCTTATTTTATCTTTCTTTCTTTAAGAAATAATTAAAAAATCTTATGTCAGTATTACGGAATTGGTAATCTAGAAATTTAAGAAAAAGTGTGAATGAAATGATAATGATAAATGAGGCATTGTTCTTCTTATTTGAGGGATTCAATTTGGATATTTGTTCATGAAAGGATTACATTAAAGACTATTTTCAGATGCAAAAAATTAGATGAAAGGTGCTGTAGTAGGCAGGAGTGCTAATATCAAGAAGAAATTTCTTATGCTTTTTGAATGTTTGTTTATTAAACATTTTTGTACCCTTTTCTGACAAATGGAAAATGAACATAAAGCATATTAAATATGAAAATATTGTATATAGATATGGGATATAATCTAGTACTACTTGTAGTCTTTTGAAGGTGGTGATCGGGTCCTTGACGTATATAGACTGCAAGATCTTTGTTTATTTTTGGAAAATGTTTATTGATATTTATAAGTTGGTTTATAAAGTTTTTGATGTTATCCAATGAATAAGAAATTTTGAAGTTAAGGAAATATGTCTTGCTGAATGGAAAATCACTATGTTGGTGTGACAAATTTGTTGTATTAGTTTAGGAATGGGATACAAGTCTTGCTCTAGGTTTAATTATTTGTATGTTCTTTTTTTACATGTTATGCTTGATTTTATGTTAATTGTGAATTTCACTGTTTGATTTTAGTAAATAATTCTCCATCTTCCTTCCCAGACATCATTGCAGTGCAATGACTTGTAGTTATTCTGCAAGTCACCCTTGTGAGATGTTCTGTGTTCTTATAGCCTGACTATCTATCTTCCCTTTCTGTATTCTTATTTGTTTTTATTTTATTTATTTATATTTATTTACCAGGAAAGTCTGACCGGGTGAGATACCTGTTTTCAGCAGAGGCCTGGGGAGAAAAGCTCCACAGTAGAATACATTATTAAACACTTGAAAACAAATGAACTGTTTGTGAAGCGACATATTAACACACATTGTTAGGTGAACATGTTTTGAGTAATGCAAGATTAATAATAATAAAAAAAAACTTTTGACACAACATTTTGTAGGATTACATAACATGTGGTGGCAGAGATAAGGAGAATTAATATACAGAGAACTTTTTTATAATGAGTGTACAGTATTTATAAAGAGTATAGTATGTTTGAGCATCAAAATATATGCAGTATAATATGTCTGAGTTTAGTAGGTTACATACAACAGTATGAACTGTAGCTCTGCAGTAGTGGACATTAAATTTAGAGTTTTAAGGTTAGGTGTTGTGATGACTGAAGGAGTTAGTGACAGGAGCAGAGTGAATTAATAATGGGTTTTTATTATCCTTGAGATGAGCATGAGCACAGTCAGCTTTTGGCTAGATAGTTTTTTAGGGTGCTTTTAAAAGAATGCAGGCAGGAAATAGACCAAATGAATGTAGATATAGAGTTCCAGACTTAGACAACATGATAGGAATATAGGCTTTGTCCTGCTGAATTCATTGCTTGTGGACTGAGAGCTGTATTTTGTCGGCAGATCATGGAGTGCAGTTTGGGGTTTAGTAGGTAGGGAATTGGATAATTTTAAATGAGGTGAAAAGTTGTGTGCATGTTAGTAGGTATGGGAGTTCTAACCAGTTTAAATATTAGAGTGATAAGCAGTGATGGGTTCTAAAACATGCATCTCTTGTGAATGTAGTGATTTTATTATAATAATATCGTTTGGGTTTTATGTATGTAATTCTTGGAGATTTGTAAGGACTGGGGTGCCATATAGAGGAGAGAAGGAAGGAGGTAAGTAGTGGTAAGGTTATAGGTTCATAGGTTGGTACTAGGCTATTGGCCCTAGGGACTATACAAGCCTAGCCATAACAATTCCCTGGCTATTTCTTCCCACAATATTTACTTCCCTGGACCCCTGTCTAGCAGGACAACTGATGTGATCCCCAGGGAGAATTTCCTATCTCCCATCCAATCATCAAGGTTCCTTTTGAAGAGGGCCAAAGAGGTGATCTGCTTGACATATATGGGCAGACTATTCCAGAGTCTAGAGAGTCTCAGGGTCAGGAACCTATCCCTCTAGCATGTTTTCTTCATTGTGATGACAAGGTTTAGATCCCTGGAGCATGTGGCTCTTATTTTAGTTGTGTTGGTATGGTAAAATTCTGGTTGTGTTTATCATGTGTAGTTTGGGTCTTTTATATAGAGTTTTGGATCTGCAAATCAGATATGAGATTGCGGTCTAGTTATGCCCAATATAGTTTAGTATGAGAATTAACTTCTATGGTGGTATTGTTAAAAAACAGGATTTTGAAACTGGTCTTTTCATGAGCGAGGCCTTTAGGGAAGAAAAGTATTTGTTTCAGATTTAGCATTAGTTGGAAGTTACAAAGCCATCTTTCACTAGCAATAAAAGCCTCTTGGGTGACTTGTTGTAGGTGACTGATGCTATTTCAGGAGCATATGATTGTGGAGTCATCTGTGTAATGTATTAAGGAGACTTAGGGTGGCGCTACGAAGAGACTTAGTGAGGATGTTGAAGAAGAGTGGCCGAGGATGAAATCTTGTATTAATGGACAGCTAAGGAGAGAGAGAGAAGACTACACCACCACTTGACTGACCACTGTCAGTTGGACAAGTAGCTTTTGAACCATCCCTGATAATCCTTGATTGCCTTCTTTCATCGTAGTTTAGAAGCTCACTGATAGAACCCACCTAGTCAAAATAGGGAAAGCCACCTCAAGCAGTAGACCTGTAATGAGCGGTGTACCCAAGGAAGTGGTCTTGGGGCCTCTGTTGTTTGGGATATACTTTTCTGAGGTGTAGGAGAAAACCAGTGGGCTATGGCTGACCAAGTTTGCAGATGTCTACAAGCTGGGCACTGTCATCAATTCTCATAGTGATGTGAACAGCCTGCAAGAGGGTCTCACTCAGACAAATGACAGGTGCCAGAAACATGGCTTCAAACTGAATGCCAAAAATGCATCATCATCTCTTTTGGGGAGCTTGATATCCCCACAAATTATCACATTAATGACAACATCTTAAGTACGCAATCCGTCATGAGGGACATGGGCTCCCAGGTTGATAGAAAACTAACTTTTGACCACCATATTGTCTCCATTGTATGGAAAGCTTTCTACATGGCCCACCTCATTAGTAAGGGTATCTCAGCCAGGGACAAGGAGGTTATAACATCCTTGTATTCATCCCTTATAAGACCCATTATTGAGTACAATGCCCTTTTGGCATGTTCCTCACAAAGTACATGCAGCAGCTTTAGAGACCACAGAGATTCCTCACCAGGAGAATCCAGGGCCTCAAACATCTACCTTACACAGATAGGCTAAAAGCCCTGACCCTCTACTCAGTCTCATACAGACTCCTCAGAGGTGACCTCTGTCTGGCATACAAAGCAATCTCAGACCTCGCTTTGATGGGACTGCTGCATATCCGCAAGTCAAGGTCCATTCGAGTAACCCGCACCGGTGACACCAACTTGGTCTGTGACATCAATAGGACTTGTTGGCAGGATAGATTTGTGTCCCAGAGATTCTCCCTTCTGTGGAATGAACTCCCTCTTCATGTCAAGCAGAGTACCTCATTAACCCTTTTTAAACGCAACCTGGATAACTGGATGGGGAACAGAAAATACACCCTGGGATTTCACCTGTGTCCCTGCTGGACAGGGGCATTGGGTGCTGACTTGTCAGAACATGGGCTAAATTCTTGGCTAGGCTTGTAAGGGCTTCTGGGCCAATAGCCTATTAACTTCCTATGATCCTATGATCTATCTGTCTTTCTGTCTGTCTGTCTATCTACCTTTCTTTCTTTTTTTTCTATCTGTTCAGTTTAACCCAGGGATATAAACTGAGAGAGTAACTACACAGGACAGTTTAACAACAACAATATTAAATATTAGCAATAAGCAGGCTATCACAATTTAATGTTAAGCAAGTTGTTTGGTTACTTTTAGATAATAATATTGCTAACATTTACACTGACATATTAGTAGAAAAAACATCTGTATTGACAGTAAATACAAACTCTACCAGATACAGTTAGATTAACAAAAATGTAGAACACAGCAAACCAATAAAAAGCAGATGGCAAAGAGCAGTGTAAAATCCAAACAGACTTTTATTCGAACACAGGTGAGTGCTTTCGCGATAAAATTGCTTCTTCAGACCATATTGGTTTGCGGTGGCGCTGTGTTCTACATTTTGTTCATACTACTTTGTGGTTGAGCACAGCTTTACAGTCAGCACGACTTGTTTTACCATATAACAGATACAGTTAGACTTGAACTTTAGTGGATACATAGAGCAGTGAAGATGGGGGCTTGAGGTGTATAGAGTGAAGATAATTAGATACAAATTTAGGAGATGATTGAAAAATAATTGGGGGGATGAGCCAGAGGTAACAAATTAATAGGTCTTTCCTTTGACAGTGAACTAAAGAGACGTAATCAACGTGAACATGAAAATATTCTTATAAACTTAAGTTGTAAGTTATATAGAAGCATTTGCATGTAGCTTTTTTAAATAAGAATTACTTAGGTCATGTTTGGAAGCAGCTTTGTTTTACAATTATATTCATTTCTTATTATACTACTCATGATAAATTTGCAAGTTATTTTGCAAAAAAAAAATAAAGATTATATTGAGCTATTTGATTTGATTTCACTGTTTACTTAGATTTTTTTATAACCATACCCACACGATGTCATGATAGGTATTCAGCAATGATTTACATGCTTTTGTAAAGCATTATAGGTTATCATATTAACTTACTTTATAGAGCAGTTGATTTTTATTTACGTTGTGGTCTCACTACTATACTATTATAGCAATAACCCACGCCTGGGTGTGGGTAATGCAGGATTTACCCACGGTTGGCGTGGTTTGGTCCCAAGGGCGAAGCCTGAGGGACCAAACAAAGACAACAGTGGGTAAATCCCGCATTACCCACACCCAGAAGTGGGTTATTGCTATTATACTATGACATTATTTAAGAAAAGAAATAATTACTTTTCTTAAATAATGGCATTGTATAATGCCTCTTTGCTGCCCTTCCGCAGCTGTCTGGTATCCGCGGCAGTTCTGATGTACTGCGCATGCCTACGCAGTACATCAGAGCTGTGGCCAAAAGCAACAGAGAAAGCAAGATCTCCATTGCTTTTTACTGTTTCGCTATGTTAAATAGGTTTAACATAGCGAGACAGCTTTAAAATAAGCAACGGAGATGCATTGACGGACCCCGCTCTGATGGATCTCCTGCAGATCTGCAAAACAAACAGCACAGCACCAGAATTACCACTTCTAGAACTTAAACCATGCCTGTAATACAAATAGAACCTGCTGGACAGAAAGGTATGTATCCCAGAGACTACCCCATTCTCTAGAACATGCTCTCCATCCATATGAATCAGAGTTCCTCCCTAACCCAATTCAAGTGTAACTTGGACAAGTGGGTGGAGAACCAGAAAGTTACCCCATTTTAGCACTTATACCTGTAATGGACACAGGCAACCTGTATATGGTTCATCTCCCAGACCCCTGCTTGTAAATATTTCATCTCCTAAGCCCCTGTTTACACTGCCAAGGATACTAGAACTTGCTTGAGATTTGGGATGCATCATGCATGGCTGGGGTTAAAAAGGCTCCATTGATTGTTAACGTAGTACACATCTATGAACCTATGAATCTAAAACAGAGAATATATAGTCTAGTGGTTACTACCTAGAAGCTGTAGTTTTATTGGCCATTTTGGGTCAATTCTAAGCTCCTCGATCTCTCTCTCTTAAAACCCTACAACTCTCTTTTTGCGCGGTTTTGCGCACTGAGCAGCGTCGGGCATCACCGCCTAAACAGGTTTAAACTATTCCAGGCTCCACAAAGTCTGCTCTTCACTTTTTCCCTTAGAACTGTTCAAACTCTCAAAGTAATCACTTTATTCTCTTTCTAAAGCCCTGCACTTGCTCAGCTCTTATAAGGAAACACTAACTAAAGCACTACACCCTCCTTGACTTCTCATAAGTATTAGACTCCCGATTAGTCCTTCCTGATCAAGTGAAAAATCAGTTCCCTTCCCTAATCTGATCAGTAAAAAAACAGTTCCCTATACTAATCTGGTATGTCCATGGGTCAGCTTCAAGGTTACTCTCCAGTCCAGCTGGTAAATCTGGGAATTTTGAGGCAATGTTACAATTGCCTTATGTACATAGACAACCTTCTCCTCCTTCCAACAAACTCTAATACATGTGAGAGATGCAGTTACACAGCCAAACTGAAGGCAGAGCTCTCTCAACCCAAGACTGGCACAGTCAGTCAGGAGGAAAAGGTAACCACCCACACCACAAATCCAGTCTCACACAGACCTATTGCATCTGCATTCCCAACACATAAACACACAAAAACATACTTGGAGGGTCTAAATAAAAATCTGCCTAAACAGCAAAGACCTCCTAAGCAGATATCCAAGCAACAGCCACCCCTCAACAATACCCACAAATCACATATCTCACAAAATCAGTGTGCCTCACAGTCACAGCCCTTAAGGCCAAACAACACACCAAATACACTTGTTATAGGGGACTCTATTGTCCGGCACACTGACGTCCCGCTCACCAGACTGAACAAGGAGAAGGTCACTGTAAGCTGCTTGTCGGGTGCCAGGATCTGCCACATAACGCAAGCACTCAGGTCACTCCAAAGCAAGTACAAGTATGACTCCGTCATTGTCCATGCTGGTGTGAATGACCTGAGACGTACCTCCCTGGACCACATGAAAAGAGACATAGAGGAGCTCTCTGACCATGTAGCCCAGGCTGGTATGTCCCTGACCTTGAGTAGCATCTTGCCCTCACCAAGAATGATGCCACAGTATAAAGACAAAATGATCAGTTTCAACAATTGGCTAAAGTACTGGTGTCATTCAAAGGGGATCCAGTGTCTGTCAGCCTGGGATGACATGCTCGATAAGCCATGTTGCTTCGCTAGGGATGGCTTGCACCTGTCACCCTTAGGCTTTTGTATACTGGCCAAGGCTCTTGCCACCCCCATAGTGCCTTTTTTAGGCAAGGCTCAAAGGACAAACCCACCTCCATAGACAACCCAAAGATAAAAAAACTAAAGGTAATGCTACTCAATGCCAGAAGTCTAAACCTCAAGATGCACGCACTCGAGACTCTCCTCAGTATGGAGAAAATCGATGTCTGTGCAGTAACAGAAACATGGTTCAAGGCTCCTGAGAGCACCCCAGCACTACCAGGTTATAACTCATACCATGCGTTTCGGCCCCAAAACTCGGATGGAAGCACAAAAGGAGGGGGAGTATCTATATTCATCAAAGATACCTACACCTCCAGGTTAGAGGCACTGCACGAAGCATCGGAAACCATCCATGTGCAACTAACAGCGGGCAAAACTGCCTTTCAGTTTGTAGCCTGCTACAGAACACCCTCCATATTACAGGAACCCCACTTGGCATTCCTGAGAACACTGGAGAATATGAAGGTCTCTCCAAACACTATGTTATTGGGTGACTTCAACTCTCCAAACATTGACTGGGAAAACTACTCAAGCCCAAACACCCTCACCCAACGGTTCCTTGAATTTATAAACTCTAACGCAATGGAACAACTGGTCACCACTCCCACAAGAGGGAACAACATATTGGACCTGGTCATCACCAACATGGGGACTCTATGTTCCACACCAGAGGTAAACCCCTCATTGGTAAGATCAGACCATAAACAAATTTCCCTGGACATCCATATCCCATCCCCACCCCCAGCCAAGGAAATCACTGTAAAGAATTTCTCAAAAGCCAACTTTGCACTTCTCAAGACTGAGGTGGAATCCTTCAAAGCCCCTGGGCCAGAGGATAATACAGCCCAATCCGCAGAATCCTTTACAAATGCATTCTATGAGCACCTGCAGGAATGCATGGATCGTGCTATCCCAAATAAAACCAAGACTCTCTCCTCCAAAAACAGGAGACCGGTCTGGTGGACCCCGGCCATAAATAAGCTATACAACAGAAGGAGGAAGCTACTACATAACAGAGCAAAATCCCAAAAAGGGAAGGCATCTCTGATCAGTATTAGCAAGAAACTTCAATCCCTCATAAAATCATCAAAGGCCAGTTTCGAAAGAAAAATTGCCCTAGACACTAAAGATAATTACAAGGCCTTCTTTAGTTATGTCAGGAACATGGGCGGAAACTCCCAGATAGGCTCTGAATTGTTGCATAACGGTACAAAATATACCAAACCTACAGACATAGCCAACATCCTGGCAGACAGATTCAGCGCAAACTTCTCCCCCCCTTTCCCCCCTGAAATGAGCAAACGCCTATCCCAACTGAATGTAACCTCCCTGACATCACAGATGCACAGGTGAAAGCTGCCCTCTCCAAAGCAAAAAACACAGCATCTATGGGACCAGACGTTGTCCCAGGCTGTGTCTTACATGAGCTCCAAGAAGAACTGAACCCTCACATTAAGTCACTGTTCAGACTTAGCCTTACTACAGGATATGTACCCAAAGAATGGCGTGCAGCTACAGTGATCCCACTCCACAAAGGTGGTGCCACAATGGACCGCAGAAACTATCGCCCCATAAGCCTGACTAGTCTGGTCTGTAAAGCTATGGAGTATATTATCATGGAACTCATAAACAAAGACATTGGGAGCCTCCAGACACTGGACCCTACCCAATTCGGCTTTGTTAAGGGCAGATCTTGCCTCTTAAACCTAGTTGATTTCTTTAAAACAGTTACCAAAGCCATAGATGAGGGCAAGGTAGTCCACACAGCCTACCTGGACCTCGCAAAAGCTTTCGACACAATACCCCACTCGGGCATCATAAATAAGCTTACCAGCTTAAATATCAACCCCTATATCACAAGATGGGTTGCAAACTGGCTCAGAGATAGAACCCACATGGTCAGAATTGCAGGTGCCATGTCCGAATCCAAACCAGTTACAAGTGGCATCCCACAGGGCTCAGTTCTGAGACCTCTCTTGTTCGGTATATACTTCCCTGAGGTTCAGGCTAACACGGGGGGATTATGGCTGACAAAGTTCGCAGATGACTGCAAACTGGGGGCCATAATCGAATCTCCAGCTGACACAAGCATCCTCCAAAAGGGTCTCACAGAGATGGATGCTTGGTGCCAGAGCCACGGCCTCAAGCTAAATGCTAAAAAGTGCATAGTCATCCCCTTTGGAAAAAACAAGGTGCCCACAAATTACCACATAGGTGGTAATCCATTAAGTACGGAAGAAGTAATTAGAGATTTGGGGACCAACATAGATAGTAATCTCTCCTTTGATAATAACATTGCCAAAGTGGTTAGAAAGACCTTCTATATAGCCCACCTTATCACGAAAGGGTTCACATCTAGATCAAGAGAGGTTATTGTGCCCCTCTACTCGTCACTCATCAGGCCCATAATTGAATACAATGCCCCTTTTGGGATGTACCTTACCTGAAACCTGCAGCAACTGGAGAGACCCCAAAAGTACCTCACCAAGAGGATCATGGGCTACAAACAGATGTCCTATGCAGCTTGACTAAAGAAACTCCAGCTCTACTCAGTTGCTTACCGCCTACTCAGAGGCGATCTATGCCTGATGTACAAAGCCATGTCAAACCCAGAATTAATGGACATGCTATACCTCAAAAAATCCAAGTCCCTTAGAGCTACACGCTCCAGGGACCTAAACCTCAGCACAAAAATAAATAGGACACGCTGGAGGGACAGATTCATTTCCCAGAGGCTCCCCTCACTCTGGAATAGAATCCCAATTCATGTTAGACATAGCCCCTCGCTGACCCTCTTCAAGCGAAATTTGGACGTGTGGATGGGAAATCACAAATTTACCCCTGGGATCTCTCCTGTGTCCCTGCTAGACAGAGGCACAGTAAACTAATCTTAAAAGGGTACCTTCTGTGACCTGCTTTACAGAGGCACAGTAGGCTAATCTAATAGGGAGGCGGAAGCCAAATACACTCTGGCTAGGCTTGTAAATGCCCTAGGGCAGATAGCCTAGTATCTACCTACGAACCTATGAACCTATTCAGTAGAGTTTATCAAGGCATATTAGTAGGTTTGGGGTCGACAGAAGAAGTGACCTTATGTGAAAGTTCCTTTGGTCAGTCTTCCATCAAAAAATGGTAAGATGTCCAGACTGATTAGCTTAAATATCAGAGAGGCTAATAGAAGCACTGATTTAAGTTTGATAGGGAGCCATTTTACTTTGGAGAGAATGGTGCAATAGTGTTCTTTATGTGGAAAGACAGTTCTGAATCTACAGGTATTATTTGAGGTAGTGTGTATTGATATCTGACGCCATTTGGGGGACTGCTCTAACTGGGTGGGGTCTGTATTCTAAGATGAGATGAGGACTCCTTTCTCTATTACAAGTCTCCACATTAAGTGGCAATTTTTTTGGGACCAGAAAAGGAGTTTGCTAACCTTGGCTTTTGTGAGTTGAACATGGTGTGAAAAGTTAAGCTTTGGATCAAGCCAGATACCCAGGTATTTGAATTGTTATACTGTTTTTTTCCAATTACTGTAAAAATAATTCCAATTTTTTTTTGTCTTTTTTTGGGGGGGGGTGACTTTTAATAATTTATGGGTGGTCTCAAATAACATTGTTTTGTTGTTTTTAGAGCAAAGGATGAGTTTAAGTTGAAGTGATCCATCTGAGAGTTGTGATAGGTCTTGTTTAAGTTCAGCTTTTATATTGTTAGGTGAGTTATTTGTTCTGTAAATGACTATGTTGTCTACATATTGGAATATTGGGGAAGTCAGCAAGAAGTTTGCTAATGAATAGCGAGATGAGAATAGGGGAGGGAACTGATTCTTGCTAGACTTCTTTGATAAGCATAGTGGAATGGGAAGAGGAGTTAATTATTTTGATATTAAAGCTCTTCTTGGACACGGAAGCATACCCTTCCAACCCAGCTCTGGGGTTGCTCTCTCTTCTGGGCTAAGATACACACTGCCCTTGACATGAAACTGCCTTTCTACAAAGCATTCCCTTTTGTTTATCAGTCTGAAGTCTTACCCTTTATCCACTGCTGCAGCCAGATGCTATACTCCCTAATTTTGCCTTCTTCTGCATGCTAGCTGCAGACATAGATACTATTTCTAAAAATGCTCTCTTCGGTACCCTGTCTTGACATCTGTTGACTACATCCTGCCTGTAATTAATATGACCTTAGCTATCTCTTCTGACAGGTCACTGGTGCCTGCAGAGCTGGCTCATGGTCAAATGGGGCCTTAGGCAGGGTAATGGATTGGGCCACCCCATACAGCCTGCCTTGCAGTCATTCCCGGGTCCCATTACTTGACTGTTTCTACCCAGTTACCATAAACACTTTTCAAACCTATCAATGTGCATACTGTTTTCTGCTTTACTTCTACAATAGTTATTTGGATTTAATTTAAAACTTTTATTTCAAATTTTATAGCACATCCACTGATTGACATTTGCTAAACAAAGCAATATAGTCTCACAGTGAAAACAGACTCAGCATTAAAACTTCCTGCCATTGAAACTCACATTCATTGAAACAGCATTGAGACCCACATTCAAAGAAAATGTATCTGGCCAGTGGTGGATAACGTTTACCTTTGGGCTGTTTCCAAATCATAGACCCCTTGTACACATTGTTAGGACCATGCATACATGCATGTATTCTTTGATTCATTTTCCTGATTGTATTAAATTATATTCCTTGCATAATACAGCACCACTTGTTAGAGCATGGTTTTTATTTGTAGTTTTGAACATTTTTCCAGTAAGCAATGAAACAAAATGTATGAACCAATAATGATATTTTATAAATAAACGTTTACTCAAACTTCTGCCATTACAATCCATCAATATCAGTCTATATGCACAATGCCTACATAAGTAAAAGTCATCTGAATAATTCCATATTACAGAGGTCTGTAACTAATGATGTGGTTGCTGCTAGCAAACAGCTTTATATTTCAGTGTTTCATCTACAAATTCACTGCTGGCTTGAAGAATAAATTGCCTGTGTTACATTAAAAAATGGTAACCTGTTAATTTTGCAATAGAAAATGGGTGGCAAACTGACAACAGGTTCATAGTTACTAGGCATCTCCTCCAAAGGAGGACATACTCAGGACAGCAGGACCTCACCCCACTTAAACTACAACATAGTATCAGCAATCCATCTATGTGCTGGGGGGAATAGAACCCACAGCCTTCTGCATCAAAAGCAAGCATGCTACTTATTGTGCTACTAACAATACTGCTAATGTTTTTGCACAATAGTGATACCATTTGCTAAACAACAGTTGCACATTGTAAACAGACATACCAAGAATAGCAGTAAATTTCTCTTCCCCTGGAGTTCTCAATTCCTTATAAAATGCACTTGACACTCAGTTCCTTATAAAATGCTCTTGACACTCAGTTCCTTGTAAAATGCACCTGACACTCAATTCCTTGTAAAATGCACTTGACACTAAATTCCTTGTAAAATGCACCTGACACTCAGTTCCTTATAAAATGCACTTGACACTCAGTTCCTTATAAAATGCACTTGACACTCAGTTATACCTCTCAAACTTTATCACAAGAAGTCTGGACAAAGCCAAAACTAATTGGGGGCCAAATGTTAAATATTGCTTGCATAATCTTAGAAAGTTGTTGAAAAACAGGTTTTGTGTTACCATGCATTTTCTGGAGGATATGAAGACTGAAACTATGATGTTATTATTTAGTGAATTCAGTAGTCATTGATTTGCCAGAAAACCACAAGTTTAATGAGGAACAGACCTAAAATATGATGCAAAAATCTGGACATGCTGGGAAAATCTGGACAGTTGAGAGCTATGCACTCATTTCCTTGAAACTCAATTGTTTTTAACATCTTGGTGGTTGGGGTAGAAGATTCAGGCTCTTGTTTCCTGTAACTAAGGTGCAGGGTATAAGCTTGAGCAAATTAACTAATCAACAGTTATCCCTGCATGATTTATTTCACACACACCGTACTTAGGGTTGCCAGCTGTCCAGTTTTTCACCGGACTGTCCGGTTTTCTGACAAATTGTCCTGTTACCAATTTCATTCAAAACCAGACACATGAAGTCCGGTTTTGCATCACTACCCACTGCCACAACAAGTTACCGGCTTTCCTAAAATCTTTCTTAGGCAACAGACAGGTGCTCAGCTGGGGGAAAGCCCTACTCACATCGCTATCAACTAAAAAAATGAGGAGGTGGTAATCCCGCTCACTACCGACCCCATCAGACAGCAGGAAAGTGTTCAGATCTGACAGTCTGTTGATTTGGCCAACCTGCACTTCGAATGACACTTGTTCCGTTAGCAGGACGATCTGCTATTGGGCAACATGTATTAGTAGATGACGTTGCAATAGATCACAGAAAATGCCACTGGTTAGCCCTGCCACGGTAATTCATAAGTACCACTCACTCGCATACATAACTGATGTTGAAAGTGTCTAGACCATGTACTGCATGTTGGAGGAAATCGGAGCACCCAGAGAGAACATACGTTTAAGTGATATGCTTTACACAAGAAGCAGATAACTTCATTGTCAGAGAAAGGGCACAGATCATGGTACCAAACCCCAGGGAAACACAAGGCTCACATCTTGCTCTCAGAGATACATTTGGCGGTTTACTGTTTCACTGATTAACCTTGCCCAGCAGCAACAAAGGTACGAGTGCATTTTTTTTCATTCTGAACATTTCAGAAACGTGGAGTACAGGTGCCCGAAGTAACGTGTGACTTGCATAAAGAAAAGAATACTCCCAAAACAGTCTTTTTAGTAGATGTAGATCATAGCTGAAAGTTATGCATACATTTATTAAATACATAGGGATATGTGTACATTTTTAAATGCAGAGCAGGTTAGGCAACAGTGAGATTGTGAGTACAAAATTAACATTTTTAGCGATACTGAAAGGTGCAGTGATGGCTTTAAGCAAAAGCACAGCTTTCACCATAGATCAAAAGATAGTTTACAATTGCAGTCACTGCCTGGTTATTAACCAAAGCTGATGTATTATATAATATTTGGCTGTGTTTTACTGTACCTACTCAAATTGTTGCATTAACTGCATGATTTTCAGAATGTACTGTGTGTGTTATGTCAGGTGCCAACACAGAAGGCACCCTAGTGGAGTATCGAACTAGAGGAACTTTTGTTGCGATACAATAATGTTAACCTCTGCACCACTGTGGCCACCTAGCTGCTAGTGAAGTCCACTTTCAGTTTGGGAAAGAACCGCATCCTGTTTATTGGTTTGCACTTAAAAAGCAGTGGTCATAAGTTAAAATGTCTAAACATGCCACACAGGTTACAAGATATCTGTGATATTGTTTTGGCAAATGTCCTGTCTCTTGATTTGGAACTATTACACTATATATGCATGGGGACTTAGGGGATCAAAAATCACAGAAGGATATGATATTATTTGTATGCTCTCTCCTGTAATGTGCAATTTAAAGTTTTCCTCAGTCCAAGTTTTATTTGTATTTATCCGGTAGTCCAGAAAACACTGTAAAAACTCTGGTATTCTGTTTGAAAAAGGAAATAGATTATCAGAGTTTGCTAAATCGGCTGATTTACTATGCTTTTTTACAGAAAAGCATAGTAAATCAGCTGAAAGCAGGCAGCAGGAATGGAAAAAAGAGGGCGTTCCTGCATGCTGATGTCACATCGACATCACTTAATGGGTGGGAACTGGGCGGGGACAGGTGGGGTTTCAGGTGATGCAAGGGGTGTGGCCTTACTTCAGTTTTAGCCACAAAGAAAGGTGGCAACCTTAACCTTACGTGCTGTAGAAGAAGAATTTTGCAGAAGCAGCAACATAAATCCATCCAGGAGTGAGTCTACATTCATTCCATGGCACAAGAATGGAAGGAAGAGAATGTTAAATTCCATGCGTGTGGAAAGGAAGAGCAGGAGGTATGTGCAACAACAGATGCAACAAGTGTGTCAACCAGATGCAGAAGGCATTCTTAAAGAAGGACGCCCTTAAAAATAATATGTTGTTTTTGTACTTAAAAAGGTAAGTGTGACAGTCCCTTGGGAAGCAGGCCCCTCCTCATAGCTAGTGGGCCCTAGGTGACTGCCTTGGTCACCTAGTGCTGGATCCGGCTCTGGGTACCTGTATGCATCACAACATGTATCTGTTCTTCCCCTTGATGCTCATCCTGGTCAGTTCCTCCCATGTCTAACTAAATCCATTCTGTAAGACAGCTTTCAATGGTCAGTCTTCCTTTTTTGATGCTTTTAATCCTCTTTTATAACTAAGTTTGCAATCTCTACATCATTAAACCATTTTGCCTCTCCCCACACTTGCTATCCATTTCTGAATCACTTCCTGTTCTGTGGTATTACCATTCCCACTTGCAGCCTTTTCCTGTCCAGTTTTACTATCCCCCCATCTTCACTGCTTCTACCACTTGTCTCCCTCTGTCTGCTGCATTTAGTCCTTCTCTCCTATACGCTTCATACATACCTTATTAACTGGTATCTACTCCTACCCCCCTTATTCCCCTCAGTCCCATTTCCTGATCAGCTTTGCCCCCGTAGTGGGCACCATTTTCAGATGCTATTCTGTGCCTCCCATCTGACTTGAATATTGTTCTCTGACCACTTGCTTCTTGCTGTCTCTCTCTGGTGTTACCATCTACATGTCCACCCCTGACTCTGGCTCACCTGCCACCCCAGTCTGACCATGTCCCTTTACAACGCCCTCCTTTTCCTTGTCCTCCTGGTTGCCTCTGCTACATTCTCCCTTCTCTTTTCCATCTGCTGCTCTATTTGACTTTATAACTCTGACTACCCATGCCAGTGTTATCATATACTCTGCCTTTCTACTTTCTTATCATATACTCTGCCTTTCTACTTTCTTATCATATACTCTGCCTTTCTACTTCTGGATTTGTTTTACCTTGCCCTCTTTTCTAGATTCCTGATTCTTCACTCCCACTCATTCATTTTCATTTCTTACCTGACTAGCCATTTCACTACCATTTCTGCTTTCCATATTTTTTCCTGAAGCTCTCCCTTCACCTGCAGACTGCATATCCTCTGCTACCCTCTACATACCAGAAAAAAGCCTGTCCTGCACATTAAACAACTTACTCACCTCTCTCCTGTCACTTTCCTCTTGTCTGATATAACCCTTTCATCATTTCCCATGCTTCTCAAACTGGATTGCCTTTATTTTTCCTTTCTGTTTTTTTGTTTTAAGTTTTACTATGCCTTTCTATCTCTGTTGTTTCCACTGTGTTGCTTCAGCAAATATCAGAGAAGCTAACAGGTACTTAAGTAGCAGGAAGACAGTTAACAACTAACTTATTTTAACAATGCCTGACACAAAATAAAAAAATATGCATTGGTTATTTGTATGCTAAATGGCTTACTCCATATATTCTTTTCTAAATATGCAGGTCTTTAAGAAGCAAACATGCAAGTAATATCCAGTTCTACTAAGACAAAAAAATAAGACGTGAAGACTGCACCGTGGTATACAGGGATAACGCCCTACTTCCCAGACAAACAAGTCTGATTAGTTGCATGGGCATCTGAGGTGCTAGTAGGGAAGGTGGGTGTGTCGATCCTGGAGGAGGACACACACATGGGAGCACTTTGTGGATGATTCAGATGCTGTGGATACTCAGAGAGGATGGTGTCCTAAAGGGAAATCAGTGGGGTCATTGGCTGAGTTTCACACAGGTGGGCAGATATACCAGCTCATTCCTGTGCCACACCTGGTTCTCAATATTAATGGGTGCATGCAGGGGGGGGGGGACATTAGAACATAAACAGAAAACACTCCTTGCAAAAAATATGACATCATATCAGGAGCTTCAATCACCTCAGTGGCCCCAGGCAGGGTCAGAGCAAGTCTTTCAGAAGTAAAGAGTGTGCAGTAGACCTGACAGGCAAGCCGAGTCCTTGGTGGCAGCCTGTGTGCAGAAGCGAGGAGAAAAAGATTAGACTGCTTTTTGCCCTAAACCTCACTTTTCAAAAATGAAGACGTGAAACTCAAAATGAGACTGAAATAACTAAATATGAAGGGAAAAATATATACATAATTCTCTGTTCAACAAATACAAAATAAGTTTACTTCTTAAACAGTCACTTTGAGAGTTAAAGAAATGCACTCTAAAATATAAGACCTAAGTTACTTCTAAGGGCATAAACTTAAAAAGGCTAAAGATACAATAAAATGCCTTAAGTATATTTTCAAATGTTGTACATTATAAAACAGAAGTTTAAATAGAAGTTTTGTTTTCAATAGAAATCTAAATCACTATACAAGGAATATGCTACAAGACATCAACATCTGAAATGCAAACCAAGAATTAAAAATGGTTGCAAACCTAATTGTTAATTCCCATATTTAATAGTAATTAATTCAAAGCTCAACAAACTTAGCTTAATAAAAAAAAAAAATCAAGCAGCAAACAAATGTAACTTGTCTTTATTAAAGGTGAACAGCCCACTAAGTTCACAGTTATTTTGTCTTTTGACTAACTAAAGTATTTTTCAGCTGCAGTAAATCTATACCTAACGTTGCAAAAAGATTTAGCTAATTTTAAATTACACATGCAGTGTTGGGGCTCTTTTGGCAACAACCCTACATCAAATAATTCTGAAAGGTAAGTGTAAGGCAAGAATGCAAAACTGTACAGATCACCATAAATACTTTTCTTTTGCTTGTAATGTTTTTAAAATTAATATAATAAGTTTTAATGTAGCTTTACTTCAGTAAGAGAGATTTGGGTCACAGGTTAATAGCAACCTTAACATCGATCGCCATGTGTCCACGGTAGTAAGGAAGACCTTCTACATTGCATATCTTATAAGTAAGGGCATTGCATCCAGAAATAAGGATGTTATAACTCCCAGGTACTTATCTCTCATCAGATCACTAATAGAATACAATGCTCCCTTCTGTATATACCTCACCAGACACCTGCAGCAGCTGGAGACACCTCAGAGGTTTCTCACCAAGAAAATTCAGGGCCTTCAACACATGACCTACATGTACAGACTGAAGGACCTGTCACTGTACTCTATATCTTATAGGCTGACGAGAGACAACTTGTGCCTGGCCTACAAAGCAGTCTCAGACTCTGGCCTAATGGAAATACTGCACATCCGTAAGTCAAATGGGCAAGATTCAATCACTCTAGGGATCTTAAACTACCTTGCAACATTAACAAGACATGCTGGAGAGACAGATATGTCTCCTAGAGATTGCCATTCCTCTTGAACAAACTCCCAATTCATGTAAAACATAGCTCCTCAATGACCCTATTTAAGCGTAACTTAGACAACTGGATGGGAGACCATAAATTTACCCTGGGGGTGTCACTCTTGGATAAGGGCAGTCGATGCTGATCACAGACTCATGCTGCAAATATAGACCATACAACTTGGTCAATCAGGGAACAAGGCTATAACATGGCTAGACTTATAAAGGGTCTAGGGCCAATAGCCTAGTAACCTCCTATGAACCTATGAACAGGTTAGAGTATCTATTACAATGATGTTACAATTCAGTGAATATGAGAAAATGGAAGAGAAAACTGGTAAACTATGACTATAGGTGATGTGGGTGACAATAATTTCACACCCCCATTCAGTGGGCTTTATCCCTGCACCCTTTTACTTTATTTAGTCTCCAAATTCACAAAAGTTCAGATATATAATACCAGTTTGAAGAGCATGACATAATTTAAACAGGTCTTGAAAAAACATCTACTTAGTATGTTATAGTGCACCATTACTGGTGTGTACTGTAATCCATCAATGTATTCTGTATGTATCATCACATTCAAATGCAATATGCATGCATAGTACATCTGCATTATGTCTCTGCTGAGCATTGCATATAGACAGCATGGAGAGAATGTGTAATCATGTAATGAAGTTATCTTAAAAAGGTGAGGCAAGCATCTGTAAAGTAACTGTTGTATAATCACAATACTGATTGCTGGACTGTGCTACGTTTTTTTAACGGCTGGTGGCGGTTACTTGCTCATACTTTTCTACCGTGAGCAAAGTGTTCTTGTTGTGGGTACAGTCACATGGCTCATGGCCCAGAGATGACTTTTACTTCAATATACCACAGACGGTAATAAAGAGATCCTTTGAAGTAGATTGAAATAATGAATTTAAGAATAAAGATACCTAGGGTATGTATTAAATATATGAGATGGGCAATTACATAAATTTTAGATGCCTGCATTCTGGTAAAAATGGCTCAGAAAGAATATGATAATAGAAATGATTGAATGATAACATTAGGAAATAGGAAAACAGGAAAATGTGGAGCCATAACAGAATGATAAGCCACCATAAATAAAATAATGTATCAGTATACTGGGAAACTACCATACAGAAGTATTAATAAATCTAATGAGTACAGCTTGAATAATATTGACATGGGATTCTGGAGTCAGTAAATAAGCTATACTTAAAGAAATTAGTTCCATTATAAAAAAATCTGCTAAAAACAATAAGAACTCAGTAAGCACAGAAGTTGTGATTTGCAAATAAGTTATGCTTTGCATAAATCCTTTGTGCTGCATTGCAATCCCACTAATAATTTGTCATTTGAAAAAAAGTTACACCATGGAAAAATGCTCTGTACTGTGTAAAGCAGTAATAGTGAACCACTAAGTGGTATATAAATCAAGAAATGTGCACTATGTAGTTTGCTATTAAAAGCATGTGTCTGATTCAGAGAGTATAAATTCATAAAGTGAAGTGGGTGGGAATTGTTCAATATGTGCTTATTTATTTGACCAAATGGATGAAAGTTGCAGTCATGAATGGCATAGCATTTAATGCAGCTGGACTAGTAGAAGTGCAGGGTGATAATGCACTGGTGGTTTTGCACACTGTCACACTGTGGGATAGATTGCAGCTTTAGCACACTAAGTTACCAGGAGGTTATAAACCATTATAGAGTGAAGTGGCCCACCATATTATGTAGATTACTTCTCTTTGACACTGATGTATCCAAAACATTTTGTATCCTGGCTACATGAAAATTTCAGACTAGTCATTCATTTAGCATAATAGATATATAATGATGATGTATAATAAAAAAGTATAATCTTTAAAGCATCTGCATTACAACTTCGGGCCTTGGGTTTCAGTCTTGATCTCCACATACTGTCTGCGTGCAGCCTGCAGGCTTTTCTGTGTGTGTGTGTGTGTGTGTGTGTGTGTGTGTGTGTGTGTGTGTGTGTGTGTGTGTGTGTGTGTGTGTGTGTTTCCAAGACAATTCATTCACTTTGCACATTAGTCAATTGTTTATTTCAAATTTTCCATAAATATTACATTTACAGTTTTTCATGTAACTCACGTCATGGCCGAAAAAATATTCTGTATTGGACAGATTCACTTAATCTTTCAAAAAATAAATAAATAAACAAACAAATAAATACAAACTAGCTAGAAATTCAGTTCAGACATGTAATCTGTTTAATGTTAGTCCTACATGTGTATATCAGTTTTCCTGTCAGTTACTCAGTCACTTCAATCCTCAGAAGGTACACTGAGGAAATTAATACCTAAAATAATAGACAAACATAACCCATCATGGATCATGCATCTGCTCTCATGAAAGGATGTCTCACATAAGATAAATGGAAATTTGCAGTATATCCACACTAGACCAGCTGAATGTTCCTTCCACTGTCATTATACATACTATGATTGATATGTGGATGCCTGACAGCAGCTTATCTTGTCAGTCAAAGGTTCCCTGACCAAAGCAAAAATGATCCTGCACAGAGCAGTACAGAGGCTGATGATCAAAAGACATCATCAATGGCACATGGATGTGTGTGACATGGTTGCAACATGTAAACAATGTCTGTTGGATTTATTTTGAACGCAACATGTAACAGATGTTTGTGCAATGTAATATTCATTTTCTTCATAAGGATCATGGATCAGTGATCAAGGATTGCTGTGCAGTGGTGCAGTGGTTAACGTTGTCACCTCACAGCAAGAGGTTTTCCGGTTTGATTCTTGGCTGGGATGCCTTCTGTGCAGAGTCGGCATATCCTCCCTACATTTGTATGGGTTTCCACCAGGTACTCTGGTTTCCTCCCACATAATAAGACATGCTTCTAAAGTGTTTATCTCTGGTCCTCCACTAAAAATAGGCTCTGTTCTGGTTGGACTTTCCCAGTCAACAAATATTAAATAAATAAATAAATCACTGCTGCAGTAGCCTAAACTATATGGGTCATATCTTGCTAAGGATACAACAGCTAGCCAGCTTCCAAAGCTTCAGGGTACCTTCCATACACACACACACACACACACACACACACACACACACACACACACACACACACACACACACACACACACACACACACACACACAAACCATTTGTCAGCTTAAGTTGAGCTGAATAAAAGTCAGAATTGGGCCCCAGGCCCTCTTGCTTCCAAAGAAAGCACACTTCTGCAGTATTTCAAGGACTGTAGGTTGGCTAATGTTGTTCCATTTGCTAGGCAGATAAGTTTCCTTTGGGGGGAAAAAACCCTTCCACTTTACTTTTTATGAGAGGAAACAAATTTTTTTTTCTATAAAATGTAAGCTAGAATAAAGTGCTTTTATTGGGGGGATTAAGATGGCTGCCATGAGGTAAATACTTTGTGACTACAGCTCTGTCATTACTGTTTCTAAATCCTAAGGAATCCTGCATCAAACCTAACAATCCTCAGTGGTTAAAATAAGCATTCTTTATCCCCTGATCCATTATAACATTAACATTTAACATGTGTGACCTAAAATTGCCAGTGAAATAAAATATTTACCTTTTGGCCCTTCCCAGTCGGGTGATGTTTGGACCGAGTGGACATTAACTTGGTGTCAGATCTGTTCAAACAAAGAAAATAAGTGCACACAGCTACAAAGGCAAACTTTCCATCTACCTAAACTACTCATTTAACTACTCATCTGTAACAGTGATCACTATGACAGAAGAACCAGATCAAATGGAAGCTAAAACGGCGAAAGCTTAGAATTTGTGCTTATATTCTGCTCCTGGTGAGAGAAGGAGCAGAGTGCATTGATTCCTGGCTATTTCTGGTTGGGAAGTGTGTATCTGTGGTTGATGTTCATGATTATTAGCAGAGTGCCTTGATCCTGGCTATTTTGGGTTGGGAAGTGTGTATCTGTGGTTGATGTTCCTGATTATTCTGGTTGCCATTCAAGGCATCTACCAGGAAAAGGTTACAACAAGCCTACAGATGCTCGCCTCATCTGGGATAAGACTGTGGATCACCAAACAGGCTGTGGACTGCTTCTTATCTTGGGATTGGTGCTAATGTTTTACTTTGTATCTCAGCAGAGTGAAGCTGTGGTGAGACTAGCACTAGTAGTAGCCAGGCAGTAGCCATTCATGCAACTCCCTTCTTTTCATCATTCTTGACAAGCTAATTCTTTGTTTTCAGTAAGTACTGCTTGATTTATTTATAACTTCAGAATATCTGCCTAAATACTTCATCCTTAAATTTTCAGGGTCTATGTATTAGTTTTTCGTCAAGTGTTTGGCAGTGCTCTGTACAGACTCAGACACCTTGAGTGACATTTTCCTGCAAAAGCATGATTAAAATTTCTCCAGTACCTAGTTACACACATGACAACTAGTTTGCAGTGACAAGCACTGTCTCCATAGTTGCAAACGGTTTACTATCAGATGTTCAAAGCGAATTCCGTCGACTGCACTTTTGTCGAACACGGAAGTTCGAAAACGATAATATCGAACACCAAACGCCAACCTAGGAACGGGTTTTAACATGGGTCAAGATAGGGGAGAGGTTTGTAGTTCGGCAATAACACTGAACATCTATCTTGACCCATGTTAAAACTGTTCCTAGGTTGGCTTTTGATGTTCGATATTACCGTTTTCAAACTTACGTGTTCGACAAAAGTGCAGTCGACGGAGTTCGCTTTGAACATCTGATAGTAAACCATTGCAAACTGGATACTCCTGACAATGACTGAAAGTTTCACTTCAACTGTCTAATCACTAAAAAGGGTCTGTTGCCTTGGATATGAACTTTCCCACTGTCTCCGTTACCAGCTTGGTGGATATAGGCATCCTGAGGCAATGTAGAAATTGCCTCATGTTTACTGATAACCAGTTAATTCTCAAACAAACTGATATGGTATGTGAGAGATGTATTACACAATGTTACTGGAGCCAAAGCTCTCACATAAAAGTACTCCTAATGTCAATAAGATTGCCAGTAGTACATACGCTGCACCCATCACACACAATTCAAAGCAGACATATCATCCTACATGTGCTGAGGCACTTAAATGTAACCTTCCTAAACCACAAAGACTTCCTAGATGAAGTACACATAACAAATACTCTCAGCAGTCCCAAATGTGTTCTTTCAAAACAACACCAACATCAACACATAGAGCTATATCTCATGGAGCCTCTACCTCTAAGCCCATAAGGCAAGCCACCACACAATCCAATGTTCTAGTGATTGGGGACTCCATCATGAGACACATTGATGTCCCTCTCACCAGGCTGAGTGAAGAGAAAGTCGTGGTCAGTTGCTTATCAGGGGCTAGGATCCCCCACATTACTCACTCACTCAGGTCATTGGACCACAAGTACCAATATGACTCAGTCATAGTCCATGTGGGAGTAAATGACCTGAGATGCACCTACCTAGACTATATGAAGAGAGACATCATGGAGCTCTCGGAATATGTATCTCAGGCTGGTATGAGCCTAGCACTGAGCAGCATTTTACCTTCTCCAAGGATGCTGCCACAATATGAAGAAAAGATGATTGACTTTAATAATTGGCTTAGTTTCTGGTGTCATTCAAAGGGGATGCAATATATGTCAGCATGGAAGGAGATATCAACAGACCACACTGCTTTGCCAGGATGGTATGCACCTCTCTCTTCTAGGCTTTCAAATATTAGCTAAAACATTGTCTTCTCCCATAGTCCCTTTTTAGGCAATGCCAAACTGAAAGTACTTCTGACAAAGCAGATCGAAACCATGACAATCTAAAGGTATTACTGGTCAGTGCTAGGAGTCTAAACAAAAAAATCCACTCCCTAAAAGCTCTCTTCCCCCTGGAGAATGCTGACATCTGTGCAGTCACTGAAACATGGTTTAAAGCCATGGAGAGCACACCAACAGTGCAAGGTTATAATGCCTTCCACACATTTAGACCAGCTACTTCACAGGCAGGGACTAAAGGTGAAGTGTCTCTATTTACATCAAAAATAAATATGCTTCAAGGCTGATCAAACAGGACAATGCACTTGAGCTGCTCCATGTTCAAATCACTACAGGCAAAATCCAATACCACTTCCTTGCAAGCTATAGTCCCCCTCTATGATGCAGGAAACCTATACCATGTATTTAAACTTATTAGAAACACTAACCATCCAACCCAAATGCCTTATTCATGGGTTACTTTAATTACCCCACTATTAACTGGGAAGCCTATATGACACCAAATGTACAGGCACAGAGATTCCTGGATTTTGTAAACACAAACTTCTGGACCAGATACTCAGTACACCAATCAGGGGTGCAACCATACTGGATATGGTCCTCACTAATATGTGAGAGTGCTGCCATCCTCTACTGTAATGTCTTCCCTGGTAAGGCAGACCACAGAATGGTCTCCTTTGAAGTAAAAATAAAACCTGGACCCCAGCTAAACTTGGAATATTCAGAAACTACTCCACAGTAGTGAGAAAATCATTCTATGTTGCACAACTTATTAACAAAGGTATGGCATTTAAGTCCAAGGAAGTCATTATTCCACTGTATTCAGCATTCGTCAGACCTATTATTGAAATCGATGCCCCCTTTGGTATGTACCTAACCAGGCATATCCAACAATAGGAATGTTCACAGAGGTTTCTCACTAAAAGAATACAGGGCGTAAATAAAATCTCCTATGTAGACCACCTCAAGGCCCTATCCCTGTATTCTGTCTCCTACACGCTTTTGAGGGGAGACCTATGCCTGGCATACAGGTTTATTGTCAGACCCCAACCTGATGGACCTCCTGCACATCCACAAAACAAGGAGCACCAAAATTGCCCATTATAAGGTCTTAAACCTTGGCTGTGATATAAATAGGACCTGCCGAAGAGACAGGTATGTATCCCAGAGACTACCCCATCTATGGAACAGGCTCACCATTTATGTGAAGCAGAGTTCCTACCTAAAACAATTCAAGTGCAATTTGGACAATTGGATGGGAAACCGGAAATTCATCCCTGGTTTGGCACCTATGTCTCTAATGGACACAGACAACTTGTAAATGGTTCATCTTCCACGTCCCTGCTTGTAAATGTTTCATCTCCCAACCCTGATTACACTTATCAAGGTTATCAGAACTTGTCAGAGATTTGGGATGCATGGCTAGGCTTAAAAAGGCTTTTGTGGTCGTTAGCCTAGTAAACACCTATGAACCTGTGAATCAGGTTTAATGTTAGAAGATGGCAGCAGAGTATGTCTAGCTGTGTATCATGGTGAGATAGAAAGGCAGTGGTGTCTTCACACAAGACCCTTGTAAAACTGTATTTGTGAATAGTTGATTCAGTTCAGGAGGCTATGCATGGAAAAAGAGGTCTGATTGTTTGAGACGGTATGGAGAAATGCAGTATGCTGGAGTGTAGGATGGAAGAAATGATGTATAAATGGAAGCCAAGGGGATCTGACATTCTTTAAATACAGATGTGGAGATACAGAGGGGAGCATGATGTGGGTGCATAATACATTAAAGGGGATGTCTAATGGGATTTGGTTGGTCAAGAATTAAGTTACATGTCATGTCATGTTATGCTATGCTATAATACACTATGCTATGTTATATTACGATATGCAGTGTTATGCTATGCTATGCCATGTTATGTTATGTTTTGGTATGCTATGTTATGCTATATTATATTATATATTATATTATATTATATCATATGTTATGTAACATTATGTTACATTATTTGTTGGCATTATCTTTCTTTAAATGCTACCTGGATAATTCACCCCAGCCTTGATTGGCCTATTGTGAAGGGGTATAGTCAAAGGGCTGGTACTGGCAAGGCACACATGGTTGCAAGACTCAATTGCCTTACATTTTTATGATTCTATGACTGAGCTATGTTATGTTACATTGTGTTAGACCATACTGTGGTGTGGTGTGTTGTGTTGTATTATCTTATGCTATGTCACATTACTTTATGCTGTGTCAGGTTATGTTATTTTATATTATGCTACAATGCGTTATGCTAAGCTGTGTTATGTAATGTTTTGTTATGTCATAAGCTATGTATTATTACCTTTGACCCATTTAGCTTGTCCATGATTCACTCTGTCCTCCTGTGTTCTACATGATATTTGGTCCTGTAACACCTAATCTGAGAGATCATAGCAGCCAGTAAGGTGTTGATGAGCAACAGACAGTAAGGGCAAAAAGCAAAAAAAAAATATATATATATATATATATATATATATATATATATATATATATATGTGTGTGTGTGTGTGTGTGTGTGTGTGTGTGTATGTATGTATATATTACCCTTGTATTTCTACTTTTGTTAATCTGTTAGAACATACAAATGAACCTTGATCCTGTAATACAAAACAATCATTCTCTAACTAATTAAAGGACGCTTTCATATCTTTTCTGGCTTCCTAAACCAGGAAGTATAACAAACAACTTGAGTAATTGGGCAAATTCCTTAACATTCACTCTCCTGCCCTAGTCTACATAACAGAATTCTGGGTATGGAATGGACCTCAGACTTCTGTCATTGTATACCAACTCATAAATATATATTTAACAACTCATCAGGTAAAAGGGTTAGCAGTGCAACCATGTCTCCAAAATTCTAGCATATAAATTCAAATGTACTCAGACTTCCAAGTGCAATAACTATAACCCCAACAAGATCATTATAAATACTCCAATAAATAATTATATCAAACTGTACCTTGTAGGAGCCTACCTCCTCTCCCCTCATTAAATTAAAAATTATAAACCTGACTATACCTCTTAAACTTACATAAACCTTACAAATATCTCATAATTGTAGACTTTAATATTAATGTCCTTGAACCATTCAAGAGAAATATTGATGAGTTTTTACAGACCAAGGCCTAATCTAAATGAAACAAGACCCTACCAGATCCACTGGAGGCTGAGGGAATCAAACTCTGGACCACTGTAAACACCTTGATAACAGTTCCATTTTAAATCTGGTAATCACTCACTTCTTGACTTAGTGATCTGAGACATCCCCAGTAATTTAATATCTATCCCCCCTCACTCGCCTAGCTTAAATAACCACCCACCACCCCCAGTTACAGTATCTCTGAGCAACTTTAACCATTAACTACAGCCTGTTAAAAGGCCAATGCAGTCCGTATTGCTGACATGAACATTTGACAGTTTCTAACTTGGCATCCATATTACAATGACAGGGCCCTGACCGTGCAGCCAATATTTTTACAAGCATGCATTTGGATCTATAGAATAGATATTTCCCAGTTTAATTTCTCTAAGTCTTTTGGGTTTCTAATACCATGCTGGGAATGGACCCCGTTCCTAAGTCAAAGTATGATTACATTTCATGAAATTAGTATTGTTTCATTCTCTGACGTTAGCCAGTAGTGCTCTTTGCAGCACCTCATTGTGCCCAGAACTGACTCCTTTTGTAATTCATGCAGAGTTACATGTATCAGTAACATATCTAAGTATGATTGTAAATTATTTTTTATAAGACCCATTGCTCCTTCTGCTATTGGAATTCTCTGGGTATCCTTCTTCTACATTGCCCTCTTTTCTGGCTGCAAATCCTGGTATTTTATGACTTTGTGACTGTCTGCACATAAGACACTGTGGTCACTGGATGTAGCAATTTCAGTGATCAACACTACTTTTATCTTCTTTTCATAGACTACTATACCTGGCTTTCTCGCATCTATTTTTTGAACTATTAGTAATGGTTGATCCCATGTGATATAAACTTCATCATTTTCTAATATGCCTTGTGTCTCATATTTCCAATGCTTCTCAGCTACTTCAATATTATAATATATGCACAATCCCCAATGCAACAATCTTGCCACATTATTTTTTTTTTATTTTACTTTTTTAAAACACCTTTATTGAATTATCATTTGTGCCATAGGCAAATTTACATTTATATAAAAGCAATCAAACTGTATTAATAAATTCATGTTTACAAATATTATACTTCACGTATATCCCTATATATCATATAACCTAAGCAACATTATATAACTTATTCAATTCCTGATTTTTTAAACAAGAATCATCTTTATTAAACCAACACTTATGACGTAGGCAATCATACATTTATATAAATGAAAACAATCCTAGTTGCAAACATTTTACCTCACAAACCATACTGACACTCCCAGTTGCAAACATACATCACTTAAAATCTACCCAATCATTTTTACTCAAACATTACGTAGCTCATTTGATGCCTTTCAGTATAGTCTTTCTGTCATTATATCACACCCATTAACAAAATGTGTGGCTGTTTCCAATTCTGTTTTAGATAACCTGCATTTGTCCATTTCTCCCACATATTCAATGGACTTAGTAAACCAATGTGTACGTAGTCCACTATGATGGGCCACCAATATTAACTTTTTGTCTTTTGGTTTAAATTCACCTTTCCTTAACCATTCCTGAATTTGGTCCTTATTGACATAACATTGTTCCAAGAGTTTTCTATACTTGCAACTATATTTTCTACATTTCTTGCCTTCTCATCTGATCCTTCACCTTATATTCTTTCTTTTGCTGTTTGGCATATTCAGTTGCTGCCTGATTTTTATCTACTTCTGGTTTGATTTCCATTCCCACTTGACACTGATATGCTTCTTCTAAACTAAACACAGAAGTCATCTTAGACTTATTATCCTCATGTTTTAAAACTTTCACTATGTTTGAATCTTGTGAGGTCAGCAGATAGGTATGCAGTCCTATGATTGCAGATGTATACATGTAATAAATTTTGAGGAGGCCCATACCTACTTCAAAATGGGGAATGTATAATCTTGGTATGCACTGATTTTTATAAATCATTTGATAAGCATGAAGCATTTTTCTTTTCCTGTCCAACTGATCCAATACCTTGTGGAGCCAGCCAATCACTCCAAACTGTAAGTTAAGACAGGAAGAGCAAATTGGTTTATAGCCTGGACTTTGTTCCTAGATGTCAGAGCTGTTTTCAATATTAATTTTAGTTTTCTAAAATATTCCTTACTAAGTTTTATTCGCATTTGTTCATGTTTTATTGTTAATCCTTCATCAATTCCCAAATGTTTATACATTCCATCTTGTCAAGCTCTTTTGTATCATATTCCTGTCCCAAACTGATGTTTTCTTGGTGCAGCAGCTTTCCTGCTTTAAAGGTTGCTTTTGCACATTTATCAAGACTAAATGACATTCTTATATCATCTGAGAAAGTTTTGATCACTTGTAGTTGTGCTTTCAGTTCCTCGTCTGACGAACTATATAGTTTTAAATCATCCACAAAAAGAAGATGAGAAGTCTTTACACTTTGTTGTTTTCTGGGAGCCAAACTGTAGCCATGACCTAATATGCTAAGTAGACAGCTTAATGGGTTAAGGGCAAGACAAAAGAGCAGCAGTGACAAATACTCAGCCTGGAATATTCCCCATTGAATTTTTATCCCTGGAATAATAATTTGTCCTTTCTCACGGATTAACTGCAAAGACGTTTGCCACTGTTTCATGGTCAATGTAATGTAATCGATCAGTGTAGGGAGTATCTTATACATTTGTAAACACTTTTTCATCCATGAATATGGGATGCTGTCAAATGCTTTTCTTGTAGTCTACCCATGCCATGCTTAGATACTTCCCCTTTTTAAAGTTCTCCATTATGACTTTATTTAACAATAAATGATACTTTGTTCCATATTACCTTCCTTTGTTACCCTTTTGTTCTATTGCCATGATTGAGTTTTCTTCTTAATGGTTATAAACTCTATTGGCATCAATTCCAGTGTATAGTTCATACATTGTTGGAAAGTAAGTTATTGGTCTATAGTTTTTAGAGTCACTTGCAGATTTGCTCTTAAGGAGGAGTATTGTTTTTCCTGTTGTTAACCAGGTTGGTATCTGTTCGGGGTGCGCATATAAATAGTTCTTATTCATGGTTAAATCTTCAGGTAAGGATGTTAATACTTCTAGTCAGAAGTTAAGTACTGCCTCTGGGCCTGGTGTTTTCCAGTTAGAGGCCTTTCTTAACTTTGTTTCAGTCTCTGCCCATTTCATATCCTGCATACTTGAATTTCCTTATTTTATTCTTTTGCTTCTTTTATCGATTCAGCATCTTTATTATGTTCCACCGGATCTTCCTAGATATGTCTCCAAAATGTGTCTATTTCTTCTTTTTTGGTGGTGTTTCAATTCCTTTTGCCTTGTTTCCTAATTCTCTATAAAACTTTTTAGGGTCATCAATACATTGCTTATTTTGTACTTCTCCTTTATATTTATCTGCATATCTTCTAAGTTTTTCTACCTGTGCTGATGTCTTTAGTTTATTATTTGCAATAGTGTATGACAGAGCCTGATCTATTCTGATACTGCGCATTGCTTTTACCACGTCTATCTTTCTGAGTATTTTTGTCGATCTGTTCTCTCTTCTGTTTTGCTCTAACAGTGACACTTCTTATCTTAATTGCTTTATAGTTTTCTCTATATGATACTTCCAAGATGTCATTTGATTTCTCCCCTTCCTTTCCCTGACTGCCCTGTGTTTTTGTGGTAAGACTTTATCTTCTATTGATTTAACTGCATAGTAATATATCCTATTTACTTCTGTTATATCACATGAATTTGTATGAATAGTCCTGATTACTGTGTTCATTTGTTTTGTCAAACTTTTAACATTTTGGGTCTTATTGGCTTTCTGTAGTCCATTTCTTTCACTGATCATAATATGTCTATCAATCTCTATTAAAACAAGCAACTCTTCCCTAAGATCATTTTCTTCTAAACTGAGGGCACATTCTTTGTTCTCCATTTCATGTAGCCATTCTACAGAAATTTCCAGAGCATCTTCCTGTGCCATATTCTCTTCAGTTTCATCCTGTGCCATCTGTTCCTCTTTTATATGGGTACTCACTGACCTATCACTCTACAACATTGACTGCATCAGAGTTGCCACAGTTCCTTTCTTTGCTGTGCAGCTCCAAACAAACCTTTGTACTGGTTTCCTACTGAAGACTCCAAAGTATCTTCATATGGCAACTGATCAGATGTTTCCTGCTCTACTGGTTTATCCTTAATTTGGGAATGTATTATTCTATCCTGCTGTGATGTTATCAGAGTTAGATTTTCACATTTCACATAGATTTTAGATACACTAAATCCTTCACTTCACAGGTAGTCCATAACCTCACTTTCTATTTCTTTAACTTCTCCATTACTAATCCTCCTTTCTACTTTCCCTCTTTGTTTTCTTATTTCTTGTTTTGTAAAATTTTCCATACCCAGATGTCTTTGCCTTTATTTCTCTTCAAATATCTTTGGTGCTGCCTTTTTTGTATTGATTAGTTTTGCATTTTCCTTTGCATAAATATTGCACCATATTAAATCTCTTTTATTCCCATGTCCATATTTCTTATTTGGATGTCTCCTGATCCTCCTGTTTCTCCTTACGTGGGGGGACTCATTGTTCCATCATGCTATGATATAACTTGTGTTAGACTTTCTACACTAAATCCTCTACTTTGCAGGTATTCAGTAACTTCTGTTTCTATTTTTTTAACTTCTACTTTACTGATCTTCTGTTCTGTGATCTGGCTTTGTGATCTTATTTTTTGTATTGTGAAAGTTTCCATATCTGGGTAATTTTCCATATTTGGCTACATATTTTCCTATTATAATCAGGCTGATGAAGCAAAGTGTAACAAATGGATAACCAAAGAAGTAAATTTTATATTTTATCTCAGAAATTAACCTTGGAAATAAAGGAAAAAAGCCCCCTCTTTTAAATTATTAATTCATTAGCTAGGCAAGTGAACTAGTCATCAGAGATCCTTTCAGCCATGACCTGGTCAAAAGGTCAAAGGAAAATGCAGTCCTATGGACACCTTAGAGTCCCTAGTCAACCAACATGCATTGGGGAGGTAGGAAGAAACCAAAGTGCCCTGATAAAATAAGATGCACACACAGGGAGAACATAAAAAATGCATACAGACAGTGACCAGAAAGTAAGCCTGAACCCTGGACCCTGGTAATGGGAAGTAGAAATCTAAACTGCTGAACCACCATATTGTCCATCTCATTATTATGTAATATGTTTGTAACTTAGTATAACCTTGTCAAAAAAATCAGGTGACACAAAACCCCCTTCTAACATTTTGAATAATCTTTATTCTTATGGAAACATAAACTTGATAATGGGTTGCACCCCAAAATCTAACAAAGAAATCAAAATCTTAGCCCATACTCACACATGTAGTGACTTCTTGTCCTCTCATGGCTTCATCTCAGAATTTTCAATTCTTCCCAAAGCACCTGTCACTCATTCTACTATCTCCCCTTAAAGACATATTCCCTCCCTTAATTTCCAAAAAACTAAAACTCCACTAGAAAAATATTACAATTGCTGCCCCAACAGCCTTAGACAGCCTTCAACACATAGGGCCAGATTCACGAAGGCTTGCACGGAGTTTAAGAGTAGAGTAAGACTCCATGCAGCCAACATGTCCGCCGAGTCATCCAGGAAGAACTGGTAGGGGCATGTAACAGAGCTCCTTAAACTAGTCCTACACGGACAGGACTTGGATATGCAAATTACCTCAATTGCAGGCGAAAGCTATGCAAATGAGGTAAATTTCTGATCCAGGAAACCCGAACCTGTCCGAGTAGGAGTAGTGTTATTTGCAGAAATGTACTCAGTTGACAACTGAGTACAGTTCTGCAAATAGCAAAACGGAGCCGTGACAGCTCCAAAAAAAGGATGCATCTACAGGGGAAGCATACCAATGGCCAAAAATATGGCCATTGGAAATGTTCACTGATGCAAAATAAAAATAAATAACTTTTTTTCATCCCGATCTCCGGGGTTTAAGTATAGTGCAGCGCCGCGCAAACGCGCTGCGCCCTAAAAACCAGAAAATCAATAATTATGATCCACAAATGTGGATTTTAGAGCTGATATGAATTTACAATGCAAGTGAATGGTAGGCTGAAGACAACATGGCCACTGAGTAGAAGTTGCTAAGGGGGAAGCTCAGTCTAAGAGATGTAACCAAGCATTAGTAGGCAATCCTATGCAAATGAGGGTTAGGATAGTGAATCGCAAGTTTACATAGCAAATGAGCACAGTCAGTGGAGTGTAGGAGTAGGATAAGGGGAGTAACAGAGTAGAAGATAGGTGACATCACGAGGGGGGCATGTATGAAAGAAGTGAAGCTCATTGGAGCTGAGTGGCATGTGTCAGATGGCATTTACATATCATTGAAAGAGGTGTGTCAACAGGTAGACTAGGTAAAGTAAAGAAATCGAAGGTGTATGCTGTGGATAACACCAAAGCTTCTTGCTGAGCGTGCATGCGTGCGTGTGAGCACCAGTAAATCCGAGTAAGACAGTGCACGCGCGTGTTAGCATGTGTGCGCGCGTGTAAGCTGGAGTAAGCATATGTAAGGCTGTGTAAACAGTTGTAAGCGCGTTTGCACTGGTGTGCACGTGTTTTAACAAGAATAAGCAAGTTTTACTCTGTGTAAGCATGTGTGTGCGTGTGTGACCTGCTGTGAGCGTGTTTGCGCTTGTGTGTGCGGCACTCCCCCCTGAGGGAAGAGAAAGGAAAAAGGAAGCACTACAAATAGTAGGATGTTACCAGGGAGTACTAGCAGAGCTAGCAGGTGAAAACAATCACAATCAGGCAATTACACAGGTAGTACACTAGCCCAGCCCATCCCAGCACTTAAAACTCTGCAAACAACAGTCCATTATGTTTCTCTCAAGAGACACTGCAACACTGCAGTAAGCTAATAGAAGTGTAAACTGAAAAAGCTTCACTGAGACAAAGAAATGTTAGGGGCTGCCATTGTTGTTATAAGGTGACATATGCAACATGCTGAGGGTGGTGATAATGCAAATGCTCCTGGACAACCCACAGTGAGGAGACGGAGAAGAGTGTACAGGCCCAGGGTAACCTACCAGGGGTTACATGAGCTGGAGATAGTGAAGCGCTATAGAGTGGACAGAGACCTCTTGCAGCAAATTGTTGAGCTGTGCAGGCCACGTCTCACACATAGAACCAACAGAGGGGAACCCATTCCAGTGGAAACCAAGGTATGTGCTGGCCTAAGAATATTAGCAACAGGTACCTTCCAGAGACCAACTGGTGATATGATGGGGATATCACAGGCATCAGCATCCAGGGTACTGCACCAGTTCCTGGATGCCATGTCAGCAAATGTCGGTGATCATGTATATTTCCCCAATTCCCGTGAGGAATTGGCCAGCAATATGCGTCTCTTACAGCAAATAGCAAAATACCCTGAGGTAGTGGGTGCAATAGACTTCACGCACATACGCATCAAAGCACCAGCCGGTGAGCGGGGTTGGGTCTACTTCAACTGCAAGGTCTTCCCCTCCATCAACTGCCAGGTCGTGTGTGATGCCCAGGGCATAATACTGAATGTGTGTGCTGGCTGCCCTGGAAGCTACCATGATTACCATATCTGGCATCTGACGCAGCTGTACCAGACATTTGCCAATGGGGACATCCCACATGGTGACCTAGTGGGGGATGCTGGCTATGCACTGGAGCCGTGGCTGATAGGTTCATAGGTTCATAGGTTCATACTAGGCTATCTGCCCGAGGGCATTTACAAGCCTAGCCCATCGTTTTGTGGCTTAGGCCACCCCTTTAGTATGGGGAACTATACCCATTATTTTTCTGTGCCTCTGTCGAGCAGTGACACTGAGGTAATCCCTGGGGTATATCTGCGATCTCCCATCCATTGGTCAAGATTTCTCTTGAACAAGGCCAGCGAGGTGCTCTGCCTCACATGTACCGGGATTTTGTTCCACAGCATAGGGAGTCTTTGGGTGATGAATCTATCCCTCCAGCACGTCCTATTAATAGCCGTGTCAAGGTTTAAGTCTCCGCCCTTGTGGCTCTGATGGATCTAGATTTTTGAGGTGAAGCATATTCATCAAATCTGGGTTTGACATGGCCTTGTATGTTAGGCAAAGGTCACCTCTGAGCAAGCGGTGGCGACTGAATAGAGCTGGAGTTCTTTCAGTCGGGCAGCATAGGACAGATTTTGAGACCCTTTATCCTTTTGGTGAGGAACTTTGTGGCCTCTCCAGCTGCTGCAAGTGTCGGGTCAGATACATTCCGAATGGGGCATTGTACTCAATCATTGGTCTGATGAGTGATGAGTAAAGGGAGACTATGACCTCCCTTGATCTAGATGAGAATCCCTTCATGATAAGGTGGGCAATGTAGAAGGTCTTCCTAACTACTTTAGCTACATGGGTGTCGAATGACAGACTACTATCAACCTGGGTCCCCAGGTCCCTGATAACTTCTTCTGTGCTCAGTGGATTGCCACCTATTTGGTAGCTAGGGGTAACCTTGTTTTTCCCGAAGGTATGACTATGCATTTTTGGCATTTAACTTTAGGCGTGGCTCTGGCACCAGTTATCCGTTTCTGTGAGACCCTTCTGAAGGATATCTGTGTCAGATGTGTTTTCTACTATGGCCCAGTTTGCAGTCATCTGCAAACTTTGTCAGCCATAACCCTCCTGTGTTTGCTTGTACTTGAAAAGTAGATGCCAAACAAGAGTGGGCCAGGACTGAGCCCTGTGGGACACCACTTGTGACAGGCTTTGAGTCTGACATGGCGCCAGCAGCTCTGACCCTGTGGGTTCTGTCACTCAGCCAGTTTGCAACCCATCTTGTGATGTATGGGTTGACATTTAAGCTGATGAGTTTTCAATGATACCCGAATGGGGTATTGTATCGAAGGCCTTAGCCAGATCGAGGTAGGCTGTATGGACTGCCTTTCCTCATCAATGGCTTTGGTGACTGTTTGAAAAAGTCAACCAAGTTTAAAAGGCATGATCTGCCTTTGACAAAGCCAAACTGGGTTGGATCCAAAGTCTGCAAATTCCTATGTCTTTATTTATGAGGTCCATTATGATCCTCTCCATGGCTTTGCAGATAAGGCTTGTCAAGCTAATGGGCGGTAATTTCCAGGGTCGGTGGAGGCACCGCCTTTGTGAAGTGGTACCACAGTTGCAGTCGCCACTCCTGGAGTGCGTATCCAGAGGTAAGACTTTGATTAAACAGCTGTCCTAGCTGTGGGTTTAATTCCTCATTGAGTTCATGGAGCACACAGCCGGGGACACCATCAGGTCCCATGGATGCTGTGTTTTTGCTTTGGAGAGAGCAGTTCTCACTTGGGCGCTGGAGATGTTTGGGGGCTGCAATCGTTTGGTATAGATATCTCTCCTTTTGGGGAGGGAGAAGTTTGCACTGAACCTGTCAGCCAGTATGTTGGCAATGTCTGTAGGATCAGTAATCTTCACATCATTTTGAACTAGCTCTGAGCATATCTGGGAGTTTCCTCCCAGGTTTCTAACATAGCTAAAGAAGGCCTTATGATTGTCTTTTGAGTCTTTAGCTATTTTTCTCTCGAAATTTGCTTTGGATGATTTTATGAGAGCTCTTAGTTTTTACTTATAGTGATCAAGGGTGTCTTACCTTTTAAGGATTTTGCTCTATCTTGTAGTAGCTTCCTCCTTTTGTTGTAGAGTTTGTTTATGGCTGGGGTCCACCAGACTGGATGCTTGCCTTTGGTACAAAGAGTCTTTGTTTTGCTTGGGATTGCCTTATCCATGCAGTCCTGCAGGTGCTGGTAGAAGGCATTTGTAAGTGATTCAGCGGCTTGAGTACTGTTTTCCGCCGGCTCGGGGGCCTTAAAGGAGACCACACTAGTCTTTAGAAGTGTGAAGTCGGCTTTTGAGAAGTTCTTTACTGTGGTCTTTTTATTTCAGGTGGGGTGGGATGAGGACCTCCAGCGAGATTAGTTTGTGGTCTGATCTCACCAGTGAGGTACACCTCGGTGTTGAACATTGTGCTCCCATGTTCGTGATGATGAGATCAAGTATGTTATCTCCTCTTGTGGGGATGGTGACTAGTTGTTCCATGGCATTTGAGTTTATGAATTCCAGGAACTTTTGGGCTAGGGTGTTTGGGCTTGAGTAGTGTTCCCAGTCTATATTAGGGTAATTGAAGTCACCTAGTATGATGGTGTTTGGTGATACATTTATCCCTCTAGTGTTTTCAGGAAGGCCATGTGAGGTTCCTGAGTTTGTGAGGTGGCCTGTAACATGCTACAATTTGCAGAGCAGTCTTGCCTATGGTTAATTGCACCTGGATGGTCTCCGATGCATCGTGCGTTGCCACCAGTCTTGAGGTGTGGGTGTCCTTGATGAATATGGATACCCCCTCCTTTCTTAGTATTGTCCAGATTTTGGGGCGGAGCATGATATGAGGTAAAACCTGATAGCGCCGGGGTGCTCTCAGGAGCCTTGAACCAGGTTTCTGTCACAGCACAGACATCGATGTTCTCCATACTGAGAAGGGCCTCGAGTGCGTGCATTTTGAGATTTAGACTTCTGGCATTGAGCAGCATTACCCTTAGTTTTTTCCTTTTTGTGTTCTAGGGTGGTATGTTTAGAATTTGAGCCTTGCCTAAAAAGGCACTATGGGGTGGCAATATCTGGCATCCCAGGGTGACATTTGCCATCGTGGACATCCCACATGGTGAAGTGGGGATGCTCAAGACTGGAGCTGATGACACCCAGCATGCACACCTGAACAAGAATGCCATAATGAGGCACACGCACAAACACGAAATGTAATTGAGCGTGTGTTTGGGCTGCTCAAGTCACGGTTCCGGTGCCTTTACACATCTGGTGGAGCCTTGCAGTACTCGCCAACTACATGTACCCAAATTGGCATGGTATGTGCTATGCTACATAATATGATCCTGCAAAAACAGCTGCAGCAGGACCAGCATAGGTCTGGGCCACACAGCCCCCCACCATTGCCAAGGCCATCACAGGCAGAGTATGACTCGGAAGAGGAACAACCTGAGCCTGCCCCAGTAGGCAGAAGGAGGCATGCCCAGTATGCTTTGGTCTTGGCAAAGAGGCAATGTATAGCACATACACTAGCTCAGTAGGAACACTGGAAATGATACCTCTCTCTGACTCACACATATAGTAAAAAGGATGCCTAAGTTGACACCACTTGCTTCCAAACATGTATAGGGAGTGTAGTATGTGCATCCGACATAGCCAGCCCTGCAGCACCACTTGAGGCATGATTGACATGTGTTAAGCAATATAAAGCAGTGCTAAACAGCATTTACCACCATGTAGTATATGTAAAGAAAATTGCACACACCAACTAGCACAACTGTGGTCAATGTTGAGTAATATTGGGCAACGTCCAGCACTGTTGGTTAATACTGAGCAATGTTGGACAAGATGGGTCTAAGTATATGAAGGTCTCTCCAAACACCATTATATTGGGTGACTTCAACTACCCAAACATTGACTGGGAGCAGTACTCAAGACCCAACACCCTAGGCCAAAGGTTCCTAGAATTTATAAACTCAAATGCTATGGAACAACTAGTCTCCGCCCCCACAAGAGGGGATAACATACTGGAACCGGTCATCACCAACATGGGGACTCTATGCTCCATACCAGAGGTATTCCCCTCATTGGTAAGATCGGACCATAAATCAATTCCACTGCATATCCACATCCTGATCCCACCCACAGCCCAGAAAACCACAGTGAAAACCTTCTCAAAAGCTAATGTCACACTTCCAAAACTGAGGTGGAATCCTTCAAGGCACCCGGGCCAGTGGAAAGTATGGCTCAAACTGCAGAATCCTTTATAAACGCATTCTATGGACACCTTCAGGAATGCATGGATCATGCTATCCCAAACAAAACCAAGACCAAATCATCCAAAGGCAGGTGTCCTTCCTGGTGGACCCCAGCCATAAATAAGCTGTACAACAGAAGGAGGATGCTACTGCATGATAGAGCAAAATCCCTAAAAGGGAATGTATCTCTGATCAGTACTAGCAAAAAAACTACGATCCCTCATAAAATCATCCAAGGCCAGCTTCGAGAGAAAAATTGCACAGAACACTAAAGATAATCACACGACCCTCTTTAGTTATGTTAGGAACCTGGGTGGCAACTCCCAGATGGGCTCAGAGTTGGTTCAAAATGACAATAAATACACTGAACCCACAGACATTGCCAACATTCTGGTAGACAGGTTCAGTGCAAACTTCTACCCCCCTTCCCCCCCTAAAGAGCAAATATCTATCCCAGCAGAGTGCTGCCTCCCTGACATCTCAGATGCTCAGGTGAGAACTGCCCTCTCCAAAGCAAAAACCACAGCATCAATGGGACCAGATGGTGTCCTGGGCTGTGTTCCACATGAACTCCAAGAAGAGCTAAACCCCCACATACAGCTGCTGTTCAATCTCAGCTTTACTACAGGATATGTACCCAAAGAATGGCATACAGCAACAGTGGTTTCACTGCACAAAGGTGGTGCCTCTACGGACCCTGGAAACTATAGCCCCATAAGCCTGATTAGCCCGGTGTGCAAAGCTATGGATAGGATCATCATGGAACTCATAAACAAAGACATTGGGGACCTACAGACACTGGCTCCTACCCAATTTGGCTTTGTTAATGGCAGATCTTGCCTCTTAAACTGGGTCGATTTCTTTGAAACAGTCACCAAGGCCATTGATGAGGGGAAGGTAGTCCACACAGCCTACCTGGACCTCGCAAAAGCCTTCGACACAATACCCCACTCGGGCATCATAGATAAGCTCTCCAGATTAAATATAAACCCCTATGTCATAAGATGGGTTGCAAACTGGCTCAAGGACAGAACCCACATAGTCAGAATTGCTGGAGCCATGTCAAACTCTAAACCAGTTACAAGTGGCATCCCACAAGGTGCAGTCCTGGGACCTCTTGTGTTCGGCATATATTTTTCAGAGGTACAGGCTAACACGGGAGGACTGTGGCTGACCAGTAGGTTAGTAGGTTAGTAGGTTAGTAGTAGGCTAACTGCCCTTGCGAGCCATTGTAAGCCTAGACAATTATCCCTTGTGAGACTCAAACCCTGCACCTTGTGTTTGTAAGGCAAACACCTTAACCATTAGGCCACCCTTCCACCCCTTTGCAGATGACTGCAAACTGGGTGCCATAATTGACTCTCCAGCTGACAAAAGCATCCTCCAAAAGGGTCTCATAGAGACAGATAACAGGTGCCAGAGCCATGCCCTAAAACTAAACGCTAAAAAGTGTACAGTCATACCCTTTGGCAAAAAGAAAGTGCACACAAATTACCACATAGGTGGGAATCCATTAAGTATGAAAGAAGTAATTAGGGACCTGGGGACTCAAGTTGACAGTAATTTTCCCTTTGACAACCACATTGCCAAAGTGGTTAGAAAGACCTTCTATATAGCCCACCTTATCATGAAAGGATTTGCATCTGCATCGAGAGAGGTCATTGTGCCCCTTTATTCATCTCTCATCAGGCCCATAATTGAATACAGTGCCCCATTTGGGATGTACCTTACCTGACACCTGCAGCAACTAGAAAGACCCCAAAAGTACCTCACAAATAGGATCATGGGACTCAAACAGATGCCATATGCTGCTCAGTTAAAGAAACTACAGCTGTACTCAGTTGCATACCGCCTACTAAGAGGCGATCTATGCCTGATGTATAAAGCCATGTCCAACCCGGAATTAATGAGCATGCTCCACCTCAGAAAATCCAAATACTGTATAGCTATGCGCTCGAGGGACATGAACCTGAGCGCAGAAATAAATTGGACATGCTGGAGGGACAGATTCCTAACCCAGAGGCTCCCTTCACTCTGGAATAGAATCCCAGTCCATGTTAGGCAGAGCCCCTCACTGACTGTCTTCAAGAGGAATCTTGACAAGTGGATGGGAGATCGTAGGTTTACCACGGGGATTACATCGGTGTCACTACTAGACAGAGGCACAGTAAACTAACCTTAAAAAGGGCACAGTAAAATCAGTTCAGAGGTTGGCGAAAGCTAAACACACTCTGGCTAGGCTTGTAAATGCATCAGGTCAGATAGGTTCATAGGTTCATACTAGGCTAAGTAGGGCATAGCTGAACAAAAGGCAACATGCTCATATTTGCTCTACTGGCCCTTAAACAGTCTGATCTACTCAGTATGAAAATATAAAGCAGTGACGGGCCTCAAACCCAGTATACTGTGCACTATAGTCACAGTACTGAACAACTAAGCCATGACAGTATTGCAGTGGTCAGCCTGTATGAAGAAATGTTGATAAGTCTATGCTAAGTATTCCATGGAAACCCTGCAGGCACAGCATAATCCCTGTCGAGTTATGACACAAAGGTGAGTCCCGCAGTAAGAACAGAACCTGCCTTTCAACACACACAGTCGAAATGTTAATATTGGACATGTACACATACATCAACAGATGTAGTGGACCTCAGACAGCAACATACTGAAAGGTCACACTGAGCATGCTCACACACTTGAATAAATGAGACACATGTCAGGCAACAGAACACTGACAGTCTGAACTGGGCATGCTCACACACTTAGGCCATGTCGGAGTACAGCAGTGGGCCACACATATCAGGCAGTTGCATGTGTTAACCCAGGAACCTCTCACTATCCAGCAATCTGCCCTGTGCACACAGTTATAGGACAACAGACACATATATAATATAGTGGAACCCTGTCATTATCAAATATGTTCTGCAGATACCTAAGTTGTTCATAGAAAGTGGGAAAGCAAAGACGATAAAACCTGCAAACAGTAGCAGCAATAAACATTGTGCATCCTGAACATTAGCATAGGTTCAGAGGTTGATACTAGCCTATCCACCCTAGGGCATGTACAAGCCTAGCCAGAGTGTGTCTGGCTTTCGCAACCCTGTCAAAGTAGAACACTGTGCCTGTGAATAGTAGGTCACACAAGATAGCCCATTTATGTTTAGTGTATTGTGCCTCTGTCTAGCAGGGGCCCAGAAGATATCCCATGGGTAAACATACGATCACCCATCCACTTGTCAAGATGTCTCCTGTAGGTGGTCAGTGGGTGGCTCTGCCCATGCAAAACCGGGATTACAATCCGGAGTGAGTGGAGCCTCTGTGATAAGAATCTGTCCCTCCAGCATGTCCCATTAACATCTGTGCTGAGGTATATGTCCCTGGAGTATGTAGCTTCAAGGGAGTTGGATATCCTGAGGTGGAGCATGTCCATTAAATCTGGTTTGGATATTTCCTTAATCTACAGGCACACAACACACCCATGTAGGTGGTACGTGACTGAGTAGAGCTGGAGTTACTGTATCTGAACTGTGCAGGGCATCCATGTGAGTCCCTACATCTGCTTGTTGTGGAACATTTGTGGCCATTACAGTTGCTGCAGGTGTCGGGTAAGGTACATCCCAAATGTGGCATTGTAACCAAGCATGGTCGTGATGAGTATAGGGGCACAATGACCTCACATGATCAACATGTGAAACCATATGGGGTAAGGTGGGCTATATAGAAGTTCTGTCTAACCACTTTGGCAACGTGATTGTCAAAGGCGAGAGTACAAACATGTTGTGCCCCCAAACCCGTAACAACTACTACCATATGTAATGGATTACTACCTATGTGGTAATGTGTGGGCATGTTTTTATTCCCAGAGGGGATGACTATGCAACTATTGGCATTTAGCTGTAGTCCATGGCTCAGGCACCAGTCATCCTATCTCTGTGAGACCCCGTTTGAGTATGCATGTGCCAGCCGGAGAGTTGATTATGGCACCCAGTTTGCAGTCATCTGAGAACATGGTCAGCCATATTCCTCCTGTGTTAGCCGTACATCACACAAATATTTACTGAACAAGAGAAGTCCCAGGACTGAGCCTTGTGTGATGCCATGTGTAACTGGTGTAGAGCCAGACATGGCACCTGCAATACTGAGCATGTGGGTGCTATCCCTGATCCAGGTAGCAATCCATCGTGTGAGATATGTGTTGATATCGACGCCGGAGAGCCTATGCATAATGGCCGAGTGGGGTATTGTGTCGAAGGGTTGTGCAAGGTCCAGGCAGGCTGTGTGGATGACCGTCCCTACACTGATGGACCTGGTAACTGTTTAAAGAATACGAACAGGTCCAGGAGGCAAGATCTGCCCACAACAACGCTGAAATGTGTAGGACCCAGTGTCTGTAGGTTCCCGATGTCTATGTGCATGAGTCCCATTACAATACGCTCCATAGCTTTGCAGAACAGGCTAGTTAGCCTTATAGGCCGATATTGTCTGTGGTCCATTGTGGCAGCAACTCTGTGGAGCAGGACCACTATCACTGTACGCCATTCCATGGGTACATATCCTGCAGTAATTCTGATATTGAACAGTGACGTAATGTGAGGGTTATGTCTGTCATGAAGCCCGTGTAAGATGCAGGCCGGGACACTGTCTGGTCCCATTGATGCTGTGTTGTCCACTGTGGGGAGGGCAGCACTCACCTGTTTATTTGTGATGTCAGGGAGGTTACACTCTGTTGGGATGGACAGTAGCTCCTTAGGGGGGGATGGGGGGAGACATCTGCACTGAACCTGTTTGCCAGGATGTTGGCAATGTCTGTGGGTTCAGGGTATGTTTAGTCAGTATGCAGTAACTCACAGCATATCAGTGAGTGTCCATCCAGGTACCTGAATTAACTGAAGAAGGGCTTGTGAGTGTCCTATGTGTCTAGTGCAATTGTCCGTGAGAAGCGGGCCTGACAGAAATACATGAGTGATTGTAGCTGTCTGGTAGTACAGATCACAGATGCCTTCCCTGTCTGGGATTGTGCTCTATCATGTAGTAGTGTCCTCCTTTCATTGTATAGCTTATTAATGGCCAGGGTCTAACAGACAGGTCTCCTGCCATTGGAGGAGTGAGTCCAGTTGTTATTTGGGATAGCACAATCCATGCAGTCCACTAGGTGTCCATAGAATGTGTATGTAAAGGATTCAGCAGTCAGAGCCATACTTACCACTGTCCCAGGGTCTCTGAAGGATACCACCTTGGTTTGGAAAAGTGTGATGTTTGCTTTTGAGAAGTTCACCAAGATTACCCAGGATGGGTGTGTGGACGGGATATGGATGTCCAGTGAGATAAATGTATGTTCTGACCTTACCAATGAGGGGTATATCTCAGGTGTGGAACATAGAGTCCCCATGTTGGTGATGATCATGTCCAATATGTTGTCCCCTCTTGTTGGTGTGGTGACCGGTTGTGCTATACCATATGAGTGTACAAATAGTAGCAACTGTTGGGTGAAGGTGTTGGGGCCTGAGTACTATCCCCAGTCAATGTGTGGGTAATTGAAGTCACCCAATATAATGGTGTTTGGGGAGACCTTCATATTGTCCAGTGTTCCCAGGAAAGCCGAGTGTGGTTCATGAGTTTGGGAGGGTGGTCTGTAGCAGGCAACAAACCAAAAGGCAGATATGCACAATGTTAGGTGCATATGTATGGTCTGTGATGTTTTGTGCAGTGCTACCAACCCAGAGGTATGTGTATCTGTGATGTATATGGATACTCCCCCTATTTGTGTTGGCCATTCTGAGTTTTGTGGTCAGAAAGCATGGTATGAAATATAACCTGGTAGTGCTGGTGTGCATTTGGGAGCCTGAACCAGGTGTCTGTTAGTGCACAGATACCGCTGTTGTCCATATTGAGGAGATTCCTGAGTGGTCGCAATTTGAGGGTAACACATCTGGTGTCGAGCAGCATTACCCTCAGTGTCATGTACTGTGTAATATCTATGGATGCGGGTTTGTCTTTTGAGCTCCGCTTAAAAAAGGCAGTATGGTGGTAGCAACTGCCTTAGCCAGTATTCGAAAGTCTGAGGGTGACAAGTGCAAGCTGTCCAAAGGGAAGCTACATGGCATGTCGAGCATGTCACCCCAGGCTGACAGACACTGTATCCCCTGTGAATGACACCAATATGTTAGCCAACTGTTAAACGTGATCAGTTGGTATACTGTGATGTCATACTTGGTGAGTGTAAGATGCTAGACAAGGTCAGGGTCATACTGGCCTGGGCTACATGATCAGAGAGTTCCTCAATGTATCATGTCATGTGGTCCAGAGAGGGACATCTGAGGGTGTACGCACCAGCATGGACAATGCTGGAGCCAGTCCTGCACTTGCTGTGGAGTGACCTGAGTGCATGTGTTATGTTGTGGATCCTGCCACCCGAGAGACAGCTCAAAGTGACTATTCCCTTGTTTGGCCTGGTGAGTGGGACGTCAGTGTGTGTGACAATAAGTGTCACCTATTACAAGTGTATTAGGTGTGTCATTTAGCCTGAAGGGCAGTGACTGTGTGGCACACTGACATTGTGAACTATGTGATATGTGGGTATGGTAGTGGGGTAGCAGTTGTTTGTGTGTCTGCTTTGGAGGTCTCTGCTGCTTAGGCAGAGTTTATGTAGATCCTCTGAATATGTTTATGTGTGATAATATGGTTTGATTGCTGTCGCTATAGGTTTATGTGAAACTGATATGTGGTGTGTGTGGTTACCTTCACCACCTGATAAACTATGCCAGTCATGGGTCAAGAGAGCTCAGCCTCCTGTATGTCAATATTGTTGCATCTCTCACATATATCTGAGTTTGTTGGGAGGAGGAGAGGGTTGTCTGTGTACATGAGGCAGATGTGACAATGTGTCAAAACCACAATATTCACTAGCTGGACTGGAGAGTACACACGAAACCAACCCCTGGACATGGCAGGATATTATGTTAACATACTCCATAGCCTGATCGCAAAGGATCAGTAGGGTGTTAAGTGTGTAAAAGTGTATAACAGGGATTAGTGCTCAGGTTTGTTGGTGTTTTGTAAAGAGTAGCTGAGAAGGATTCTAGACTGAATCATGACACCTCCTTCAGCTATGTCATAAATAGCAATGTACACTCATATATGTCCTGAGTCAGGGCCAACAGTACCTGACTGACAATGCCGACATCCTGTCAGTCAGGCCCATATAGACATACCCACCACCCACTGACCATAGTCCCAGTCATCATACCAGGGGATATCACATGTAGAATGGCTGAACAGCTCCCCCCAAAGCCAAAAGCATGGCAGCAATTGGATTACATTGTTTCCCAATATGTATCATGCATGAACTACAGAACAAACAGACCCTGCACCTGAACAGTCTGTTGAGCCTCACCCTCTCCACAGGATCTGGAACCGTTGAATGTGTTACAGCAACATATGCACTCCTCACAAGTGTAGGTGCACAACACACCATGGGAAGTATAGTCCAGTAAGCCTATGAAGTCTGATCTGAAAGGTCATGTAGTCCATCATGGTTGAAGTCATACACAGAGCTATTGGAAGCTGACAAACACACAACCCTACCAACTGTGGTATGTTCATGTGCAGATCATGGTTCCCAAACATGCTAGACTGTTTGCAAGGTAGACACCCAGGACATACATCACTGACCAGAGACACACATGTCCCACATAGACTTTGAATAGCCCTTTATCAACACCCCTGACACATGTCGTATCCACAAAACCAACAATCTGTGCATAAATATGTGTATGAAGGGATGTCAATGCGTCCACAGATAGATCACACAAGGTGAGGATTATGGGGTCCTGTTCAAGCTGTTGACACCTGCCGACCCACATGGCTCATTCCTGGCATTGCATAAAACAAAGTGTACACACATTACCATGTCCAGTCTGATGATGTCAGCATCCTACAAATATAGCAGGAGAAGAGGAACCAGCCAGTAAAGCATATAGCGCACCGTGTTAATGCATATGTCTCTAGTATCATAACATAGTTAGGTAGGGGATTCAATCCTGCAAACGCTGCCAGTGTGTGTGTGTGTGTGGGGGGTGTGTATGTGTTTGATTTCCTTTGAGAGGAGTGCCCTTTTTGGAGACTGGGTAAACAAATTAAAAGAGGTACATTCTTCTTTGGAAAGTATGATGATGTCAGCATCCTACAAATATAGCAGGAGAAGAAACACCACCCAGTAAAGCATATAGCATGCCGTGTTAATGCGTATGTCTCTAGTATTATAACATAGTTAGGTAGGGGTTTGAATGCTGACAGTGTATGTGTGTGATTTCCTTTATGAGGCGTGCCTTTTTGGAGACTGGGAAAACAAATTAAAAGAGGTACATTCTTCTTTAGAAAGTCTGATGATGTCAGCATCTTACAAATATAGCAGGAGAAGAGTAGCCACCCAGTAAAGCATATAGCGTGCTGTGTTAATGTGTATGTTTCTAGTATCATAACATCGTTAGGTAGGGGTTTGAATCCTGCAAACGCTGTGTATGTGTGATTTCTTTTGAGAGGAGTGCCCTTTTTGGAGACTGGGAAAACAAATTACAAGAGGTACATTCCTCTTTAGAAAGTCTGATGATGTCAGCATCTTACAAATATAGCAGGAGAAGAGAAGCCACTCAGCAAAGCATATAGCGTGCCGTGTTAATACACATGTCTCTAGTATCATAACATAGTTAGGTAGGGGTTTGAATCCTGCAATTGCTGCATGTGTGTGACACAGTTGGTCAATGCAGTGTGGGTTTTGCTTTTACTATGTCATGACATATCATGATTAAAACAGTATGTGCATTGCACACATCAGGTATCTGCGTGGCAAATAAATATGTGTGCATGTGATCTCAGTCAGTACATAGGTGTGAAGCCTGCATACTACATGAATACATTTGTTACCTTTGACAGATTGTGCCACTGCTTCTCAGATCGTAGGTCACATATGTATGTATGTGACAAGCCCGGCCACTGTAGTGATCTGTGTCCAAGGTCATCTGTGCCACACACACCCATGACAGTTACTATAGAGTACTGTGAGTGAGGGTACATGCCTGGGGTATATGTCAGACATGTTCATACACAACAACGACTGGCAATAATGGACAGTCATCATAGATGTACAACAGCCCTGTGGATATGCATTCAGGCCCCTAATGTCTTATGTGACACACTGAGGGACTCCACAATACCTATGGATATGTGGATACCAAGGGACAGATGACATAACACGTAGCTGTATGTACACATTGTTACCCAACATAGATGTTGAGGGCTACCACCTATGTGGTACTGTCGGGATAGTATGTATAGTAAATGTGGATGACTATGCCATAGTCAGCTTACTGCTATACAGCATGTCTTGGACAACAGGTATCTGTCTGTATGATACCCCTGTGTAGGATATGTGTCCCATCCAGGGAATGCATTGTAGGCCAACGCATGCATTTCCAGATGTGGATGGACATATCCCTAGTGTGTTTGCATGTACTTAAGAGGGCTATATGCCAAACAGGTGTGGTCCCAGGTACAGGTGGCGGTCAATACCAGTGGTCACTGTTATAGTATAGTACCGGAAGGACCCAACTGTTACTGAGTTCCCTACAACTGTGTGTCATTTGTCAGGACATCATCTAATGATTGGTTATAATCATGCTGTTGAGGTTGTATATAATACCAGACTGCAAATCATTGACAGGTATCAACAGTATCACCCACAGCATATTGTTGACCCATGTCATACACACATGTGTATCCATGCTAGTACATATCTGTAGTAGAATGCATTCTGGCCATCAAAAGATACTATGAGATGTTAACAATGTGTACAACAGGGTATGTCACATGTTCCATGTGTCCACTATGCACGTACATGCAGACAGTGCGCACCCACCATGTTCACAGATGTACACCTGCTAATCTGTAATGCACACACCACACACATACTGTTCACTCACTAACACATGCTGGCAACACTGTACACTTCAGCCAAGTCGCACATGGGTGGACAATACATACTTAGACCTAACAGTGATGTAAACAATGCTACATTGACAATTAGAGCTTTGATGCATAATGCCTGCTCAGATATACCTACAAGGATATAATTACACTTTCCTGTTGACAACCTGCTAATATTGCTACACTGCTATAATGTCACCCTGTGCATCAGAACCATGTTAGCCTGTTCCTGCATCAATGTTATAGATGACAGGAGGTGGCACAGATGTCATCATATGCACAGGGTGTGTTGTTGGTTTACCAGAGCCCGACATTGACCCATCTAATCAACGTGTGTGTGTGTGTGTGTGTGTGTGTGTGTGTGTGTGTGTGTGTGTGTGTGTGTGTGTGTGTGTGTGTGTGTGTGTGAGGGACAACAGTACAGCATGGGCCAATGTTGATGTAATGTGTGTGTGTGTGTATGTGTGAGCCCTACTTGTTTGGTTATTGTGTGTTTGTCTGCATGCACACAGCTCCACCATGTGGCTGCCATATACGGGAGGTTGTGGGACAGCCACAGACTGTACCTGCTAGGCTGTACAGATCATTGTCTCTGGGCACGTACACGTTACCTGTGCCTGGCAGGGGTGCTAATGGCAGTATCGGGTACCAACCCTGATTGGGTACTATCATCAGAGGAAGAGGTATGATGACTGGACCCATGTCCCTGCTGGGACTGGCCAGAGCCACGTGCACATGGTCTACTAAGGCGGTCAATAGACAGGCCAGCCCCAGCATTGCTGGGGCTGGTACTGCCACTACGGGAGCGGCTGTGATCTGTGTGCCGTCTGCGTCGACTGCCAGCTGTTGCTGTTCCTGGCATGTATCCATGTTGACATCTCACCCGTCCCGCATGGTCCTGGCTCATGGAAGAGACATTGTGGAGGGCGTCTATTCTCTCCCCCCAACGTCTATCAATGTCCTTGGTGAAATTCCAGATGGCACCGGCAAGGTCACGGATGCTGTCAGTGATAGCACTGTAATGGGCCCTCTGCACCCTTAGTCCCTGTCTGGTGTACCTTTCCATACATGCCTGTGCCTGCATTACAGCCCGTAACATACTGGAGGTTGTAATACCTCTGGGGGCACGTCTGCCAGGGGCAATATGACCAGTGGTGCTCCCCTGAGAACCCCTGGACATCTGCCTATGTGGTACCATTCCAGGAATCCGGCTATGGCTGCTGTGAGGGGATGCAAGTGCCATGGGTACCACACTCTCCTGGTCAATGCCAACTGTATGCTGTCCCTCGGCTAAGGCCATTGGTGATGAGAGATGTATCGGTAGTATGAGTGTGCACATAGATGGCGTTGAACGCTGTGTACTGTCGATTGGTGGACCAACGACAGACCCTGTCAAACCTTCCTGTGCCAAAATACATGTCTCATCATCTCCACTATTAGTGGCAGTGACTTCAGGGTCTCTGCTGCTTTCAGCCACCCCAAACTCAGCACCTGTGAGAGGAAGACAGGAAACACACTTTAAAATCTGTACATGATGTTAGCACACATGAACACATGCACACATGCACACATGAACACATGCACACATGAACACATGCACACATGAACACATGAACACATGCACACATGAACACATGAACACATGAACACATGCACACATGCACACATGCACACAAATACACTCCTCACTACAGCACACACACACACACACACACACACACACACACACACACACACACACATACACACACACATACACACACACACACACCAGCAATCCAACACATACTCAATAATGGGTGAAGGTGGGTGCCAGTATCACAAGGCAAACAGTCACCTCACACATGTCAGCATGCAGAATATGTGTTATATGTGTTACTCAAGACCATGCAGTGCAAGTGTAGATGGCCCTATTTAATGACATTATACATGGCCTTGATGCATGTGTGTAGTTGTTCAGTGATTGGCAACACCCTGGAACACAATGTGTACATGGACACAACATTGCTGTGCATGTATTATCAGCTCTGCAATGTCCTGTACACCATCACTCACAAGTATACATACCATGGCTGCATGTGTTATCTGTGTTGTACATAGATTGCCATGTGTGATTACAATGTCTGTGTCCATAGCAGATAATAGTGGGGACAGGTGTAGCACATGCATGCTATGTACACACAAGGGATGAGTGGTGCATGTAGACGTGAAGGAATCCCAATGTTCAACATGGCAGTTGTACAGTGGTTATGGTTGCAACATTAAACACCACACATACCCAATGTGTGCCATGTGACCTATACACCCAATAGCATTCTGGGACATATATGTGACACTTTGTACAGATGGCGACTGATGTGCATACTGTGTATACTGGCATATGTAAGCACACACACAACATGCTATGTATATTGTGTATAGGTGCATATGTTTGCACACACACAACATTGAGGTACAAAGTAATGACTGTTATGTGTAGTACTGTGGTCACTGTAACTGCATGGGGTGTAGTACCATGTGTCATCATCATCATGCATCTTATGGTCACTCATGGCTACTAATGTGTGATAGACCATCGCCTAGCATGCTGTAACTGAACTGCAGTGCCGTGGCTACGTTCACAATTACACAGCCACTTTGTACGTGGGTGTGTGAGGTGCCCAATAGGGAGCATTGCCTAACACGACTGTGTTATGTGTTGAAGAGTGTTGCACAGCCCCATGATAGGCCTCTACCCCTGAAGTACATCATGTGTGTGTGGATGACATGTGGGATACTGAAGTCTGAACTTACAGCGGGTGTGTGGTAACACCATATGTAGCATGTTTTTGTGTACTGTGTATGATAAACGTGTTATGTTGTGTACAGCTATAGCAACTATGCCTATCCAATGTGCAGTATGGTGTTGCCACAACTGTGTCTGATGCTCTGTGTATTGCATGTCATTGAGGCAGCTACTGACATTACTGAGCTGTGCAATGTCTTACAGCAAACATGCACGGCATGCATTATGCATAGGTGTGTTACGTGTACATGGCCTACACCTCACCTATGACATGCACATTTCATTACCAACATTGCAGTTATACCACACTCACCAGCATGGATCGTCTGCCCTGCTGTCACACCAGAGGGACCTACGAGAATATGAGAGAGTTCGTCAGTCGCCACAACTGTGACATTATTACAGTGGGTATGCTAAACTACAGTGGAACAACAGTCAACAGTCACAGGTGTGGAGATAATATTCCAAATATCAGTATTGCATAACACTAGGCAGCACAACTGCTAAACACACAGTACACATCTCACGTAGACATAATCTAACAATACAGTTAACTGTAGTCTATAGATAGGGCATGTTACCTGCTCGAGCCATGTGAACATGCTGGGTGGCTCCGGCCTCCATGACAACACGTCACAGGTTGTTGCTGCTGTTGTCCAGGAGCCACCATGCTTAGGAGCAGCTCCTCCACTCTGGTGAGGGGGGGATGAATGGCCACCCCACCACCTGTGGCAAGCTGTTGTCTTTGAATATCAGACGCATGCCACCGGATATGTCTAATTAAATCACTGCAGTGATGGTGAACCTGCTCATATGTCCGGTTATGCATGCCTATGTCATTTACCCGATGAACAAGATCCTGCCACAGTGCAGTCCGCTCCTGCTGGTGCTGGCTGCTTTGGGAAAACAGCATAGTGTACTGCTGCACCAGGCTTTGGACAATTTCCTCTTCCTCCGCTGCTGTATACGATGGATTGCATTAGTGGGCCATCTGGCTGAAAAAGATATGAACAATATGTGTGAGCGAGTGCTGTGGCACACTTTAAACCTTTAACCAAAGATATCACTTTACTGACATATATGCCATCCATTTCTCTGTCAGGGGTTACACACGTTCACTACCAGTTATTGGTTCTCAGGCCACAACTGACTAACAGTGCCTGGCATACTCCATATATCACAGCACTATACAACAGTACCCGGCACACTTTTTGTGACACAATGCACAACCTCGACACAGGGGTATATATATCATGCCAATGCACAAACAGAGATGACATCCATTGCAATGAATGTAAAGTACAGTTACAGTAGTACCATTCAACCACACTAGTCATTGATGCCATAGCCCTGCCTAACATATGTGTACAGTTGTTACTATAGGTGGCATACTGCTGTCACAGAGTATATATGTTGCTGGATACACACGTATACCCTGTAACACACATATGATTGCAGCCATGGTACAGGCATAATTACACACACATCAGACGAACATACAATGCACCACTGTATGCCAACACAGATGAGCATTACCTGTGTACCATACAGTACTATGTGCCACTACTTACAGACCCTTATGCCTGAGATTTGTCCTCTGTGCAGACTACAGGAAACACACATGACAGTGTTTCCAAGCAATGTGAACACACACCATACTGTGCTGTTTAGGCCTACAGCTTCAGGTAGTACTACAGTTCCTATGGGAGTTGGATTCACCAACAGTACCACTCACTAAGCATACATGTATTGCTTTAGCCTACAATGAGACACCAAGGTCACCAACAAGGAACTATGTCACATCATATGCCAAACCACTATGTCTGCCTAACAGTACAATACACATCTTTCCCTGGCGTCACAGCTAAGATAGACACTACCATGTCAGATACAACTTCACACTAACCTATCACACCTTTACAGACCTTGCACACATTCAGCGTTACACTTATTCAACCTCACATAGCAGGTATTGCATTGAGTACATGTGTGAGTACATAGTGTCATGGGTAGGTTATATGCTATTGGCCCTAGGGCCTATGGCAGCCTAGCCATATGCTACCCTGGCCTTTGCCACACATGTACTTTGATTTCACTTGCCCCTGCCAACCAGAACTACAGAGGGGGTTCCTGGGGTGTATTACCAATCTCCCAAACACTCCTCAGGGGGATTTATGACAACTGCTGATGGGGAGCCTTGTTTGCTATTGCTAGGTGGTCTATTCCAGTGCATGGCATATCTCTGAGATAGGAAACTATCCCTCCAGCATGTGCTGTTTTGGGAGCTGATGAGGTTTAGGGCCCTAGAGCGTGTATCCCAGAGGGATTGTGATATGTTGCCATGGTGGTTGTCACCCAGCTATGGGTGTGACATATCTCTGTACGTCCGGCAGAGGTCACCTCTGTGTGGCTGGTATGCAATACAGTCTAGATGTGGTTTTGTGTATCGGTCTGCATAGGGCATCTGTTTGCTGCCAGTAGTACCCTCTGTGAGGTATGTCTGTGGCCTTTCCACCTGCTGTAGTTGTCATGTGAGGTACATACCACACAGGACATTGTGATGAGTAGAGGGGAACACTGACCTATATTTCCCTAGATGACACACCTGTTGTCATGACACATACCACACAGACAGATTACAGGTCTAGTGTGGCGCTGTCTTTTTCAAAGAGGTGGCTACTGTCCACCTGTGTCCCATGTTCCCTTATAACACCTTCGGTGTTGGGTATATCTCTACCTATGTGGTAGTTAATGGGTACAGTGTTTTGGAAAGGTGGAATGGCACTGCAGTATCTAGACTTGTCTACAGTCCATGCCTTGGTCACCACACACCTGTTGCACTACATATGGCCCCATGTCTCTCTCTCTCTCTCTCTCTCTCTCTATATATATATATATATATATATATATATATATATATATATATACACACATATATATATACATACATGTACACATCCATTGCTGTACACATAGATGTACATATAGGCACATGTACAGTCCACCTTTCATGGTGGGGATATCAGTTATGCAACAGTTGTGGGATGTACAGTTATGCGATTATATTGCACAGTGTTGTGCAGAATGCATGTGGGTGTCCTCGGCCCATGTAGCTTTAGCATGCCTCACTGGCTGTAACACAGCAGATCTGACAAATCAGTCCCACAGTGTTTAACCAGCACATGACATATATCAGCACTGCATGCTGTTTTCTATGCCACACACTACAACCTACATAGATATATGCACATAACAACCTTCAACAACAGATATCTGTCCACCCTTCACTAACAGTTGCAGTATGTCCCTTGCCCTATGCACATATGCAGATACAGATAGAAACATACTGCTGCCACACATGGATGATTTGCAGTGTGTAGAGTACTCTTCAGGAACATCTACTACATGCCAACACATACATATGAGTTACACATACCTTACCTTTGTATTTCCCTGCTCCATCTGTTACAGTTTTGTAGGTTTTTTTTTTTTTTTTTTGGGGGGGGGTTGGTTGTTTGTTTTGGGTTTTCTCCCTCTGTTTCTGTTTCTATCTTGGTTTCTCTCTCTGTTGTCTTTGTCTTTGTCTCTGTCTGTGTCTTTCTCTCGCTCTCTATCTCCCTGTACCTGCAATGATATTATTGCATGTGTGGACAACAGGTACAGCCTGCTTTTCTAGGTATCTGCACTTGTGCATGTGATAGCCTCTGCACCAATTGCTGCCCACCATTCAGTAATTGCATGCAGCCTGCTGTGGGCTGATTGCATTACTCACTGTGATTGCAGCCCACTGCTATAAAATGCTAGGTTAGGTAGGCATAGCCCTTTCAGCTTTCCAAGATGTGGCCCATGCTTGTTTGCTCTGGACACCTTTGTGTCAATCAAAAGGTTGGTATATGTCTCTTATCTGAAGCTAGGGTTGTAGCCAGTGATATGCATGCTGTTCTCAAACCTGAATGTTGCTGCTTCCAGTACACACTTCTCAGTGTAGACATGTATTCACCCCTCCAAATGTTAACACAGGATACATGGGAGTATGTACTTTCTTTCTGAATTAGACATTTAACTGCCATACAAATGTTGTTAGTGCACTGTATTCCTGTGGCACATGCAGTGTTTGTGAACTGCTATACTCTAATTATTACGTTACTCACCTCTGAACAGTTTGTGGTTTGTGTTGCAATTAACACAGGCTGTTCAACACAACTGGACATATTTCAGTAGTGAGTATGCCTACCTACACCCTGGTTTTTGCCTGAATACACAGGTGTGTTGTACCTTTGGGTAGGGGTGCAGAACTGCAAAGAGCATTTTTTATTATCATGTGAGGTTTATCTTGCTGAACATACAGGATTGCTGTGTACCTGTTAGTCTATCAAGGCAAGTAGTTTGTCAGCGTAGCTCCCACCTGTGGACATATCCAGATGGTAGCTAGAGGTTAGCCTATTATACTTTGTCTGTGCACCACACCAGTCTTTTCAGCACTGACACATTTGCATTGTCACAGTTGGTTGTTAGCAGTACATGGCTACATCCTGTGATATTTCTGTGTTGTACTCCTACATAAGGGCATACTTGTGTAACTCCTTCGAAAGCTATTTGCAGAGTGTGTAACAGCAGTAATGCTGATATGCCTGTGTGTTTCTGCCTCTGCCAGGCCTCAGATACTCTCAGGTATGTATTTGAACGGCCACAGTGAAAGGTACATATACGTTAGATACACCTGCAATATATTACAGACATATTGCAGTTGAGACTTTCTTGGGAATTAGAATATATGTATACCTACACCTTTTCTGATGTACAAGCAGTGTCTACTCTCACCTATTGGGATTATTCATTACGTGTGATTCCACACTTGTCTGCCTAATGTTACTACTTTCCAGAGTGATTCAGTGGGGCACAGCTAACATTTGTTTACAAATCAGGGACATCCCTGTAAAGCAATCACAGTTGGGGTGTCTGCCCTTTGCCCTATTCAACTTTGCCAGTATTTATCCTGGTCTGATACTGTGTGGTGTTTGTAAGGTGCTACTGTAACATTATTCCCTGGTTGGATGGCTGGTTCTCTTTTCACAGTCATGTCACGCAATTCCACAACAACTGCTGGTAAAGACCCACAGGACAGGATTTGTGTTATACCATTCATAATTTCTATTTACATTCCCTCATTGTAATGCATGATATATTTATGTCAGCACCAAGTTATTTGTTTATCTGCTGTGGCTTAGTGGTAATTCATGCAGTCTGTTGTGGCAATGGTCTGGGGTTCGAGACTGGCAGAAGTCTTTTCTTTTGCTGCTGAGCAGAACAAGGGCCCTTCCATAGAGTGACTAAGGCACTTTTAAGCTGTTGTAAGCGGGTTTGCGTGGGTTTGCGTGAGGCTTAGCGATGCTTAGCTAAGCGCACACATGCGCACACTCGCTTAAACCCGCTTACTACCGCTTAAAAGTGCTTACTCCCGCTAACCCCCGCGCTAAATTCTTTTAAAGAAAATAAAATGGAGAGATAGGAAAGTGGTGAAAAAGGGGGCACAAAGAGGAACAGACAGTAGGTAAACAAGCTCGGGATGTACAGGACGGGTGTAGGGAAGGTCCATAGCTGCCCATTTCTTTACCAGCAACAGCTGTGCATATTCCTTGATTACATTTATATTTCTTTAGCCACATATCTGGGTGTTTTCACATGACATTTTCACTTCTATTTGTACAGAACCCTGCATTTCTTGACACACACTCACATTTCTGGGGAACATATTAACATGCTACTCGTGTGCCAGATTTACTTATGCATGCCAGCCAGTAACTGACTGTTGAGGACTGTATATATGCTTCACAGCTACTAGCACTTCCATCACCCACTTTATATGGGATTGCACAACTCTTGGTTGCCAGCACTTTTTAAAACAGTACTATTTGTATAATGCAAGGGTACAACAACATTTCACACTAAGTGACACAGACACACTCCGGGTTTTAGACCTTTATTAATGACATTACACACTTTTCCACAGGCTCACTCCTTTATTTGTTATAACGGTGCATATGGAAGACATATTCAAGACACATTATACCTTTATTAATAGGTTAGAACACTCTTTTTCAGGCTCACTCACTTATTTTATATGACAGTACCTGCAGAGATATTATTCCAGACATATGTTACCTTTCTTAATGGGTTACTACACTTTTTTTCTGGCTCTCTGACTTTTTTATCTGACAGTACATGCAGAGGACTTATTCAGGCCATTTATGGCTGTATTATTTGACTACAACACTTTATTTCATGCTCTCTCCTCTATTTTTTATAACAATACATGCAGAATAATCACTAACCTGCCTGGTGACGCAGCCTTAGCAGCCTATCTGCATATGCTTGCTGATTTGCAGCATGGTCACCTGCAGCTGTAAAGTAAATTAAGGGATATTAAGACATACCTATCCGTTATACAGAATCAATTATCAATTCCTACATACTGCATTCCATGGCTACCTACTCAGTTGTGGGGCATCCTGCATCCCACGGGCCTCCTGTATCCATTGGTTCAGGTGGTCCTGCTTCCGTCTCTTCAGGTTTGCATGGTGGTGACGGACCTGCTCACCAGTCCGAGGAATACCTGTGACACTGGTGAGGTCATGAGCTAATTGGTTCCAAGCCTCTGCCTTGTACTCTGTCCCTTGGAACTGGCCCTGCAGGAGTCTTGACTCATGATGGTGGACAAGGAGCCAAATCATGTATTTCGACTCCTCAATGCCCCAGTGTTGCACTCGGAAGCATGTACCCTCTCCTGCACCAGCCATTCTAACTGCAGATGTAAGCTACACTCAGTTATGGCGAGTATTCCCGCCTGTGGTGCTTAAATATGCCACATTTCCCCGCACTTTTTTGTGATTGGCCATTTTTGAAAATTCTCGGCTGACTGCAGACCTGCTTAGTAATGGTTAATCTACCATTACTAAGTATATGTATGTTAACAGTGGCTGTTTTGCCTAAGTTGTCATGGCTTAGTGGTTCTGTGCTTTGATTAGGATGCACAGAGTCCTGGGTTTGAACCTTGTCATTCATTTTATTTTCATACTGTCCAGACAGGCTACGGGGTGTGGCTGCGTTTAAGCAACTTTGCTCTACGTTGTTCCACGTTGCCCTACGGTGCACTGGTTGGCGCGGCGCGCATGTCCACACAAACAGATTGCACTGGTTAAAGTGCTATTTCGCTATGGGCACCTCTATTGCACTGGGTAAAGCGCTCTTAAATTTTGGGCAACTCTATTGCACTGGGTAAAGTGCTATTAAACTATGGACAACTCTAGTGCGCTGGGGTAAAGTGCTGGAAAACTATGGGCAACTCTATTGTGCTGGGTAAAGTGCTGCTTAACTGCAAGCAATTATGTATCAGGATCCTTTAAAAATGTAATATTTTGTTCACTGATACATTGGCCATTTCACTGTTTTTTACTGATATTTTAATTATATGTGTCAGGTATTATTCCATGTACTGATTTAAAACATAAATAAGAAGGGGAGAGGTGGGGCTCGAACCGTGAATGCCTCTTCTTTGTGCGAACGCTCTACCATTATGCTATTGCTGTTGGGTGTGATTTGCATAAACATTCTTTCTTATGCTCTTCCATGTCGGAATTACTAACTACAGCTAAACAATGGGCACACCTGCGCACACACCCGCAAATACGGGCAGCTATTTCGGGAATTTTAAAAAAAATTAATTTTTTACTTTTCATAACTGTGTTGGGGGTTTACAATGTCAGGGAGTGTGGTGTTTGGTGCCAGGACATTTGAGCGGATTTGCTCTTGTGTGCTTTCATTTTCCTTTTACAAACCTTGCAGGGGCATGGCCGTTTAGGCTGCTCAGCAGTCGGACATGCCCCCTGCTTTCCTACCCGGTCCGTGTAAGACTTACAGTTGAGTCAGTGTGCCCTCATGAATATTCATGGCACGCTGACGTCATATCATTCAACTGCAGCCTCTGCGTAAGACTTATTAAGTCTTACATGGAGGATTCATGAATCCGGGGTATAGTCTCTTAAAATATGTAAAGAATCCGTCATATCTCCCTTCATCATGCCTACAGTATCTCGTTATCAATACATTATACCTACATAAGAAAAAAATAGTAAACCACAAAGTACAAAAGCTTAACTCCACTTATAATTTTAGGCTAGTTTCCATAATTTCAGCATTAGGGAATATGCTTGAAAAACTGGCATACATGTTCCTTTTATCCAGAATGATCTATTCTGTCCAGATATCAGCATGGCCTACCAGCTGGAAAAAAGCTCAATGGCAGCAGTTAGGACATTAACTGATTAAAGTCTTACAAATATGCACAAAATAAATCTTATTGGGTTTATTTAAGCATTTGATCTTTTTTTTTCACTCCCTGCTTTTCAACACCCTTTTTTCAGTTGACAGTATTGTAAATGTAGCTTTTTCATTTAAAAAATACATTTCAAATAGAATTTACTATATTAAACTATGTTGCTAAGTCTTGGATACCATGATGTCCAGCTAAGGAATGCCACAAGGCTTCATTTTAGGGCTCCATTATGTTTTCACTTTTCATAAACAAGCTACCATCTGGGCAGCAAAACTATCCTTAATCCTTTATGCAGATGGTATGCTAATTTATACATCATGCCACTCAGCCTCTGCCATTAACAAGTAACTTGAGCAAGACTTCAAATTAATTGCCTTTTGATAAAGTATCAAATTCCTTCTAAATTAAAAAAAATACTAAAAATGCAACAAAAACTCATAATCTGCTCCAGAAAACTAGCACATACTTGACAACAAAAAAAGAACTGTTAAAAGTGTTTAAACAATTGGGCTACTCCAGGATTAAAAAATATATATATTTCAGTCAATGAAGCTTCACTCAGTTAGTGGTGCAAAACAAACAGCTTTCACTCTATTAGCTGGTATAGCAATAACCCACGCCTGGGTGTGGGTAATGCTGGATTTACCCATGGTTGGCGTGGTTCGCCCTCGGGACCAAACAAAGCCAACCGTGGGTAAATACAGCATTACCCACACCCAGAAGTGGGTTATTGCTATTATACCATGACATTATTTAAGAAAAGAAACTATTACTTTTCTTAAATAATGGCATAGTATAATGCCTGTTTACTGCCCTTCCACAGATGAGTGGCATCCGCGGCAGTTCTGATGTACTGCACGCCTGCGCAGTACATCAGAGCTGTGGGCAAAAGCAACGGAGAAAGCAAGACCTCAGTTGCTTTTTTTTTACTGTTTTCGCTATGTTAAATGGGTTTAACATAGCAAGACAGTTTTAAAATAAGCAACGGAGATGTCCGTTGCTTATTTTAAAACTGTCTCGCTATGTTAAACCCATTTAACATAGCTAATAAAAAAGCAACGGAGATCTTGCTTTCTCCGTTGCTTTTTAAACCTGTCTCGCTATGTTAAATGGGTTTAGCATAGCGAGACAGCTAAAATAAGCAACGGAGATCTCCGTTGCTTATTTTAAACTGTCTCGCTATGTTAAACCCATTTAACATAGCGAACATGTTAAAGTAGAGTTATACTAATGGAAAAAAGTCCGGGCGACCGGACCTTTTTCCATTAGTATAACTCGATTTACAATGTGCATGCTGGCCAATCAGCGTGCACGTTTTGGAGGGGTCATGGTATAATAATTAATTAATCAGATTCCACAAATAATACTATTCTGCACTGCTATAGCATTAATTGTTGACCAGATAATTTATATTTTTTTTATAATTACAACCTCTGTGAAACTTATTATATGTGTACTAGCTAATCAGTTGCACTTCTATTACATAGATGATTAGAGTCCAAGAAGTTTGATATGTCTCAATTTTGATTAATTTACATTCACCTTCAGGATATGGATTCATCTTTAGGATATGGATGTTCAAAGAAAAAGAGACATGTGAAGCTACAGAGACAAAAATGTTTAGGTGTATTTTGTCTGTGCTTGGATTAAAGCTAGACTAGAACAAGACCTTAGAATTTCAGTGAGTTACTATACGCTGTACTGTTACATTTTATGCATTTAGTGCTTAATACATGTATTTCCTTAAGTTCTTTCAGCATCTTGTATCTCCCCATAGTGACATCAGCAACAAAAATAGAATAAAGAAAAATAATGTATGCTTTCTCTGCTAAATCCCTGCATTCTTATTTTCAACTTAATCGTTAACAATGCTGTTTTCCTTGATCCCCAATTCTTTCTTTTTATTTATTTATGTTTCTATATATTTATTGCCTTTCTGTATTCTTCCAGCACAGAAGGCTTTTCCTGTTTCTCTTCCTCTGTATTTGCTTTCATGTGTCTGATGTGGGGGTATAAGAACACCTTCTTGCCGCAGAATATTATATTTTTGTTAATTCCTCTTCATCAAGAACCAGTTACACTTCCTTTTGTTCATCTTCAGCTCTCTTTCTCTTGTGGAATTCTAAAAATGCAGATGCTTGTTAATTCACTTTGAATGTTACCCCATCTATATTTAATATTAACAGGTGTTGCCATGTTGTAATGTTCTGGAATATTTGCCTTTGTCTTAATTTTTTTATTGGGAAGAGTGTCAGTAATCATCAGAAGTGCATAAAACTGTCTCCTGTCATTTTGACTGAAAATGGTTACAATCCAAGTATTGCATCCTTCTCTACTTTCTCATGACATAAGATGTGCTTCATGTGTTTGTTCTTCACCTTTGTCTCTATTTTATTTTTCATTTGCTATAGTAACACTTTACTGCACATTTGTATATGCTTAACTTTTACTGGAAATTGTAAAATTGCTCTCATGTGTGGTGTAGCTGCTTTCACAGATCCTCTACAAACCTCAAAAAAGCTGCAAAAGTGTTGAATAGTCATTCCACTATATTTGTCATGGAAGAAACTAGCCTGATATTCATCATATTGATCACTGCTACTGTAGCCTTAGCTATATGGGTTATATCCTGCCAATGGTATAATTCCAAAGCTTCAGGGCACCTTACATGTGCACAAACCATCAGTCAGCTCAAGCTGGGGTGACTAAAAGACACATTTGGGCACAAAGCCCTTCAGAGCTTTACTGCTGTTGGAGAGTATGCTCCTCTAAGGATTTCCAGGATTAACGATTGGCTTGGTGATGTTCCTTTGCTAGACAGATAAGTTCCCTTTGGGGATAAAAACTTCCATTTTCAAAATATTGTTTGTGTTTTATCACTTTCTTCTTCAGGAAACTTATTTTAAAGCTAGGAGTTTTTGTGTTGTAATGGATTGTCATGAGACTGTATTATACTTTTAAATAGGAGCGCTCTTTTTTTCTTGTCAGTTTAAACGTTGTGTAAAGTAACTGAAAAAAAAATTTTTTACTGTGGAGAAATTGCATTTATTTTACTTTTTGGGGACTGCCAAAGTGTTTTTAAGTACTTTTTACTTTGTTTTCCTGTGGAAAAAGTGGCCTTAAAGACTTATAGCTTTTACTAGCATTTGCTGCTTGTCTTCCACGGGAAAGAGGCACCATTATTAACATGATCATTGAACAAACTACCAGTTCTATGGTGGGTCTTTCTTCCAGTCACAAAAAAAAAAATTAAACAAACAGCTTTTGCCACCAGTGGATGACTCTACTGTGGCCATTTGTTGTACCTCAGGCAACTCATCTTTTAGCCCAGATCCCTCTGGTGTAGCACCTACAGTCACTATGGACCGGCAGGGGGTTAGCCATATCCTCTGTGGCTGTCAGAGTCCCCTCAGTGGGCAAGGAAGAGCCACTCTTGTCAGTCTAGGGAGAAGGAACAGGGAAGGCTTCCCTGTTGTGTCAGAATGCTATGCCCATCCCTGGGGAAGCTGCTGCTGCCTTTAGTAATCCAGTTGACCCCATTTTTCCTGTCAAAAAGAAACATAAAACTAAGCATGTATCTACTCATCCTCAAATTTCCTTACACAGGACTAGTTTACTGGATCTGACTCAGGGTCTAATTCAGGCTATTAATCCTTCTTGTAAAGTAGTTTCTACTAAAATAAAGAGGGATCCTGCTTTTCCTGAAAAGGTTCAGCATTCTGAATCTGAACAGAAAGGTGAAGGGACAGATATGGGATTTCCTTCTCAGATTTCTGATTCAGAATCAGAGGAGAGCTCAGTTTCTGATTCTCTCTGTGGGGGATTCTCTTTCTCTGAGCCTATTGGTAGAATTTGCCAGTGTTTTCAGTGGGAGAAAACTAAGGTTTCTCACTACCTCTGAAAATACTAAAAGTTGTTACAGAAGGAATTTCCATAAACTACACCCATTCTCCTGTTCTGTCTGCTTTAGAGGATGTATGTGTTACTGCCTGCAATTTTCCTGATAGTCAGCCAGCTGTCACTAAAAAGGCAGATAGGATGTATAACGTTTCTCAGACTTTTAAGTTTTTATACCCTATTCCCAAACTTGGCGAAGTAACTATAGCTTTAGTTGATCCCACTGCTGCTAAACACTTAGTTAATTCCAATCTTATTCTTTCTGATAAGCATGGGAAAATTATTGATTAGTATGGGGAAAAAGTGTATACTTCTGGAATTTTGATTTTCAAATTTTGAATTGTCAGGATCGTATGTTAAAGTTTCCTCTGACTATTTGCTAGAGTATGAGGAATATTTTATTTGCTGTCTCTTCTTGTGATAATCTGCTTAAATACTTTAAGTTTCTTCTATTGCACAGTTCACTGCTTATTGCTTCCAGTCTGTATATGACACTGATATTATTTTGAGGAGGTTTGCATGACTGCATTCTCAGAACATCCCAGATAATCCCACGGATTTACTAAACTTCTGTGCAGGACTAATCTAGTCCTGCACGGAAGCAGCAGTTTAAGAGGAGGATGGCAGTGCACCATGCATGTTAATGAAGGCACGCTGCCTGAACTCCTAATGCTACATGGAGCGTGGACGAGTGCAGGGGGCATGTCTGAGAGCAGAGCTCTTAGAATAAACATGCCCCTGCAAAGTAGAACAGAAGAAAGTGTAAATAAATGAGCGAGACTGCTCATAGGTGTCCGCATATCCCCAACAGTCCCCATGTGTTCAACAGCAACAGTACATTTAAATAAAATGAAGAGACCCTTTAATTTATTTCTTTTAAAACCCCGAGTACAGCTAACCGTAGGTGTGCGGGTGTGCCTATCGCCTAGCTATGCTTAAAGCAGCTGAAAAGGCTGAAGAGGATAACAAGGAATATATATGCAAATGAAGCAGCACAGCAATAGTGTAGTGGTTTGAGCATCTGCCTAAAGAAAATGTGTTCCTGGTTCGAGTCCCACGGAAGCACATATCATTTTCCATGTGAAATCTGTATATGAACATAATTTTACATCTTTTTGCCTTATAACCTACATAATAACATTTAAATGTGAACTGGAGTACTGCATGAAATGTACATGTGAAGTGTCAGTGTCATAATGAATAAGGCACTAGTAAGCAGGTTTAAGCATAAATAAGCAGTAGTAAGCATATATAAGTACTAGTAAGTGTATTTAAGTGTGTTTGCATGGGGGTAAGCATTGCCTACACAGTTAAGCAAAGTAGAAGCTAACTGAGTGTAAGAAACTGTAACCGGAGGTTAGCAGTGCTTACCGTCAAGCAAACCTGCGCAAACCTGCTTACAACTGCTTTAAAGTGCCTTAATCACTCTGGATCCAATGGCCCATGTTCTTCCCAGCAATAAAATAAACTGCTTCTGCAAGGCTCAAACACAGGACCCAGTACACTATAGTCACAGTAGTTAACCACTAAGCCATCATAGCAATAGATATACATGAGGTATCAGCAAACTAATTATCTCCACAGGAAAATCAAACCAAACATGTGAACTGAATCTATGCACAGTGTCATGTTGGATAACCTGCCACAGGACATAAATATGTAAACTGGAGTACTGCAGTAAGCATAGATTTGAGGTGTTATGGTAATAAAGTATTGAAGTTCCCAGGACCCCATACAGTGTATGTACACATGAATCACGGATACCAGACACACATATAACCTGTAATGAAGAATAAATCATTGCCAAATGGCAAATATAGTGATAATCAACTATGAAGCAATGCTAACCACAGCACAGCTCATGTTAGTAAGTATAAGCAATGTGTAAGGGAGCCAATTCAATCTCCATAGTGGTATAACTCTTTAAACAGTGCCAAACTTGTGTAAGCAGGTGTTCCCATAGCTTAGCCTTTTCAGAACTGGCCAATCACTGCAAAGTGTGGGAAAATGGTCATATTTAAACCCCACAGGCGGGAATACGTCTCATAACTGGTTGTAGCTTCCCACTGCAGGCAGAATGGCTGGTGTGGGTGAAGGAACTCAATTCAGAGCACAGCACTGGGGCATCCAGGAGTCAAAATTCATGGTATGGCTCCTGGTAAAACACCATGATCAGAGACTACTGCAGGGCCAGTACCAGGGCTCGCAGTACAAAACAGAGGCCTGGAACACTCACGCCCGTGACCTCACCAATGCCACAGGTATCCCCTGGACTGGTGAGCAGGTAAGGCACCACCATGCTGACCTGAAGCAGTGGAGGGGGATGTCCTGGAACAGTGGATCCAGGAGTGTCGGCAAATGGCCAATGCCCCAGTACTGAGTAGATACACATTCTACTAAGTAGTAAATAATTGCCTAGCTTGTGTATACTATGGATAGGTATGGCTAAATATCAATGCATTTCTCTGACAGCTGCAGAAGAGTGGGCTGTGAACCAGCAAGCCCATGATGCTAGACTGCAAAGGCTGCGAGTGAGGCAGGTTAGTAATCAGTCTGCATGTACTGTCATAACAAAGATTATAAGAGCCTTAGAAAGTGTTGTACCAGTAGAAATAAGTGTGTTAATAGTCTGTGAATAAAGGTATAACCCCTGGAGTGCTTCTGTCTACTCTTCTCTCATATGTTTGTGATCTGTTCCATACTATAAATAGTACTGTTGTATCTTAAGCAGTGTCACCCACACCGTGGTATGCAGATAAAATGGGTATGAAGTTCTGCATAACAATGTTGGAAGCGCCAAGAGGTCAGTTATATCGTACAAGTTAGGGAGACTTAGATAGAAAACAGTTGAAAGCTGTACATCAATTCCCTGATAGCACAGTGTACTGTGATGTTAGCAATTTTTTTTGTCGCACACAGCAGGGGTTTGACTCCTGAGAGTGCTACTAAGTTGTATGCAAAATCATACCCCACAACCATACAGACTGTGATACAATGTTCAGATAGAAAGCTGTATGCATAATTACACCCAACTGTACAGAATTTGTTTGAATGTTCAAATTGTAAGTTGTATGCATATTTATACCCCATAACTGTTCTAATCTGTCCAGTATGTCCAGATAAATGGCCCATATCACGAGCTTGGTACCCTGTTCCCCTGAAAATTATGATCCAAGAAATGTAGGCAGCTGTCAATGACATATAACTGATAGTCAAACGTGTACATAGTCAGAGAATGTATATGAAAACAAACCTGTCATTCTAGCACCTCACCCAATGTGTATGACAGCAATTCTCAACATATGTTGCATTAACACCTGCAGCCTGTCATGCCTGTATTTGAGACACAGGTCACGTATATAATAATCTATAAACATACCAGTGTACAATATAAGGCCATTGTGTAGTGTAATAATACATTTATTTATGTATTTATTATTTGTTTACATTTGTTGATCGGGAGAGTCCGACTGGACACAGATCCGTTTTCAGTGGAGGCCCGGGGAGAAAAGCTCTACATTAAGTATGATTTGCATTATACAGTTAAAAAACATAGCATTTAAATATAGACATTAGTCCAGCTAAGGACGCAAGACAAGAATAAAACATAGATGTAAAACAGCTGTAGAACATAGTACAATTTTAAAATATGGTGACATATACTAAACATGGTTAAAATGTAGTTGAGATTCATCAGTGAACAATTGATACAGTCTGTTTTTGAGGTATATAACAGCCATTAGCAGTTGTTGCTACAAGACGTTAGTATTATGTGGTAGGTAGCTGGGAAACATGAATAGCCAAGCTTGCTAAGAGTAGGTTGTTGATAGGGGGCCGAGAGAGGTAGTGGGTGGGTGGAGTGGATGGTATTAGAGGGGGTGGGGGTTGCAAGGGCATATCTGGCAAGTTTTTAAGTGTGATTTTAGTAAGAATTTGAAGTGGGTGCAAGAAGTTACAGAGGTAATTGAGGATGGGAGGAAGTTCCAGAGTTTGGCTATAGTGCAGAAGAATAATGCTTCTACAGCAGAGTTAATGGCTCTTGTGACCTGTAGGAGGTTTTTATGGCTGGATCTTAGTGATCTCATGGTTATGTAGGGTTGGAGTAGATTCTGGAGGGATGGGACTTTTAGTGGTTGGTTTATTAGTTTGGGGGCGAGTACGAGTTGGTACCATTGAAGGAGCTGGGGGAGCTCTAGCCAACCCAGTTCTGCTAGTGAGAGACAGTGGTGAGTACGGTAGGAAGCCCCTGTGGCAAATTTGGTGATTTTGTTGTAGCAGGTTTCAAGCTTATTTAAGTTGCATTGTCTAAGGTTAGTAAATATTGGAGAGGCGTAAAGTAGGGTAGAGATAAGATGAGAATTTGCTGCCGAAATTTTAGCTGCTTTGGCAAGTAGTTGCTGATTTTTATATAATGCTCTAGTTTTTTGTGCACTTTTTTAATGGTCATGGAAATGTGAATGTCAAAGTTCAGTTTATTGTCTATTTCTACTCCCAGTAATTTGGTGTGTTCTGTAGGATGGATGGTGGTGCTGTCTTTTGCTGTGATGTTAAAGTGAGAGCTGTCTAGTATAAGTTTGGTGGGTTGGAAGATTAGTAATTTTGTTTTGTTTGGGTTGAGTATTAGTTGGGCATCGGATAACCAAGTTTCAATAGAAAAAAATTGCTTCCTGTGTGACTTTTTGCTGTTCAGGTAGGGAGTGGGCTGTGCAGATGCTGGTTGAGTCATCTGCGAATTGTATCAGTGTGTCATGTGTTGTGGCTGAGGCTAGATTATTGGTAAAAATAGAGAAGAATAGGGGTCCCAGGATGGACCCTTGGGGAACCCCTTTGGAGACTGATAGTTGGGGGGATAGGTTGTCCTGCCAAACAACTGCTTGTTGGCAGTCAGATAGGTAACTCTGAAACCAGTTGATGACTGGTTGAGAGAAGGATAGGTTATTGAGAAGTGAGATGAGTTGTTTGTGTGGGACCATGTTGAAAGCTTTAGAGAGGTCTAGGCAGGTAGCTGAGGAGAGATAACCTGCATTTTTTTTGCAGGATAGTGTTAGAGAAAGAGAGTAAGGTGGTGCTATGGTTAGGTCAGAAACCATGTTGTGTGTTGGAGAGGAGGTTGTTAGCAAGGAGGTGATCTGAGACTTGAGAATTAATGCATCTCTCTAGTATTTTGGAGAATGGCAAGAGAATAGCTATAGGGCGGTAATTGGTTAGATCTGTGGAGGGGCCTCCTTTGTGTAGGGGGATTATGTGTGAGACTTTCCATAGCGTGGGAACATAACTTTCTGACAGAGATCTGTTAATCAAGAGTGATACGGGGTAGGCTAGAGCGTCAGCTGCAAGTTGAATGTATTCACTTGGGAGGTTGTCTGGTGCTAATCTGGTGGTTTTAAGTTTAGTTAGTAGGTGTTTTATTTTGGAGGTAGGAACAGGAGAGAAAGAGAAGCTAGTGGGGAGTTTGTTAGTTGTAGTTGATGGTGTGGGTTTATGGGGGGGTTGTGTTGTCTAGCTAGTGATTGTACGGTTTGTGTGAAGTGATTGTTGAAAGAGGTAGCAATATTTTCGGAGGAGTGAGTTAAGTTAGGAGTGGGTGTACTTACTTTACTTGGGTGGAGGATGGAGTTTATTGAGGACCAGAACTGTTTGGGGTTATGTTGAGAGGAGGTAAGGGCAGACTGGTAGCAATGGATTTTGTCCTGTTTTGTAAGGTTTTTGGTTCTATTGAATAGTTCTAGGAATTTTTTGCCTAGTAGGGGGGGTTTTGGTTTTGCGCCAGTTGTCCCAGGCTTTATCCCTGTTTTTCATTTCAGACTTGGTGTTTTTTTGTGGCAATGGGGATGGTTGGGCTCTAGTTTGGAAACGTCTTATGGGGTGTGGTAATTAAGGATACTTAGGAATGTTTTATTAAAGTAGTCAACTGCGTCATCTAGTTTGAGGTATTTTAGAGGTTGCCAGTTACAGTCTTTTAGGGATGAGCTGAATGAGAGAGGGTTGAAGTTAGTTTTTTTGCATATTTGATGGTAGATGATGGGTTTTGCTTTACAAAGGTGTTTTTTTAGTAGGAAGGTTGGGGAGTGATCACTGAGGCTGTCAGATAAGCAGCCTGCTGTATATGACTGGGGGCTCATATTGACTAGTATCCAATCAAGGGTAGTGTGTTTTTTGGAGTTATTTATCCTAGTAGGTGACTGGACTAGTTGGGTGAAGCCATGAAGATTTACATTATGGGATGGGTGGTTGCTAGAGCAGGATTGCCAGTCAGTGTTGAAGTCTCCTAGAATTAAAGTTTCTTGGGGTAGGTGGTGGGTAGTCCAGCTGAGTATATTTTCAAGTGGAGGGATGTTGCGGCCAGGTGGGAAGTAGAAACCTGTTATGTTTAGGGTTTTGTTTTGGTTTATTTTAAGGCTGGTATATATTATTTCTTCTTTACTTATTTGGGGAGCTGCTAACTTTAAGATCTGGATGTCTAGATGCTGCATAAATATTACAGCTATACCACCTCCTTTTTTGTTTAGCTGGTCTACTCTTAGTATATTGTAACTGGTAGGCAGGATTTGCTCATTAGTAATGTGTGGTTTTAACCATGTTTCTGTAAGTATCACTACATCAGGGGAGTAGAAGTCTATGGTGGCATGGAATTCATGCACCTTGTTTCATATACTTCTAATATTTAGGCTTATCAGAAGGAGGTCGGTTGGCTTTCTATTGGCTGTGATTTGGGAGAAGATGTGGTTTGTAGTCTGATTATGAGGGGATGGGTTGGAGATTGAGGGACCAGGATTAGGATGGATGTCTCCACTGAGTGCTAGGTTGGATATGGATGAGATTATTAGTTTTATCAATTTCTGTATATACTTGCTTATAAGGGAAGTTTTTTGATTGTGTTCTGTGGGTAATAGGTATGGTGGTAGGGTTATGTTAGGCTGTGAGGTTGTTTTTAGTTTAGGTATTGTGGTCTGTAGTCTATATAGAGGGTGTATTGGGAAGGTTGTTGACCTGATGAGAGAGTAGAGGAGTAGAGGTGGGATATGAATGGTGGTGTGTGTGGTGGTACAGTGGTAGTGGTTGAGTGCGGGAATGGTGGAGGTTTGGTAAGATGTGATGTATGCAAGGAGTGTGCATGCAGTGAGTATAGGTATGGTGTGCTTGTACATATTAGCTGAGTAGGAGGGATAGTAGTGAGAAGCTGTAGGAGGAAGTATAGGTGTGGTGATGTTATAGGTTGTTTGAATGGTGGGAGGGGTTACTGTTTGTAATAAAGGTAGGACCACTGGGGGTGGGTGGAAATTGGGGGCAGGGATGGGGTGTAGCGGGCAATAGATGAAGGAAGACTATCAGTAGGTTTATAGGTTATAATGAAAAGGGCTATATAGTATGATGAAAATGGCTGGCCCTGATTTCACAGATATGCAAGTCTACAGAAACAATAAGAAAAGGCAGTAGGTACTCTGACTTACTTGTTTTGCATACCTGTCTTACTGAAATAAAATAAGCCAATATGTGGAAATTAGGAAGACAAGAATTTATAACAGAAAAGGTTTAGTAGAAGTAAAGAAACAGCAGAGAATACAAATAGTACAGCATATAAAGACGGATTGCAGTTAGAAGTACAGAACGGGGGGGGGGGTAATGTTCTGAAACAATAAGGAAAATCAGTAGGTACTTTGGACTTACTTGTTTTGCATACCTTTCTTTTGAAATAAAATAAACATTTGTAACCAGGAATATGTGGGATTTAGAAAGACCACAAGTTATAGGAGAAAGGGTTTAGTAATACTAGAAAAACAGTAGGGCTTTCAAATAGTTGAAACAGCTTGCAAAGGGAGACTGCTGTTAGGAAGTTTTAGTATGGGGAGGGGGCAAGCTAACATCTGTGATGGAGTGCTTTACTTAATAGAAATTAAACAAGGGCTAGCAATTAATTTTGTCCAGGGGATAAAACATACTTTTTGTAAATTTTGAAAATAACACTCATTCCAAGGTTGCCCGGTTCTGTTAAAGAGCACTGCAGGCCAATAGATCGAACTTGGCTTGGTGGGGATCCAGGGAAAGTAGAATTAAAAGGAGACACTGGGAAGAAAAATAATCAATATTAATACAAAATACAACAACTGTTAAGAAAAAAATGCAAAAGATACAAAGCTGCTAACAGAGGAGTTGAAAGAAAAGAAAAACTAGGTAATCTATACACAGATAAATGCCTCCATTTGTGATAATGTGAAAATTAAGACAAGTTTTGCCATTTATCACATTCAACAGATTAATGCAGTTGCAAATATAAAGGAATACTGATACCAATTAAGTGGTATAACACATTCTAAACCAATAGGTGAGGAAATGTGCACACTAGGCAGGGAAAGATCACTGCAGTGACTAAGAATGTTGTGAAAACTACAAGGCTATATTAGTTGTTAATTGAATCCTCTCGCTCACCCCTACCATATGTGCATAATAACCCAATGACACTCCTCAACTGGTATGTGTACACTCCAGACGTTTTGGGGACATATGTCCTAATGGTTAATAAATATTCACATTTGTTTCTATGCATGTGCCCTGTTAAAATACACCCATATTGGTGGCCTGTTGCCATCAATGAAACCTGCATGATCCTGTAATGGCCACTGTTGTTCCATATATGCATGTGTTCTGCTTGCTGTGCACCTGTGTTAAATCTGGTGTGTCAGGTTAATTATAATACCTATGCATGCTGTTATAACTAATCCTGAATGCTGTTGACTGTTACTAACCCATATCTGCCATAAATCTGTGACAACACAACCTGTATGGGAAGGCCGCCGGTCCCAGCGGACCCACCTGTCCCACCTCAGCTGGCCATGGCACCGGGCACCAGCACATCTGGTGACCAGCCTGGGACCTCCTCCTCCATGGGCCCTGCACCACCTTCAGTTGGAACCACTGCAGGAGATGGGGCTCGCCCCCCCCAGAGCGGGCATGGAGGGGAACCTGTCACCCATCAACAGGTCCGGGCCATGGTGTGTAGGGGAGCTCGATCTGGAGTATCGAGACCGTCTATGCCAGCTTGAGGGCCGAGTGACACAATTAGAGGGTGAGCCTGCCCCTTCTACACAGCCCCCAGCACAGCCACCTTCGGGATCATGAAGGTGCAGTGGTGACTGCCCATGGGTGGGGACCTCAGTCCCACTGTTTTCATTTGAGGGCTCATGAGCTTGCGACTTCCAAATACCCCTCCCTGTCGAAGGTGTTTATCCCCCTCATGTGTCATATACCGGCCCTGTATGCATCTTGTGTTTCTTGTCTGTTAACATACCCAACCTCCCTCCCCAAATATACCTACTACCCCTCCCCAACATCCCACGCTCACCTGAAAAAAAAGGGCAATCTTTTCCCACAAAAAAATCTCGTCCCATACATAGCTGTCCATTTTGCACACATGTCCCCTGGACACATGTAATCTGGTCTAATTGGCATCACAATGACTATAAGTTGTCCTCATCCCTCTCCCAGGGGTTTGAGGGTCCAAATGTACCTGCAAATATAGTGTATATGCACAGCTGTTGCTGTAGAAGAAATGGGCAGCCATGGACCTTTCCTATACCCTTCCTGCACATGCCTAGCTATTTTCCTTACTGTCTTTCCCTCTTTGTGTCCCATTTTTCACCACTTTCCTATCAACCCCTTTTTCTTTTCTTTTAAAGGAATTAGTGTGGGGGTAAGCGGCTGTAAGCACTGTTGAGGAGCAGTAAGCGGGTTTGCGCGAGGGTAAGCTATGCCTACACAGGTTGAGAAATCTGAAGCCAATTGACTGTAAGAAAACATAAGCGGAGGTTTGCAGTGGTTACCATCGCGCAACCCCATGCAAACCCACTTACAACTGCTCAAAAGTGCCTTAATCACACTGTATCCAATGCCCCTTGTTCTGCCTAGCAACAAAATAAGCAGCCTCTGCTATGATCAAACCTAGGACTCCGCACACCATAGCCAAAGTGATTTACCACTAAGCCATCTCAGATATACATATCCTTGATGTATTCACAAACATATCATCCAGCCAGTCATTCAACAGTACAGGGAATGTATTCCAACATGTAGATGCATGTGTGTGAGTAAATATATTAATGTCTAAATGGTTACAACATATTGATATATGTATATATATATATATATATATATATATATATATATATATATATATATATATATATATATATATATATATATATATATATATATATATATATATATTTATGAACATATAAACATGCAAATGCCTACATCTATAGATATATATGTCCACATCTACATGTCTAAATATATACGGCAGGTTATATAATTATGTCAGCAGATATATATATATATATATATATATATATATGTGTGTGTATATAGATATGCATATATAGGTATATACGGACATACATCTGTAGATAATGGGGAAATAACAAAACATATATGTCCTCATGCAACATTAATGGGGTTGGGAGGCCCCACACAATATATGTCTGGTACGTATAGGTATACACCCCCAGCCAAGCATGACCCCCCTGTAATACAGTAATAAGTGCTGCAGATCTCATAACCAGGAACAGACACAACATGGCCATCCCTAGGATACATATACACAGACACATAGATGCAGATACAGGTATATATATATATATATATATATATATATATATATATATATATATATATGTAACTATACATACACACACAGAGATTTGTACAGTAACATACATACGTAGTACATGCACACAATATGGAGCAGCCAGTATTCCTACAGTCACCACCTTACCAGCTGGAAACTGTATGAGCCACCCATACTAATGACATTCATAGCCTGCAACATATACCCACAGAGATATCAAAGGGTATAACACCACACACAAGTGTGCATAAATGAATGTAACAGCTTTATTTGTGTACTATGACAGTTGTATATGCCATGTCATATAGCTGTTAAGACAATGACATCCATATGAGCAGTGTAATGCAACTGTGAAACAGTTTTACTAAGACAGTAGTCTGTAAAGGTTGACATATGTTGCTGTCCAGGCCGAGGCCTCCAAGTAGTACATTAGTAATGACAGACTGGGCCACAGCGTACCAGACAATCACCAGTACGTAATGCAGATGTATAGGTCAGCAGCCTCTATCTACACAATCCCTAGGGGGGACAGACCATAGTTGACACAATGGGATGTATCTGTTACATAAAAAGGCATACCTGACACCATCACTATCACACTGACAAAGAGAACATCCCGTATGGCAGGAGGCAGTAGGCCTGCATTTAACCAAGGTGGATTGTATGGTAAAGTACATCCAGATACCTTAAGGCAGCCTATCCCAGATACCCACACATGTTGTAACAGCCTAGGTTAGTCAGGGTGCACCCCCCCCACACTCAGTAATACTGGGCCATATACCACTGTAACATACACTGGCCTCTGGAGTGCATTAGGGCACACATGTATTGTGTAGGTAAAACCCACACATATATGGCCCCAACCCCCCTGTATGTGTGGGGGACACAACAGCAGTGGAGTGATGGCAGGAATGACAGCATGACACACACACAGCCTACTACATAACAACCCCTGACAGCACGTCATATGTGCAAAGTCTGGTATGTAGATGGAGGACAGAGGCTGGAACACAGGCACATATGTATAAAACTGTTGTCATACAGTAAGCAATATATGTACATGTGTACATATCTATATGGATATATGTATACTTATTTATATATATATGTTCACCATATATCCTGCACATGGGTGGAGCCCTACTTCAGCCCCAATAGTCCCAACCTCTCAGTATATTTGTAGACTATTGCTACTGTAATAGGGATTGTCTTCACAGAAATGGTGTGTGTGGGAGGCCACATCTGCTGTTAACATGTGCACCATTGGCTACTTACAGACATCCTACGGTCATCATAGTATAGTATCACTGCTAGCAAAGTAACGCCCCTGTGGACTACAGGTGTGATATGGCCAACATATGTTGACAGTCTGACACACTCAGGTCAGTCCAGGGGTATACAAAGAACCCCTTCATGCAAGACATGTGGACCAGGCCTGTCAATGTGGATGTTACCAGCCATGTAGATGGGTATAACATGTACATACTGGTATACATTTGCCCCCATAGGTTATGCATTCATACACCCTTGTCTGTCCTGACACATAATAACCGCTGGTACAGAGGTGCTATGGCCACATACTATCCACTAGTTACTGACATACATCTGAACAGCATCCCACTGCTTTGTCTGACATACATGACTGTCATAGTGGCCAGGCAGCAGTACATATGACAAGTATCTGGACATGGCATCTCACTGGATAAGTACAGTAAGCTGCTAGGCATGTAGCAAAGCACAGTGCAGGCTACAGGCAGACTGACTCAACACTGGGCTACATCACCTATGTGGGAATACACATGTACCTGCATAGATAGTAGGCTCTACAGGCATGTTGCATCAGTGAGTAACAGACACCTGTGTGAAAGTACATAACCACAACCAATGTGAACACAGCCATAGCCACATATGGTAAGCTAGTGTACTATCACAGTATATGGACTATCTGATGTACACCATCCTCATATGAGCTACTCACACAACAACCCTACATATACTGGGCCACTACACAGTGTGGTCCGACGGCTGTCTGTGGTTTGGGACATGTGTGTGTTTGCCCCTACAAACATGTAAGCTGATAGGGTGACATACAGTGGAGCAGCATGTAACATCAGATAGAACAGGACCAAGAACAATTACATCTACCACAGTCTCTACATGGGCCAAGGTACATATGCACTATACACACACTGTCAACAATTATCAGACTTACACATACCTCAGTAATGTACACATAACCACAGAATGCCCAGGCTATGTCCTCAAATATAACCCCTACTATATATAACATGTGTAGCAGTCTAATATATCACTGGCTTATCAGATATGCTGTCACTGAATATGGTGTACAGAACATATGCACCACCTACTGCATGACATATGTACAAGCGTGACAGGGTTGTGGCTGGAGGCACAAACACAGGCCCAATATTGACATGTCGCTGTGATGACCTCATACATTTTCTGTCGTAACAGGGTTTGATGCAACATATGTCCTATGATGGATATGACGTCAGTAACTCTCCCGGCTGTCACCATCTACAGACTGCAATCCTCACACTACCTTATGCAGTTGAGAGATATGTGCTCTGTGGGTAACATAAGGAACACAAGGCACCACACACTGTCCAGTCTGCAGATGACTCTACAGATGGGGATTCCTCATAAACATAGCACTGACATGACAAGTATTAACAAATGTAGGGCAGCCATATCCACACACACCCTGTTAAACCAGTAGTACCCCAACTGCAGTATAGCAGCACTTACAGTCTGTAGTCAGGACAGGCACATCCTCCTCTTGTGTGTTGGCCTGTTTCCATAGTGTATGTTGTCAGAGGTAAGTCCCCAATCCATCTGTGATACCGTTTGCCAAACAACAGATCTAGTTCCTGCTCACAGTGAATGAAAAGGCCCAACACCAACAAGATGTTCCTAGATATTGGAGTGTGTTTCCATGCAATTGGCTATGGGAATGTTACCACAGCTGTTCCACATGCAATCAGCTAGAGAAGGGCTGTAATCTGTGCAGAGGCCATCAGCTGATCATGAACATCACTGACAATACACATACTGCTGCCTAAGCAAAGCAGGTGTAAGTCTGCAATCCACCAGAGAGGGAGTGAGAGAGGCAGACAGAGGCAAAGATAAGTCAGGGTGGATTGGGAGAGTAAACGGTGAACATGTTTGTGTCACACACCTACCAGTCCCAGGTTTTGAACCCGTGACTGACTATGTACTGATATCACATCTGTTATCCCTGCATGGTTGGATATTTTGTTGTATGCTAGGGGCACCATATAAGAAATTTTACAAACACACTTAACATTGGGTCCAGTTGTTACACACTCACAACCACGTCCACACAGGAAATGAATGACATACATCAGCACATTAGGACACACACTTATCACATCTGGGATTAGAACCCCTACCTAACTAGTTATTACACTACAGCACTAGGCCATTACAGAATGTGCCATGGAGATTACTAGAGTACTCTTTCCCCAAAGGTTTATTTCACAGTGAGTGACATCAGCAGGACTGCCAAAGGAGAACAAATGAACTGTAGTGAGTGTGACTAGCCAAGCATGCATTGCTCTCTACACAGGCATAGGAACAGACACAAAAGCATCCACAACTCCCATGTGTGAGAATAGAACTCCATACCAAAGTTCCATATCACACTACAGCATTACACTGTTATAGCACACACCACAGAGACTGCTGGAGTACTTTTTCCCCAAAGGTGTACTTCACAGTGACTGACATCAGTAGTTTTGGCAAAGTAGGGCATTTGAATTGTATTGAGTGTGACTAACCTAAATTGCCCTAATTAGTCTGCATGCATTAACCACTGTTCTGGCCAGAACAAAAATAACCTGCCTTTGCAGGACATGAACCCAAGACCCTGTACACTGTAGTCATAGTAATTAACCACTTAGCCATCACAACAGTACTTGGGACTGCGGTTCCATCAAAGTGATCTGACCATAGGCTAATCAAACTGAACATGTGAAAGGAATGTATATACAGTTGTCCGTAAATCATAAAGGACCTCTCCAAGCCAACTCCATGATACTCAAGGCAGAAGTGACAATGTTTGTGACACCCATGGAGACAGGAGCTGACAGTTCAACTGATGAATCCTGCACTAAGGCACCGTATCAACACAGCCACTTGTGCATGATTCCTGACATCACACATAGAACCACGGCACTCACCTCCCAAATAATCAAGCCAGTCTGGTGGTCTCCTGCCATTAACAGAGTATATAACAGATGGTATACACTGTTGAAGGAAAAAGGATAATCCAAGGATGCAAACAACTCCCTTACCAGCTCCAGTAAGACATTGAGATCCCTCATGGAATCCTCCAAAGCTGATTATGTAACTAAAATCACCACAGATTCCACAGACAACCACACAGCATTCTATAGTTATGTCCGAATTCTAACTGGCAATGCTCAGAAGTGCTCTGAGCTGCAACAGAATGGCATTACATAGACTGCTCCCACGGAATGTGCCAATATTCTGGCAGATTGATTTAGTGCCACATTCACCCCCTCACACCCCCAAAAAGGCCCATGTCAATATGTAAAGGGTTCCATTGCCCAGTAATCATGGCCACACAGGCAGAAAATTCACTACCCACAACTAAGAATACAGCAACCATGGGACCAGATGACATCCTGGGCTGTGTACCACATGAACTACAAAATGGAATGGCAACTCACCTAACTGTCATGTGTAATCATAGCCTCGCGTCAGGCCTGGTGCCCACTGAGTGGCACACAGCTGCAATTATCCCACTCCACAAGGACGGATCCATCTGTGATCTCTGGAACTACCGTCACATCAGTCTGACGAGCCTGATCTGCTTGGCCATGGAATGCAGTATCAAGGATGTTTTGAATGCAGACATTGGCAATCCTCAAACACTGAACCACACACAGATTGGGCTCATGGAGGGCCAGTATTGTCTCCTGAAATGATTAACTGCTTTGTCTCAGTCTGCATAGATGTTGAAGAGGGTAAGGCAGTCCACAAAGCCTATGTGGACCTCACCAAGCCCTTCAACACCATCCCCCAGTCTGGAAACCTAGATTAACATACTAATCTGGTCATACATCCCTATGCTACTCGCTGGTTTGCCACATGGCTTACTGACAGAACCCAAACTGTAGGTGTAACTGACTCCAAATCCATCCCCAGACAAGTGACAAGTGAAGTACCTCAGGGTTCAGTCCTGGGACCACTGTTGTTTGGCACCTACATCTCTGAAGTACAGGCCAAGTATGGGACTCTGGCTAACAAAGGTAAAATATGACTGCAAAATGGGAGTCATTATGAGCCTGACTGTACTGCATGAAATGTTACTGATACCAGCCTGACATCATACAGGTGGGATGGAGTACTGTTAACATCTTGTGCTCTTTCCGTGTAAGGTCCTGGTTATGGGATCTGCAACAGTTGGTAGTATATTGCAGGGCAGACGTGTTTGGCTGTAGGGGGGGGGGATACTGTGCATGGCGTATTTTGTTTGTGCCTGTCAACCCCATTAATGCAGCATGTGGGCATATATGTTTCTGCTATGTTCCCACTTTATCTACAGATGTATGTCCGTATATACCTATATAGATATACATATCTGCTTGCATATATGTGTGTATGTATATATATATATATATATATATATATATATATATATATATATATATATATATATTTACATATATTAATATGTTGTATCTGTTTAGACATTAATATATTTTCACACAGACATACATCTACATGTTGGAATACAGTCTCTGTACTGTTGTATGACTGGGCTGGATGATATGTTTGTGAATATAGCAGGGTTATGTATATCTGAGATGGCTTAGAGGTAAATCATGGGCTATGGTGTGCATGGTCCTGGGTACAAGCCTAGCAGAGTTTGTTTATTTTGTTGCTAGGCAGAACAAGGGCCGATGGATACAGAGTGATTAAGGCACTTTAAAGCAGTTGCACGTGGGTTTGCGTGGGTTTGTGCCGAGGTGAGCAGTGCTAAAGTCTGGTTACAGTTTCTTATACTCAGCTGCTGAATTGCTTAACCTGTGTAGGCATTGCTTAGCTCCATGAAAACCCACGCAAACCTGCTTACAACTGCTTTAAAGTGCCATAATCACTGTGTATCCAATGGGCCTTGTTCTGCCGAGCAACAAAATAAACAGTTCTTGCAAGGCTCAAACCAAGGACTCTGCACACCATAGACAAAGTGATTTACCACTAAGCCATGACAGATACAAAAATGTTTGATGTTTGCAGAAACATATCATCCACTCCAGTCATGCAGCAGTACAGAGAATGTATACCAACATCTAGATGTATGTGTGTGCACCTATATTAATATCTAAACAGATACAACATATCTAGATATGCATATATATATATATATATATATATATATATATATATATATATATTAATTTCTAAAACTATATACATATATATCAATATATATGCACATATATACATGCATATGCCTAAATCGACACATATATGTGTGTACACCTATATGTCTACATATACACAGCATGTTACATATGTGTACGCAGATATATATCTATGTAGGTGTATACAGACATAGTTATATATATTAACAGATGTATAAATCTATATAGGTATATATGGCCATACATTTGTAGATAGCAATGGCAGATTAACAAATACACATATGTCCACATGCACCGTTAATGGGGTTGACAGGCCCCACACACTATATGTCTTGTACGAATAGGCATCTCCCCACAGCAAAACAAGTGGCTGTCCTTGATGTCACATGTATGGGTATGGCTTTGCACTACAGCCTCTCAGCTAACTTACATCTGTTATCCATGTATGGTTGACATTGTGATATATAGTAGGGCCACCATAAAAGAAATGAGCAAAACCCCCTCCACACAGAATACGAGTTACAAACACACACCTGCTATGTCTGGGAGTTGAACCCCTACCTAACTAGTTTATTACACTACAGCACTACGCAGTTATAGTACACACCATGGACATTACTGAAGTACTTCTTCCCCAAAGGTGTATTTCACATTGAATGACATCAGCAGGATTACCAAAGAAGGCCATTTCAACTGTACTGTGAGTGACTAGCCTAAAATGTATTGCTCCCTGCACAGACAGTGAGACACACACAAAACATCCACAAGTGATGTGTGGGTACTGAACCCCTGACAAAGGTCTATATCACACTACAGCATGGAGCTGTTATAGGACACACCACAGGGATTACTGGCAAAATCCTTCCCCAAAGGTGTATTTCACAATGAATGACATCAGCAGGATTGCCAAAGTAGGACATTTGATATGTACTGTGAGTGTGTAGCCTATAATGCATTTCTCCATACACAGACATTGGAACACACACAAAACATCCAGAACTGCCATGGGTGGAGATGGAACCCTACCATGGTTCTAGATCACACTACAGCTGTACACAGTTACAAGATGTGCTACAGAGGTTACTGAGCTGCAACCTGCCCAAGGGTGTATTTCTAGGTGGGTGACATCAGCAGCCTTGCCAAAGTTGAGTATATGACTCCTAAGGAGTGTGAGTAACCTAAAAAGCATTGTTCTCTACTCAGTCTAAGACAGACAGAGACACATGCACACACAGATTCACACACACACAGTTGCCAAGTCTGGGGTTGGAACATCTACCTAACCACTTTATCAAACTACAGTAGCACACAGTTACAGGACGTGCTATGAAAATTACTGGGTTATGACCTTCTCAGTGTATTTCTAGGTGAGTGACATCAGCAGCCTTGCCAAAGTTGAGTATATGAGTTGTACGGAGTGTGAGTAGCCTAAAAAACATTGCTCTCTACTCATTCAGATGCACATTCACACACAAACACAGTTGCCAAGTGTGGGGTTAGAACACCTACCTAACTACTTTATCACACAACAGCTGTATGCAGTTACAGGACATGCTACAGGGATTACTAGGCTATTACTTTCCCAGAGTTGTATTTCCAGGTGAGTGACATCAGCAGCCTTGCCAAAGTTGAGTATATGAATTGTACGGAGTGTGACTGGCCTAAAAGCATTGCTCTCTACTCAGTCAGATACACACATTCACACACAAACACAGTTGCCAAGTCTGTGGTAGAACACCTACCTAACTACTTTATCACACAACAGTTGTACGAAGTTACAGGACACGCTACAGGGATTACTAGGCTATTTCTTTCCCAGAGTTGTATTTCCAGGTGAGTGACATCAGCAGCCTTGCCAAAGTTTGAGTATATGAATTGTACAGAGTGTGACTGGCCTAAAAAGCATTGCTCTCTACTCAGTCAGACACACACAAACACAGATTCACATACCAACACACACAGTTGCCAGGTCTGAGGTTAGAACACCTACCTATTTTATCACACTACAGCAGTTACAGGACACGCTATGGAGATTACTAGGCTATGATATTCCCAGAGATGTATTACTAGGTGAGTGACATCAGCAGCCTTGCCAAAGGTGAGTATATGATTTGTACGGAGTGTGAGTAGCCTACAAAGCATTTCTCTCTACACAGTCAGAGACAGAGAGACACGCACACAAACACACGCTCACACAGTTGCCAAGTCTGGGGTTAGAGCTACTACCTAACTAGTTTATCACTATAACAGTACACAGTTATGGGACACGCCATGGGGATTACTGAGCTACAGCTCTCCCAGAGGTATATTTCACATTGGATGACCTCAGTAGGCTTGTCATGATACTGCTATGGGGAGGACAATGTGTGCATGGGCCATAACCCATTCATGTAGAGGTTGTCATGCCACATGTAGACACACACGGGGTCATATGCCACAGGTACGTGTATACAGCTACTAGGTGACTACTTCCTTGTACAGTCATGTTGCACAGCTGGCACGTGCACCATATAGTCTGTCATGCTGACAGATACTGGTGGCTAGTATCTGCAGTGAGTGACACCTGCACCTCATGTGTTTGGCGTCCTTTGGCTGTGTGCTGGGTGGGACAGGCCCAGATGGCTCTTTGTCACGGTCACCCTCTTCCACACATCTATGTCCATCTACCTTTGGCTTATTATAGCGTGTTGTCCTTACATATATGTCTGTATTCCCATCCACTGTGTGTGCAAGGAAGGAGTGGTGCATACTGACATGTGTCTGCAATAAGAACTGCAACTGCCAGATATGTCTGGGCCACTGGTGTTTGCAGACATGGCCTTCATGTGTTTAAGTGTGTGGGCATGCCCAGTATGACCTTTCAGTATGTTGTTGACTGACATTGCCCTCATTCGTTTAAGTGTGTAAGCATGCCCAGTATGGCCATCTATATAGCATGTGTGGATCACGTCCAGATAGTTTGTACTGCAGTGCTGACCTTTGTGTTGTACACCAACAGGTAGCATGCTGTATCTGCAGGGTATACATCGGTCATGTGGCACTGACTGTTGCTACATTTCTGCATAGTGGGGGGGCACCTGACTGTTTCTACATTTCTACACAGGGGTGGGGGGCACACCTGACTGTTACTGTAAGTGTAAGTAGGATGGTGGGGAACACCTGACACATTTACTCATTTGCTAGGACTGTACTGGTATGTCAGGTACACCATTTAAGTCTGTGGACTTACCTATCATGCTGGCTAGAGGCTTACCAGTGTACTACAGATCTTAGCTTTCACTACCTACATATTAGTTTCTGACTTTCTAGACTTCACAACTTACATCCAACTGCCTGGCCTGCTGTAGTCTGTCTGTGTAGGTCTGGGGGAGGGGTTACCCATAGGGCTCATTCAGAGGCCATAGTACAGCATTTATTTGTGTTGGTCTACACCTATCCTGCTGGCTGTGACTGCTGTTGGGTATGTGCCCCCCCAATGGCATGTGTGAGTCACTTATCTTGTGGGTGTCCCAGTATTGAGGGTGGTGCTGCAGGGCTGCCTATGTCATATGCACATAGTACACTCCCTATAGATGGTTGAGCACAGGTAGTGTCATGTTTGGCATCCCTTTTACTGTATGTGCGAGTCTGAGAGAGGTCTTGGTCCCTACTGTGTCAGTGCATATGCTATGCGTTGCCTCTTTGCCAAGGTCAGGGCATACGGGGCATGCCTCCTTCTGCCTACTGGGACAGGCTCAGGTTGTTCCTCCTCCGAATCACTCTGTGCCTGTATAGGCCTTGGCACTGGTGGGGGACTGTGTGGCCCTGCCCCATGCTGTTCCTGCTGCAACTGTTTCCACAGGATCATATTGTGTAGCATGGCACATACAAGGACAATTTGGGTACATGTAGTTGGCGAATACTGCGAGGCTCCGCCGGATGTGTCCGGGCACTGGATCCATGACTTGAGCATCCCAAACACGTACACTATTATGATTCGTGTTTGTGCTTGTGCCTCATTATGGAGTTCTTGTTCAGGTATGTGTGCATTTCTGATGGGTGTCATCAGCCATGGCTCCAGTGTGGAACCAGCATCCCCCACTAGGTGACCGTGTGAGATGTCCCCACTGGCAAATGTCTGGTACAGCTGCGTCAGATGTCAGATGTGGGAATCATGATAGCTTCTAGGGCAGCCAGCACACACATTCATTATTATGCCCTGGGCATCGCACATGACCTGGCACTTGAAGGAGGGGAAGCCCTTGCGGTTGATGTAGACCCTACCCTGCTCACCTGGTGGTGCTTTAATGCATATGTGTGTGCAGTCAATTGCACCCACTACCTCAGGCTATTCTGCTTTTTGCTGGAAGAGATGCATATTGCTGGCCAACGCCTCATGGGTAATGGGTAAATATACGTGCTCACCGACATGTGCTGACATGGCATCCAAGAACTGGTGGAGTACCCCGGATGCTGATGGCTGTGAAATCCCCATCATATCCCCAGTTGGCCTTTGGAAGGTACCTGTAGCTAGTATTCATAGGCCTACACATACCTTGGTATCTACTGGGATGGGCTCACCTCTGTTAGTTCTGTGTGTGAGGCATGGCCAGCACAGCTCAACAATTTGCTGTAGGAAGTCCCTGTCCACCCTATAGCGCTCCACTATCTCCAGCTCATGTAGCCCTTGGTAGGTTACCCTGGATCTGTACACTCTTCTCTGTCTCCTCACTGTGGGTTGCTCAGCAGCATTCACATCCTCACCACCCTCAGCCTCTTGCACATGCTGGTTTATGATAGCAAATGCAGCCCCTAACATTTTTTCTCTTGCTTTCATTCTGTAAAATTTCCCCGTCTGTATACACTGGTGGTGCAGAGGTTTTGGGTAAAACAAGGGGGACAGGTGTTTGCATAGTTTATAGTGGTGTGCTGGGTTGGCCTGGGCTGCTGCCTGTGTAATTGGCTGTTTCTGATACATTTCATCTGTCAGCTAAGCTAGTTCTCCTTGATTACCTTCTTACTGCTGTTTTCCCTTCCCATTGCCTCCCTATTTAAGCCTGTGTGCACGCCGCACAATTGGAGTGCTCAAATGTGCACAGAGCTGCTATTTCCTGGTTTAACTTCTTTTTTCTTCCTGTAAGACCCAGTGCGTGGCGCGCACACCCGTTTACACTTTGTAAAGCGTACTAGGCAGTTTGGACACACCTCTAGCTTAGCTGTGCTAAGCTAGGAGCAGTCCCAAGCCACAGGGTTCCAATCCACTTACAGTATGCCCGACACCCCCCCCCATGATGTCACCTATATCCTAGTTTTACACCCAGCTATTTCTACTACTATACTCTTGGGACCTGCCTCATACCCTGGGGAAAACTAGGATTAACTAACCTTTCCCTCATTTGCATAGGATTGCCTGCTAATGCATAGTTTCATGTCTCACACTGAGCCTCCTGGCTTAGCAACCACTACTCACTGGCCATGTTGACTTCTGCCTGCTATTGACTTCATGGCAGAATACTGATTTTAGTTAGAATGCTCATTTTATGTTTATTTTCTTATTTCCCTCCGATCCCGTTTGCGCACCGCTGCCTATGCTTAAACAGCCGAGATCGGTGAAAAAAAATTAAAGTTGATTTTTTCATTTTTTAAACAGTTTGCAATGCCAATGGCCTTATACTTGGCCATTGGCATGCTTACTCAGTGATATGCATCCTTTATTTGGAGCTGTCATAGCTCCGTTTTGGAATTTGCAGAAATGTACTTGGTTACTAACTGAGTACATTTCTGCAGATAGTACTAGTCTTGCACGGATTATTGAAAACTTCTTGGATTGCAAAATCATCTCATTTGCATGGATTTCTCCTGAAAATGAGGTGATTTGCATACCAGGGCTTAGTCCATGCAGGATTAGTGCTGGAACTCTCGTGCGTGCCCCTGCAGGCTGTTCCTGGATCGCATGGCAAACATATTGCCTGCGTGGACTCCTGCACTCATCTTGCACTCAGTGCAAGCTTTTGAGAATGCGGGGGAATGTTAAAAATGAGATTTTAAATTCTCCTTTGGATGAAGATTTAGTTTTGGCCCCTCTGCTGCAGACGTGAACAAAAAGCATGATGAAAGGGGTAAACTGAGCCAGGGAATCTCTAAGAGTATCAGCCCTCCTTTCCCAAATTTTCTAAGGGATCTCTAACTCCTCATCCAGTTTTGGCAAAAAGTAGATTAAACAGTCTTAGCAAAATAAAGGTAAACATACATTTAAGAACTGGCAAGATGTTACAAAAAGAAGCCTGGAACCTCCCAAAAACCAAGGACAGTCCAACAAGTCTAAATGGCTGTTCAAGAGACATTGTGACCCCACCCACAATGGCCCAATATTTCTTCCAGAAAGTCTGAATCTCCATTTTTCTCTTTGGCAGCAGATAGTTTCTGACAAATAGGTTCTAAAGTTCATTCATCAGGGTTACAGATGGTACTGGGAGAAAATTCCTCCTTTCCAGGGGTTCATGCCTCTTCCTCCAGATTAGACTCTTTTGTTTCCACCAGTTCTTAATCACATGCTGTCCCAAGGAGTGATAGAACCAGCTCCTCCTTCCCAGGTGAGAAAGGGTTTTTATTCAAGGATGTACTTCATGCCAAAGAAAGAAAATGCTTGGAGACCTGTTTTAGTTATTTCTTTCTTTCCTATACCTGTTTACGATAGTGTCCAAACTCAAAACAATATCACTTCACAACCTGTTATCTCTTCTTCCTGGTTACACTAGACTTAAAAGATGATTATCATCACATCTCTCTTCATCCAGACTTCAGATATTTCTTAAAGTTTTGTGTCTGGATCACATTATCAGTTCTCTGCCTTACACTTTGGACAATCCACTGCACCAAGAATTTTTTCAAAGTGTCTAGCTCCAGTTATAGCTCATTGCATGCTACAGGGTATCCACATTTTTCCATATTTAGATGACTTGCTTATCTTTGCAGAGTATTTTTCAAAGTGTTAGGCATCTCTCTCTTGGCTGTGAGATCTCTTACACAAGCTGGGTTCCAAGAAAATTTGAAAATCTTTCTTGACTCCATACAGGATTGTGTTCCTGGAATGTCAATTAGACATCTTAGTTCAAAGAGCTTTTCTTCTACATGAAAAAATAGATTTATATCTAGATCCATTTCTAAAGTTTTCCACTCAAACTTTGGTCACTGTGATTGAATGCTTCAAGATTTTGGGTCTTGTGTCTTTTATGATTTTCATGATACCTCTAGCAAAACTCCACATGAGAAAGATTCAGTGGCATCTGAGATGTCTTTGGTTCCAGCACCAACACTGTTTGTCTTTTCAAATCTCAGTGCTGGGGTTTGTCAGAAGAGAAATCATTTGGTGGAGATAGATATCCTTAAATCCAGGTCACGCCTTCTCCCTCCCTGTTCCAAAGCAGTCTGTCACCACTGATGTCCCGGACTTTGCTTGAGGAGCAGTTTCAGGAGGGATACAAGTGTAGGGTGTGTGGGACACCAAGCCAGTGGCAGCTGGTGACTTCAAATCAAAGGGGGGCTGCAGGAGACAGCTGAATGGGTGGAGTCAAGGGGAAGGGGTGTGGCCAACTAGAAAGGGGAGGAGCTATGCTCAAAACCACAAAAACTAACTTTAATTAAATACGCTGCCCTGGGTGGCAAACCATCATTATGAGAGTCCAATCAAGACAAAAATAAGTGTAGAAGAATAAAAATATTTCAGTGCATTGGCTGCATGACAGCTTACTTATTATCTAGATGGAAACAAAAGGTTGTGAGGCATGAAAAAATAAATTACTTTTTAAATACATTACTGGAATGCCAGTCAAAATCAAGTATAAGAAAAACCAGAAGCACTCAACTCAAACCACTTCTCCTTGCACTGCAGTTCTAATTATAATTTATATTCAGCTTCATTAAAGTACCAAGTAACATGCTGAAAGTAGAAATCTCTGTGATACCCCCACTTGTAAAAATGTTTCTTATCCAAAAAAGACCTGCTGCCTGACAACGATCTACTTGTTTCATGGGGAAAACATGATCAAAGTAAAAAATGAAAAGCAAACAAGAAACAAGCTCAAGATACATTGCTTAAAGGATTACTGTACAGGTTATGGACCACACATGATTGGCAGTCTGTTTAGTTTACGGGTAAAGTCTGTAGAGATGACTGGAAGTCTCCAACAAGTGTAATGAGCTTTTTAAAATAATGGAATCCTGTCCTTTAATACCCACGGCTTATACATTATCTAGTCAAGTATTCTCTGCATGGCAACAACAGAAAGGCTTTCAATGTTGGCAATTCTTTAACAGTATGCTTATTAAAGCTTACTTATATCTTATGATCTCAGACAAGCTTACCTTATGGTCATTAAAGCATTGCTACTTAAACACAGAGCAACAGGCACTTTGAGTAATAATCATAAATCTGAGTAATAAGCATAAATCAACAGTACAAAAATATGACAGAAACCAGACCGTTCTGCAAAATCAAGGACAGATGAAAAGCCACTGTAGTACTTGTGTCTACCTTGGATGGGGGGACACACTGCACATTTACACTGCATAACTGCTCCTTGCCTTGCTTGGACACATCCAGAGTCACTACATGGGGGAGTGGGGTGCAACAAGTATGTCACAATTTGAAATGTCTCTGACTGACTGTGATGGCCCTGACACATTTGTCATACCTGTCAACCTCAGAGCAAGAAATCTGGACAAAGCCATACACAGAAGTGGGACAAAGGCCCAAAAATAAGGACAATTTTTAAATATTGCTCTAATAAAATTAGAAAGATAATAGAATAGGTCTTGCATTAGTATGAATTTTCTGAAGGGTATAAAATCTGAAACTCAAATGTCTGTCATTTTCTAACTTCAGTCTTTAGTGATTTGTCACTAATTTGCCAAAAAACACAATTTTATGAAAAATGGACCAAAAATGTGATGCAAAAATATAAAATAGCCACACAATACATCTGGGAACCTGTCAAAGAAGGGACACTTTAATATTAGTACTGCTAACTTGAGCAGCTGATAAAATAAAAGAATCTACATGCATTTCAAGTAATCTATAACTTTGATTATTACAGTTATTTCTTAATTGTAAACCCTCCATGTTTTCTTCCACAATTGCTATTTTGCGGAGGGATTATTAGGGGGAAGAGCAACATTTTGAGCCAAAATCGGGGACAGTTGAGAGGTTGGCTATGCCTAATTCTATAAAGCAATTTATTTGCATGTACCTCTCAACCTGTTAATGCAGTAAATCTGAACAAGGCCAAATGTATTGGAGGAACATATAAACAGTACTAAAAATTGCTCTTGTATAAATTGAGACAATTGATAGAACAGCTCTTACTTTAACATGCATTTTCTGAAGGTTATGAAGTCTGAAACTCAGTGTATCATTATTCAGTGACTTAACTCCTAAATAATTTGCCAGAAAACTACAAATTTGATGAAGAACAAACCAAAAATAAGAAGCAAGAATCTATTCATTCTTTGAAAATCTGGACAGTTGGGAGGTATAGTTCAGCTGGGCCTGTCTGAGTTTGCTGCCCTTCCCCCTGACAAAATCATGGTTGAATTGAGCCTCTGCAGCCATTCCAATGAACCATTACTTGGCTGTTTCACTCCATTTACCATCAACACTAATGTGCATACTGCTGTACTTCTATGATGAGTTGGACTTCATTTGAAAGTTTTATTTTGTATTTTACAGCACAAACACTAAGACATCTGCTAAACAAACTTGGCATTAAAACTTCTCTGCCCTTGAAACTCACATTCATTGAAACAACATTAAAACCCACATTCAAAGAAAATACATTTTACCCGTGGCAGATAAAAATTAATTCTGGGCTGTTTTCAAATCATAGGCCCCTTGCATATGAAACATACGTGTGCTCTTTGATACACCTTCCTATTGCTTTGAACATTTTTCCAGTAAACAATGAAACAAAACTGCCCAATTCAGAACATTTCCATCATAAAAGTCTACTCAAACTTCTACAGTCCACTATTATCAGTGAATATGCACAATTCTACAGTCCACCATTATCAGTAAATATGCACAATCTCTGAAGTAGTAAAAAAGTCATCTAAATAATTCCACGTTAAATAAATGTGTAATGAAGAGGTTGCTGTTAGCAATCACCTTTATATTTCATGGCTTCATCGAAAAATAAAGTGTCTGATGCCCCTGAGGAATAAATTGCCTAAATTACATTAAAAATAAGCTAGTAATATTGCAATAGGAAATGGATGGCAAACTGATAACAGGCTCATAGTTAGTATCTTAACTTTCAGTACGGCAGCATTCACCCCTTATGGGAGTAGAACCAACAACCTTCTGCATCAAAAGCAAGTACACAACCTGTTGTGCTATTAGCAATGTGAGCTGACTTAGCATAATCAGCACTAAACTTCTCTTCCCCTGCAGCTCTAAGCTCCTTGTAAAATCTACGCAATACTCAACTGCATCTCAACTTCGCAGCACAAGAAGTCTGGAAAAAGCCAAATTTATTGGGGTGGGTCAAAAGGGCAAAAACCAGGGACACATTAAACATTGCTTGTATAATCTTGGAAAGCTGCTAGAATAAAATGCTGTGTTACCACCATACATTTTACTGCCAAGGACCATGTGCAAAAGAGTCAGAACAACATACCACTATGCCAAATCACCTGCTTTGTGAAAGAAAAATGCTGTGTTACCACCGTACATTTTACTTCCAAGGTCCCTGTGCAAAACAGTCAAGAGCAACATACCACTACGCCAAATCAGCTGCTTTGTGAAAGAGAGGAAGACTGAAACTTAAATGGCTATCATTTAATGAATTCAGTTCTCACCATAGCTGTCAACCTCTTAGCACAAAACACCTGGACAAACCCAGTAATGAGGGAATACAGCCCTCAAACATATTCAGTGAATTCAGTTCTTGCCATAGCTGTCAACCTTAGCACAAAAAACCTGGACAAAGCCAATAACAGGGTATTACAGTCCCAAAAATAAGGATACATTTCAAATAGTCATCTTATAAACTTAAAAAATTGCTATAATAAAAGGTTGTGTTACTATATATTTATTGCTAGAATAAAAAAATGTTTTACTATGTATTTTCTGAAGAATATGAAGTCTGAAATTCAAATGCCTGTCAATTTTACTTCTGACGGAACAAAAACAATTTTCAGCAGAGGCCCAGGGAGAAATACTGTAGACCCATGTCTTTGTAAAATGGCAGGACACCAGAGCAAATCCACACAAACACAGGGATAAGATGCAGACTCCACACAGAAGGCACCCCAGCCAAGAATCAAACCAGAAAACCTATAGCTGTGAGGCAACAATACTGCCACTGCACCATCAAATATGTAAGGACACCAGAGCAAATCCACACAAACACAGGGATAAGATGCAGACTCCACACAGAAGGCACCTCAGCCAAGAATCAAATCAGAAAAACCTATAGCTGTGAGGCAACAATACTGCCACTGCACTATCAAATATGTAAGGAAGTAAACATTCAGAAACCTGAAGTCTGAAATTCAAATGCCTGTCAATTTGTTAATCAGGACAGTCTGACTTGGAACAAAAAAAAAAACAATTCTCAGCAGAGGCAAAGGAAGAAATAATGCAGACATGTCTTTGTAACATGGGAGGACACAAAAGCAAACGCACACAAACACACGGAGAAGATACAGACCCCCCCCCCCCACAAAGAAGACACACCAGCCAAGAATCAAACCCAAGAAACTGCAATTGTGAGGCAACAATGCTTCCACTGCACCATCAAATTTCAAGCATTGCAGTATTTAAAAACCACAGATATTATGAGGAATAGATCAGATCAAATATGAGGCAAAAATCTGCAATTTTCTTTACAAATGGTGGTGGGTAGGGAATTCAGGTCTCTAACACCTGCATACAAGGTACAGGGTTCAAGCCTGAGGTATTCCCTACCACACCACCATGAGTCTAACCACCAGTATATTGCAACTGGGGCATTTACACACACACACACACACACACACACACACCAAATCCCTTGACTGACCATAAACAGCAAATCCCTCGACTGACCATAAACAGCAAATCCCTACAGACCAACCTGCAGCAATACTCACTTACCTGATGATGTGTCATGTCTGACCAAGCACCAAAATCCACCCGTGACATTGAGCAATCCAGCCAGCGACCAAACCCTGCTACACCTACCTCCTGAATGAGCCCGTGCAATGAAAATCCTGTGAGAGCAGCTCACCTCTTAGTCCTGATTGGATTTGCCTGCTCACCTCTTAGTCCTGATTGGATTTGCCTGCAGCCAATGCAGTCCGGACCTCCTCTTCTGTGCAGTCGTTCCCGCAATGATTCCTGGGTGCATTTGCAGCAAAGATTGCTGGGTACCTGTGTTTCTTTATCTGGACTCGTGGTTTTTTTTTTTGTTTTTTAGTTTAACAGATTTTTCTTTCTTTCTTTTCTAGGTGGGAGGGCTGCAGTCCGGCAGTCTGATACCATGAGCCGCCCCTGCACCAAGTACAGATGCAAGCATATACAGTAAACTCTCAGTTAACCAAAACTCAAACAACCGGCACTCTCAAGCAACCAGAAAAAAAATGCAGAAATACAGTACAATGTTCATGTGTTGTACTTTCTGCCCCCCCCCCAGAAACATGCATTATGTTTTTAGAGTTTTAGATTTTAAAAAGGGAGATAGGACTAAATTCCCTCTCTCCCCAACCTGAGAACAAGTCAAACCAAACAAATAGTATAGGGTACAGTTTTAGTCAGGCCTATTTTTAATAGTAACTCTCAAACAACCAGAAACTATAGTTATCTGGCATCTACCAATCCCCATGTTTGCCAGTTAACTAAAAGTTTACTGTAAATATCAAAGAGATGCTTGCCCTGATCTAGGTACTCACCTCTCTGAATCATTTTTGGTCCCCTGGACCTCTTCATGTTGTTACAGACAATACCACCACAATTATGTGGTACATGAAAAAACAGGGTGGAACCCAGTCATACCCCCTGTGTAGACTAGCCCCAATAGCTTAGGATATAGCTTCACAGCACAATCTCACTCTACAGGCATCCATCATTCCATCAGAGTAAAATTGTGTGGCATACAGGCTGAGCAAGACCAGGGAAGACTCTCATGAACAGAAACTAGATGAGGAGGTCTTCCAAAATTTGATCCATCTGTGAGGACTTCCTCAAGCAGACCTCTTTGCCTCCTCTCTAAGCAATCAACTGGAAAGCTTCTGTTCCAGGACTCCATACAAGAAGGCCTGGAAGACAGATGCTTTTTCTTTTACTTGGACAGGAATGTTCCTTTATGCTTTTCCACCTTTTTTACTAATATCTGGGGTATTTCTGAAGATTCAGAAGGAATCCCCCAAGAACATTGTGGTGACTCCATTCTGACCCAGAAAACCATGGTTCTCCCTTATTTTGGAAATGGCTAGGGGCAACTAACTCAGACTTTGTCACAAACTGGAGCTACTCACACAAGAACAAGGGTGTTTGATACACTCTAATATCTATCAATGTCTATTGACTGCCTGGATGATAAGGTATTAATTCTTTTTAGGAACCTGTTTACTGAGGATGTGCAGCAAATATTAATGGAGGCAAGAAAGCCTGCTACTCGAAAATCGTATATTAGCAAATGGAACAGATTCTCTAGTTAGTGCCAAGAACATAACCAACACTCACTCACTCAGTGCTAGCTGTTTTCTGGTTTAACAATATTTGTATGAGTCATTATCCTATTTCCATTCTTATTCCTCTATCAAGGTTCATTTATCAGCCATTTCAGCATATCTGCCCATGAATCTTCCTCTTTCAATGCAGTCTTATTAGAAAATGTTTTTGAAAGGGGTTTTGCACAAGAGGTCTCCAAGTAAACTGGTGGCCCGATCTTGGGAACTCAATTTTGTGTTAGACAAGCTGACACTTGCTCTATTTGAACCAGCTAACCTGGCTGACTTGAGGGTCTTAACATGGAAAACAGCTTTATTGATTGCGCTGATCTCTGCAAGAAGAGTATCCGAGTTGCAAGCTCCTATGCTGAATCAACCATATCTCATTTTCCATAGGGTCAGGGTTTCTTTGAGAACTAACTCTTCTTTTATGCCTAAACTGGTATCTGTCTTTACTTTAAGCCAAATTATCTATCTACCTGTTTTCTTGCCTGAACCCAAAAATGAGGGAGAAAGGATAATTCATACCTTGGATGTCCCCAGGCAACTCGGGTACTATCTTGACAGAACTAAATCTGTTAATTTTTTGTGAAGGTAAGAAGAAGGGGCAATCTCTGTCAAAACTGACTATGTCCAAATGGTTGTCTAAGGCTATTACCTTTTGTTATACTCATCATAACAAAACTATTCCATGCAGCGTCAAGGCCCACTCCACCAGGTCCTTAGCTTCATCTATAGTATTTTGGAAAAAGTTGGATTCTAGAAGTTGCTACTTGGCCCTTTGTATGTACTTTTACAAGTCACTATAAGCTTGATTAATTCTCTAGTTCCAGGGCAGATTTTTCTAGGACTGTTATCAAAGGGCTTTGGTCTCTTCTCCTTCCACCTCCCAAATGTAGTAAGCTAGGGACATCTACCCATATAGCTAAGAATATTGCAGCAGCGATCAATATCATAAACATAGTACAGCCGTGTAAGTAAACTTACCATAACAGTAGATGTTCGAATGATCACTACTGCAGTAGAAGCTCCCTCCCCCCATCCCCCTTATTTTTTTTTTTGGTGTGTTTTTATGCCAGAGTGTGGACATTCATTTTTTGTTGTCCATAGCATTATTCTTTCAGGGCTTAGTCTCCCTCTCTGTGTTAGCAGGAGAGCTCTGAAGGGCTGGGTGCCCAAACTTGTCTTTTAGTCACATCAGCTTAAGCTGCCTGACAATTTGGGTGTGAATCTTTGGAAGCTGACCGGCTGCTGTATCCTTGGCAGGCTATAACCCATATAGCCAAGGCTACTGCAGCGTGATCTTTTGAGCATCTACTGTAAGTTTACTTACACAACTGTACTTTTTGAATTCTGAAGCAAATTCTCTCTCACTCTCTCTGTCATAGTTTCATAGGTTTGTACTAAGCTATCGACCACCAGGGTCTTAATAAGCATAGTCGTGTAACCCAACCCAGTTTTGTCCTCGAGTAAATTAGACACCTATTTGGTGTGGTATGTTAGTAAAGAGGTAGCTAAGGGATATGTAAGTGGGGGCATATGTTAGTTTGGGATTAGTTAACTTACTGTCGTCATCTTTCCATCAGAGACATGGGGGTCAGACAGAGAGTGAATTTACAATTTCCCATCCAATGGTCAATGTTTTGCTGGAAAAGGGTCAGGGATGAACTCCGTTTCATGTGGATGGGAAGTCTGTTCCATATTATCTGGATGCTTTGAGACACATATTGATTTCTCCAGCATGTTTTATTTATGTCACATGCAAAGTTTAGGTCCTTGAACCTAGTGTTCCCGGTGCTGTTTTCTCTTTGTTTTTTTTTTTTTTTTTTGTTAGATGTGCAAGATGTCAGTCAGAGCAGGGTCTGAGGATGCTTTATATGCTAGGCAAAGATCACCTCTCAGTAACCTGTCGGAGGCTGAGTAAAAAGATACAGTCCTGAGATGATCTGTGCAGGGCAGGGTATTCATACCCTGGAGTCTCCCGGTGAGAAACCTTTGACACATTCCAAATGTTGCAGGTGCCTGGTTAGGTACATGCCAAAGGAAGAATTATATTTGATGATGGTTCTGGTAAGGGCTGACTAGAGTGGTACAATAACTTCTTTGGACCTGGATACCATACTCTTGCTTATGATTTGGGCAACATAGAATGATTTTCCTACTATCTTGGTTGCATGTTGGTCAAAGACCAAATTACTATCAACATATGTTCCCAAATCTCTTAGTACTGGACCAACTCTTAGGGGTGTTTTATCAATGGAATAAATAGCTTGGGTGGATAAACATCCCAAGGAGCACTGTAATGCAATTCTTTGCATTGAATTTTAATCCATGGCTCTGGCGCCAGTCATTTGTTTGTGTCAGACCCTCTTGAAGAATGTTTGTGTCTTTGGGGGGGAATCTATGATAGCTCCCAATTTACAGTCATCTGCAAATGTGGTGAGCCAGAAGCCTTTGACATTAGTCTTGATTTCTGAGAAGTAGATGCCAAATAGCAGCAGGTCCAACACAGAACCCTGGGGTACTACGCTGGTGACTGGTCTCCTGGTGGAAGTGATTTCACCAACCCTGACATCTTGGGTCCTGTCTGTGAGCCAGCCAGCAATCCTGTGAGTTATGTAGGGATTTATGCCTAGTTATGTGAGTTTGGCAACAATACCTGAGTGGAGTATTGTATCAAATGCCTTAGCCAGGTCGAGGTAGGTGGTGTACACCATTTTTCCCTTACCTATAACCTTTTGAAGAAGTCTACCAGGTTAACTAGGCAAATCCTTCCCTTGACAAAGCCAAACTGGGATGGGTCCAGTGTCTGTAGATTGCCAATGTCCTTGCTGATCATTTCCATGATAATTTGTTCCATGGCTTTCATATTAGACTTCTCAGATCTTCTCAGATTGATGGGTCTGTAGTTCACACCGTCAGTTGTTGGTCCACCTTTGTAGAGAGGGATGCCTGTTGCTGGCTTCCATTCACTCGGTATGTGACCTGTTGTGAGGCTGTAGTTGAGCACTGCCTTGTGAAGTCCACCTAGGTCATGTTTGAGACTATTTAGGAGGCACCTAGGGATGTTGTCTGAATCTAGTGAAGCAGTGTTTTTTTGTCTTAGCCGTCACAGCCAGGTCATGTTCCCTTTTAGCTCCCTTTTAAAGGTTGGGGGATATGCTTGAATGGATTTCAGAGGGGGTAGTTGTGGGAGGGGGTGAAGTTAGAGCTAAATTTATCAGTTAGAAGAATTGCTATATCACCCTGGTCGGTTAAGGTTGTGCCATTTACTACCAGTTTTATACACTTTCGTGTGCTCCCTTTAAAGTTTCTGACATAGCTGAAGAAGGCTTTGTGATTGTCCTTAGTTTGAGAGGCTATCCTATCCTCATAATTGGCCTTGTTGGACCTTGTTAGACCTCTTTGTTTGTTTAGTTGAATCACAAGGCTTTTGCAACTCTGAGAGTAGCTCTTCTGATTTTGGACATTACTTTTTTTCTTTTGTTATATACCCTGTTAAGGTTAGGATTCTACCAGTGGGGTTTGTTTTTGGTGTTAGCTCTTGAGTTTACTTCTGGTAGGTATGGCAGTCTTAATGCAGCCATTTGCATATTTGTACAGGGTTTCTGTGAACAATTCTGCATAGGCAGCTGTGTTCTCAGGTTTGTGGGAGCCTTGCATTTTGACAGACGGTTACTTAACAGGATGTAGTTAGCTTCAGAATGGTTCCTAACTGTTACTGGTTTAGTCTGCTACTTTAATGCAGAGCTCACTGATCATTGATTCATCTTTCATCTATTACCCACTCTTTTCATTAAATGCTATCCACATTGTTTGTGCCTGTATCAATATGGTTTGTCTGTTTAAGTTTCTCTTGTTTAAATGCCTTTTGTTCTCAATTTACCTCCTTCATCTTCATGCTGGCCCTTTCCCCCATGGTTGCTTCCTCTTTGCTTACCTCTCCTTGTATCTATTTGTTCATGCCGTTATAATATAATAATTAGCATCTACAAAAACTATCACTGCAACTCTACCTTAAAGAACCAATGCAGCATTCTAATGATTTGCAAAGGAGTGTACATAGACCTTTAGTTCCACGTAGTGGTTAGTTTTATGATTACAACTCATTTCCCATTACATCTTAATGTGCTGCAACAAAATGTTGCTAAAAATCACTGTATAGGTTTATGAATATTCCTGAAAGATAAAAGGTTTATCTTTTTATCCAAACATAAATATTGACTAGTGATTGCAGGATAATGTAAAAAGTGTAGAGTAGACCAAATCTGAAATGAGTCTAAATAAAACACAATTCCCTACAACCCATTTTATTCCTTTTACCATTGGGTCTCTTATATTATAAAACTAATTATTTTAGTTATTTTAGTGATTTATTGTTATTTATACAAAAGTAGCTAAACTAGCTTTGGAACAGTAGAGGAAGATGTTTGAGAAGGAAATAGATAGTAAATCAGAATGAGCTTCAGGAGTGAGGTAGTACCAGTATCATAATGAAGTTATTTTTTTATTCCATTGTATTACATTACAGGTTTTTATTCTGAATTCCTTCATTTCTTCTGCATTTCTATTATGAGAGAACCAATTTTTCCAGCTCCACTTTTAAAAAAATAAAGGCAATGCAGAGACACAGACTACAGATAATGATGAGGTTATCTGAAATAATCAACTCTGAAAGATAAAGTTCAGCATATGTTTTGTTAAATTTATTGGGTATAAAATAAGCTTTTTACACAGCTTGTCCCAGGAATTACCTTCAGCAGTGGTACTGCTAGAAGACACATCAACAGACACTTTGGCCTACTTTTTTTTTTGTATTTCTGTGGGTTGAGTAAAAAAAGTCTCAGTTTGTATATGGCACATATCTTGAAAGCTGAAATTAGTAATGAAATCCTTCCATATTAATCATATATATCATATAATCATATATCAATTCTATATCAATCCACAATGAATGACAAATCTGATATGTTTTATTAAATAAGTAGAAAAAAGATACAACCAAACCAACACGGCAGTTATCATACACTTTAATAAAACAAATTAAAAACACCAACAACAGACTTGATAAGCGCTTTCGTACATCACGTCTATTGCTGGTGTTTTTAATTTATTTTTATTAAAGTGTATGATAACTGCCATGTTGGTCAGGTTGTATGTTTTTTCTACTTGGATATTTTTTGTGTTATTAAACCGTCCTTTAGTTGCCTGTTTTTCTTTTTCACTGATTGTTTTATTAAATATGTTTTATTATTTATAATATTAAAGAGAACAACTATAAAGTAAAGAGAACAACCATTATATCAACATCAAAATTTCAGATCAATCAAATATAACACGATACAACACATAAATATCACAAAACATAATTTCAAAAACAGCTTAAATATAAAATTCATTATAACATTTGTATATGTTATTACAGGGATTATGTACATTGACCGAGTTACCTGAGGACATAATTCTTTGAGTAAAATGCACATATTAAAACAAATATATCATTGATTGCTCTAGCAGTCATAAATATGAGCAATTATTTAATTCCTACATAATGATAAGGAATGTCATGACTAGAATGGCAATAAGAGCGGCAGTACAAATGGACTGTTTTCATGATCCAGGAAAATACTGCTTTTTTTTTGTTCTTGTCTGGGTGTATTTTATAGACTCTTTCTATCTATCTAATCATCTGTAACTATTCTTTGTGCAGACTCCCTAGCTTTCTGTGCTGGTGTGTCTTCCATTCCTTAGCTATTACTGATTTTGGTACAAACAAAATAATTAATCTCACACTAATCTCCTGTCTGATCCACTCTTTAACATCTTCCTCAGTGACCCATCCCAGGTTCATGTAATGGCTACCATCCTATGACTGCTTGTTTCTATTTGTCCTGAACTCTCTTGCATCCCTGAAACATATTCTTGTAACCTACCTATAATTCTCCAGATCTCCAGTATTGTGCAGACATTAATCTATTGCCCACAGACAACCTCATGAGTGTATAACACTATAAATGCAGTATTCGCTTGTGCTCATTCCATATAGATGGCTATTTCCTAAGCTGTAGAGCAATCTCTCACAGTTTAGATTTTCATATGATTGACTACTTAAAAAATCAAATGTATCCCTATTCACTTAAACAGTGAATTACCCTGAGATCGTGGTACAGTGGGGGTTGGGAAATATGTCCTTTTCTCCACTGTAGTGTGATCTCCGATTGGTATATATAATTAACAGGGGGTGTGGGGGTGCAGGGGAGCTTGCCCCCCTGCTAAAATGCCGTTTTTCATTTTTTACATATAAGTAAATCCAAAAACAGCTTTGGGGTACAGGCACTAAATGGTGTAAACGCAAAGGATGAAAACATTTTTTCAACAGGTCAGCAAAGTACCACCATGACTCGGAATAACAAATTTATAGTTGCAGTCCTTTTATTCAGTAAAATAGCTAGTGCTTTCAGGTTTTAACCAAACCCTTCATCAGACATATAACTACTGACACTATTCAGGGCACACCTAAACAATTTTTTTTTACTTTCAAGAATATTTAAATATACGCATCCATGATATGCATATCTAAAAGTTCTTCATACAAAATATAAACATTGAAAATTAAAAAAAAAATATGTATTTATTAAAATCATTACTAATAAACTATCAGAAATATATAAATATATATATTTATGTGCAATATACATAAATGAATTTATCATATAAAATACACTTATGTCTAGAGATATCACCAATATGCTTACTATTTGTATGTATATAAATGCATAGATAATCATAATAAGCCATATATATAAGCAATACATATGCATAAATGAAAACTTACATGCATATATACGGCTAAATGTACGAAATGCACTAGTTTCTATATAGAAAAAACTAATAGGACTTTGAGGGAAAGAGTGAGGGAGGGAGCATGTATGTGCCATTAATCGTGAAGATGAAACTAATGCATTAGCGAAGCATGTATTAAACCATGGTTTAAGCCATAAGTTCAGTTTTATGGTGATTGAGTTGATTGAGAGAAATAAGAGACTAGGCAATATAAAGAATTACACAGAAAAAAACAAGAAGTAAAATGGATAATAAGAATGCAATCCGATAGAGGTAGTGGTATAAATGAGAAGATTTCAATTAAGCCATTGCTTAGAGATAGACCACTGAAACATCATACATGAATATTTATATAATGTATGAATATATTAATGTTTATGTCTAAGTTATTTTGTTTACTAGCATTTTGGTATATATGTAAGCACTTGCTTATATGTATACATACTTTTTGTATACATTTATGTATGCTTTTCACGTATATATGCATGTAAGTTTTCATTTATGCATATGTATTGCTTATATATATGGCTTATTATGATTATCTATACATTTAAATACATACAAATAGTAAGCATATTGGTGATATCTCTAGACCTATTATAAGTGTATTTTATATGATAAATTAATTTATGTATATTGCACATAAATATATATATATATATATATATATATATATATATATATATATATATATTTATATATTTCTGATAGTTTATTAGTAATGATTTTAATGTTGTTTGTCTTTTCGGCTTTTCCCGGTTAGGGGTCGCCACAGCAGAACTCCGATCTGCTAATGATCGGCAGTAGATTTTTATGGTGCCGAGTTGCCAACCCGATGCCCAACCTTCAGCGAAGGCACGCCCATTTACGCATGCATGTCTTTCGGAGGCCACTCGACCGCGGGGAAGGCATGCAAACTCCACACAGAAGGCACTCCCAAGCCAAGCCGAGAATCGAACGGGAGAACCTCTTGCTATGCGGTAACAACGCTACCGCCGTACCACCATGGCATCCTTATTAGTAATGATTTTATACACCTAAACAAAATTTTTTTACTTTCAAGAATATTTAAATATACGCATCCATGATATGCATATCTAAAAGTTCTTCATACAAAATATAAACACTGAAAATATTAAAAAATATATGTGTTTATTAGTAATGATTTTAATAAATACATATATTTTTTAATATTTTCAATGTTTAGATTTTGTATGAAGAACTTTTAGATATGCATATCATGGATGTGTATATTTAAATATTCTTGAAAGTAAAACATTTTTGTTTAGGTGTATATATGTGTTTTTAGAATATATCTATCATATTTGTGGAACAAAAGTTGACTTTAAAGTTTATCAGTACTTCTAGTCATGCCACAGAAAGATTTGTCTTTATCACCATCTAGTGGACAAATATGGTATTTACTGAGATTTTAAATGTATTTTTGGCGCCTTTTTTCATTTAAATGCCTTGAATAGTGTCAGTAGTTATATGTCTGATGAAGGGTTTGGTTAAAACCTGAAAGCGCTTACTATTTTACTGAATAAAAGGACTGCAACTATAAATTTGTTATTCCGAGTCATGGTGGTACTTTGGTGACCTGTTGAAGAACAACTTTCCAAATTTTGTCTCAACTCAATCCAGAATTTTCCTTGTGTAAAATGTCACTACCAATGTATACCTACATCACTTTCCTGATTTCTTGTGCTGTTATCCACTGCCACTATTAGGAAGGAGTGCATGTCAAATCCCATCCTCCTTCTTTCAGTGCATGCAGCCTATGAGTCAAGCTCATGGCTCCCTGTTTACCCTTAATATAAATTTCTCTGGTAGCCTGGATTTTACAGATTTTGGTGTGGTCATAAAATAGTGGAGTATGCCTTATCACATGTAGGATATATGGAAGTATTAATATTTGCACCATCTCAAATTTTCCTGTTATTGTTTTAATGTAAAACTATTTTCCCTTCTTTCTTCTTTCTTGTAGAGATATTCTAAATGCTTATTGACTGTTCCTTCATATTTATATTGGATGTGTGTGTATATATATATATATATATATATATATATATATATATATATATATATATATATATATTCGGGTCCACTTTGTAATTTCGAAATTCCACAATCCCTATGTTCTAAATATCAACGCTCAGAACTTCGAGATTGTGGAATCTCAAAATTAAAAAAAAAAAAACTAAAACAGTATTTTAGGGGCAAGCCCCTGCACCCCCACCCCTGAACTTAAATATACCAATTCCACAATCGCATTACAGTGAAGAGAATGGTAATGTTCTCGTTACACACTGTACGGCGATCTCCATTGACAGGTTTCAAGATTCCACAATCACGAAGTTCTTTGCATTGGTATTTAGAACGTCGGGATTGTGGAATTTCAACTTTACAAAGTGGAGTCATATATATATATATATATATGTATATATATATATATATATATATATATATATATATATCCACACACACACACACACACACACACACACACACACACACACACACACACACACACACACACACACACATATGATGTGGCCCTTTCCCCATTCCACCCCTTCCCCTAACAAGAATTGTGTCATGGGCATTCATGTGTAGCCTCAATGCTACCACAGAGTGTGAGAATACTCATTCTGCTTTTGAGAAACCTATATCTACATTTTCAGCCATTAACATACAGTTATCTGCTTACCCCATTGTTTGATATTTTGCTTAAGTCTTATTGGATTCTTAAGGCCAGCTCTGCTGTTATCAGAAGAAAGAGGCTTCATAATAGTGGGCACCTTTGCCTTGTACAACAAGTTATATTTTCAGTGTCTGAAATCTCTCTGTTCATCAGCACATAAAAAGTGTGTTTGCTATAGACAATCTTTATTAATTTTTCTGAACTCTTTCCCCAGTTCCCCGGAGTTCCTGTACATTTAATAGAAATTCCCAATCTACTGTGTCCAATGGTTTTTAAATATCAAACAAAACAATACCCACCTTCAAGTAACTTTGTTGATATTTGCTCAAAAAATATACTAACAGCGTTCAATTATCTACCCCCTTCCCTGCCTTTGATAAACTTAGTTTATTCTGGCAAAATGATTTTCAGAAGTATATTGCCCAATCAACTGGAATATTTTTTTCCAAAATGTTGTTGTCTAAATTTAAGAGAGATTTTATTTCTTTCGGCTTTTCCTAGTTAGGGGTGGCCACAGTGGAACTCCGGTCCGCTAATGATTGGCAGTTGATTTTTATGTACCGGCTTGCCAGGCCTGACGCGCAACCTTCAATGAAGGTACGCCCATTCACGTATGTCTCCACGTAGAAGACACTCTAGCTGAGAATCAAACCGGACAACGTCTTACTGTGAGGCGACAACGCTACCACAGCACCACCACCGCGGATCTAAATTTAAGACAGATATTGGCCTGTAATTTTCTGGTATAGTTATATTTTCTTTGCCCTTATGAAGGACCACTATTCTTGCTTGCCCCATCAAGTCCGATAGTTTTACTGCAACATACTCCCCCATTTTTGAAATTATGTATAACGTCCATCTGGTTTTAGTGATTTCCTTCCCTTTGTGACTTGTAGAGCTGTATTTACCTTCGGAAGAGTTGCAGGGTAGTTGAATGCTTGGTATCTTTTCCCTTTATTGTTATCATTGCAATATTGTATAAACTATACTCTCATGTCTGTGTTGTTCTCTACCTGGTATAAGTGAGTATAAATGTCTCTAAGAACTTGCCTTATTTTATCTGGTAATTACACCTCATTCCTTAGTTTATCTCATACCTCTTCAATCTGCACCTCCTTCCTTTTCTCCATAAAGGTCCATCCTATAGATATAGACATAGATATAAACATATATATATATATATATATATATATATATATATATATATATATATATATATATATATAAATATATATATATATATATATATATATATGTATATAGATATAAATATAGCTGTATATTCCTTTCTGTCTGTACTCACCCAAATTCACACCTGCTGATACATGTAGCTTTGTCTTATGAGTCTGCTATTCATTCCAGTTCTGCTTTTATAATCTCTACCATTTTGAATAGCTCATGTTTATTTTCTAGATCTCTAGGGTTTCCCTGAACTAAGCATCTTTATTGTCCATTTCTTTTTCTCTTTTGTACCTGTTTTATCCCTCAACAGCCATATGCTGTGGCCTTAGTGCAATCTTCACTCCTTTCCTCAATACTTCTATATTTTCCTTATCTGGTCTGTTATAACTAATAGCTGTTTGAATGATACATCTAACACACTTTCTCTTTTATCTTCTGTTATCGTTTGCAACAGGCCAGTGTCCATCTACTTCTCCCGGTTACACCTCTGTCTATTTGTAAATTTAACTCTACTGTAGCATGGTCCAATGTGTATCTGCATAAAATATGAGTGCTTTTAACTCTATAATATTTTCCTGTTTATGAGAAAATAATTCAGTCCATTTCCTTGTATAGTCTGGTTTCTGGAGAATGTGTATTGTATTATATCTAGGTGTTGTTTCCATCTTCTTGTGAGTTTAGAATTACATTGATATCTCCATCTATTAATTGTTATTATTGATAATCTTCCAACTCTTACCAGTTCTTGGAAAATTCCTTTAAAATGTGTGGGTCATCTTCTTTGGGAACATATAAATTCCATAAAGCTATTTTTATTGCCTCTTTCTGTCTTTCTTTATAGTCATCTCCTGAGCTTACTACTTCTGACTGCTTTTATTTTCACTACTATGTTGCTGTGTAATAAAATAACTACCACTTGTCTGCTTCACCTGCTTGGTGGTCTGAACTTATTTCTGTGAAATCACACTATTTCAGTTTATATGTTTCCCTAATCTTTAATTTGGTCTCCAATAGTGACAATATATTAGCCTGCATTCTTCTAACTGTTAGAAAAATTATTTTATACTTTATTGGGTGTGAGTAGCTGCCAATGTTCCATGAAGGTCATTTCATGTTTACACCCTTAGTTATATATTTGTAAGATGGTCTAGCTCCCCTCGCAAAGGTACACTAGTCCTTTCCCCCAACACTCCCTCCAGTATCTCAATAACCAGTTCTCTGGCTGAGGTTAACCCTTTAATGTATGCCTCTGCCTGGTTATAAGTGACTCAAGTGGCTTAAAAGAATAAGGTAAGGGTCTTTCTTTCACTTTCCCACTGACTAATTTAAGGACCTTAATTACTTTGCTATGCTACCACCTTCTATGTACTTATGTGTTCTTATGACTGAATAAATGTTTTTCTTATTCATATTTCCAACTCTGTTATTTTTGTCCCATTTCCTCTTCCATTATCAGCTTGTACTACTTACAAGATATAAACACTCAGATGTGTTAATAGGTATTAATGTTCTTACTCTTTGTAGGTCTTCTGTATTTACTGATATTACATTTCCATCTTTCTGTTTTCTTCTTAGCATTTTCTTCTTCCTGGAGTTCTTTTCCAGGTTTTGTCCTGGGGAAAGAGATAACTGGTTCACAAAGTATCTATATCCTTCCCCCTTTAATTAATCAGAATAACAAAGACAATGGCTAGGATTCAATAAACTCTGTGCAGGAACAGTGCTATTCCTGCACGGGGTGAACTGTGTCTGTTTCTGCATACCCTTAACAGCAGCGCGCCTTGCATATTCATGAAGGTGTGCTACTGCTAAGGCTAAGTGAACACGAACACTACTGAGTGCAGGGGGAGTCTGTTTTAGTAGTGCCCGCACATCCAGCATGCCCCCTGCACTTTGAAAGTGCCATAAGACACTTTCTAAGGGCTTTCAGTGTCTGCGGACACTGAAAGCAGGAACAGTAGATAGGAAGCATTGCAGGGGGTGTGTGGCAGGTACTGTCACACACTCCCTGCATTGTCAAAGTGCCATACAGCACTTTCTAAGTGCTTTCAGTGTCCACAGACAGCTATTTAAATAGGAAGCAATGCAGGGTGTGTGTGACAGGTATTGTCACACACCACCTGCAATGCGAAAGTGCTGTATGGTACCTTTAATTGAATTGTCAAAGTGCCATACAGAACTTTTAAAGTGCTTTCAGTGTCCACAGACACTGAAAGCAGCTATTTAAATAGGAAGCAATGCAGGGGGTGTGTGACAGGTATTGTCACACACTACCTGCAATGCGAAAGTGCTGTATGGCACCTTTAACATGTCCCAACCTCTCAGAGGAAAAAACTGGCAAAAGCCTAAAATGATGGGCGGACAAGTAGGGACGGATCATAACTATTGCCCTTACAAACTTAGAAAGTTGATAGAGGAACAGGGTTTGTATTAATATAACAACATGTAGGGAAGGATTAGAAGTATGAAACCCAAAGGTATGCCATTATGTAGTGACTTCAATCCTGATATGCCCCATACAGACTTAGACAGTTGATAGAATGACAGATAGCACATTACCAAATATGACTTACAAGTAGTATTGATACATGTACTTAAAATGCATTTATTTATTTTTTTCCATTCTAAGTTAAGTTTAAGAGTAGCTGAGCAGGTTTGCATGTTATGGCCCTCTGCTTAGCATTGCTGAAATATCTCACAGGACCTAAATAAAAATGTATAGCTCAAATCCTTAATTATGAGATAGTGTAGTGGTTAGAGTCCCAGCTTTGCATGCAGGTGTTCATGGTTTGAGTACCAAGACAGGCACTTCATTTTTACATGGGAAAGCATTGTTAAAATATTTTTTATGTTAAATTATGTAGTAATTGATATTTGTTACCCAGGGTAGTGTAGCTGGTCCAAAATGGAAGTGTGAGAATATATAACATGTGAAATCAACTATATATATATATATATATATATATATATACACAAGTATCCCATACAGTATAGTCACACCCCAAGGTAATGTAATGAAAGCATATAGGGGGATGTCATGCAAAGTAAATCATATACATTTAATAATATGTCAGTAATGATGAATTAATCTACAATCCTGATATTTTTTTAAATGAAAACTGAGCAATGCTAAGCAGTGCTCAGCGATGCTTAGCCAGTGTAAGCATTGCATAGACATAAATTCTAAGCAACAGTTAGCTCAGCTAAGTGGATTTGCACACTGTTAAGCAGTGCTTAGTATTTACCCCTTTAAGCACTGTTCAGCTTAGCTTAGTGGATTTGCCCACCGCTTAGCTGAGCTTAGCATTTTCAAAATGGTCCAATGACAGCAAAGGGCAGGGGGGATATGGCCTTATTTAAAAAGCACAGGGCGGAATATAGCCATAACCTGTTGTAGTCTGATCTCTGCAGGAACAATGTCTGGTGTTGAAGAGGGAGCATGCATTTGGGGCAATGCTGGGGAATTCAGGAGTCTAGGGTTATGGCTGGGCTCCTTGTAGAAAACCATGATGACACATTGTTTCAGGGCCAGTACCAGGGCTCTCAGTACAAAATGAAGGCCTGGGACTGTCTAGCATGTGACCTCACCAGTGCCACAGGAATCCCCTGAACTGGTGAGCAGATACGACATCACTATGCTGACCTAAAGCAGAGGAAGGGGGAGCTCTTGGCTTAGTGGATCCAAGATGCCCAGGCATGGAATGCTCTAGTAGTTAGTAAGTATCTCATGCATAGCTGTACCAAATCCTAGCCTGAGTATGTGATAGACAGATATGCATAATGTTTGTTTTCTCCCCCTACAGCTGCAACGGAGAGAGCTAGCAATGCCAAGGCCCATGCCAACAGACTGACAAGGCTGTGCTGACAGGCTGGTGAGTACAGATCTACCTTGCAGTATATCCTGAAATAAATAAGAAAGAGTAGCTCATGTACTGCCAATAATTGTAGAGTGTTCTGTGTCTAACAATTAAATAAAAGTTTGCCAGACTAATATTGAGCTACAGGATATGCAGTAGTAAAGCACTGTGTCATATAAGTAAAATAAAGACCTAAACCACCAACTATTTTGTTTACTCTGGTATGTTGTTGTACAAATAGAATGTGTGCAGGTTCTTCACAGCAAATATGGCTTTAACAGCATGAATTTACTGAGGTTGTTCTGAGAACCAGCTATTATGCAAAACAGTAGATTGTGGAGCTGTAAAACAAGATATAAATGAAATATAAACTATGTTATGCACTAAGATCTGAACCCTGAATAGTAATGTCTAATGTATTATAGTGTGTCCCCTGCAGCATTGCCTTGTGTTACCCTTTGCTTTCCAGATTGTATTATTTCAAAGGATAAATACACAGTACACTAGCTGCCATGCATGAATCTCAGGATTACAAGGTCAGACTGCCTAACCCAGAGAGCAATAGGCAGAAATCAGCCAAAAAAGAGACAGCAGTTCCCCAGTAGCTCAGTGTGATGAGAAATAGCCTTGTTGTTCATTTTACAACACCGAGACATGACTCAATTCCAGGGAGTGGTACTGGGATGTGTGCATATATACACTCAAGAAATCCTAAATATTTGTAGAAACAGTCAGATAGTGGTAACATATATTTTCTCCACAGGTCTTACAGGTAAAGAAACATTTGTAGTAGCTGTAGGAAGGGTACACCAATACATCATGTACATCTGTCCCACTGTCCAACCCCATGCCTGCAAATGACAGCAGAATAGGTACAATCCTGAGGTGTTACAAGACATTTCTCAGTCTGCCTCTACAAACATATACACCTGATAGACCACCAGCAACTGTGGCAGCATGCAGAGTCAGATAGAAAAGGATCTATGACACTCACATCTGCCACTCCCCCTACTTAGCCCGACAAACATTTACACACTACACTGCTACACAATCTTGAAAGTCTGTTAACAATGGCCAGACATACATAACTCTCAACTGTACATATTTCCATAGAATGTCCAGGGTGTAGGACCATATTTATGGCCACTGCTGCATACCACTTCTGGGAATCTGCTAAGTCAGTGGGATGATATCAGGAGTGAAGTCACTAAATCATGATATACCATACCTCTGAACCTCTTACTGCAAGACATCTGGACAAAGCCTGACTTACTTGGGGGACAGGGGGCTGAAAAGAGGGACATATCTCACATAATGGTGTTACAAACTGAAACAGTTGCTGGTGTTACAGGGTTTGTTGTAACATAACATCCTTGAAGGATATGATGTCTGAAACACAAATGGATGTCAACATTCACTGACTTCAATCATCAAATTATTCTACTGATTTCTCAAAAACAGAAATTGTCTGAGGAACAGACCAAACATAAGAGGCAAACCTGTGGGCATTCTGTGGACATCTGGACAGTTGAGAGGTATGTCATAGATATATCACTGTCAGAAGTCAAGTCAAGCAGAAAATGCATGTCCGGACAAACCCTGTTAATCTAGCAATCTTTTATTTGTATAACAGCAATACTTATTTATAATCTGTACCCAATTCTGGAACTTTGTCCCCCATTTTGTTGGGCTGTCTCCACATTTCTTGTTCTGAGAGGTATTTCCACCTACCGCCTGTGAAGCTGTAGCCCCCACACCTCCATAATGACCTCCTCACAGGCAAGGAAAAGGGGCAAGGCCCACATGAAGGACTTAATTATAGCACTGTGCTGCTATATTATTGGCTAATGGAAAGACAACACAGCTGCTCTGGATGCAAGTAGCAAGTGGAAGACACCAACTGGTGCACAGGCCATCACCTGCTCATGAGCATTACTTACAAAAGGCAAGCTGCTGCCTATGCAAAACAGGTCTGAACCCGTCTGCAGAAAGATAGATTATGACTACATAAACCTAAACATTTGCATTATTCTGAGGAAACTCTTCAGCACTGTAACAGGTATGTCAGTCAATTAAGCATGTAATGGAATGCAGAAGGGGGATGCAATAATGTGAAATAGGATGTTAAATACTAGGTTGCAACAAGACTTGGACTCACATGTTGATATCCAGTACCTACAGACATTCCTGCTGGCCCTGTTTGCAGTGACATAGATCACAGCTCTGGCCCCTGAGTCACACCAGCAAATGTCAGCTCATGTATGACTACTACTAGAGTGTCTGTTGTCCAATACTGACTGTGACACTGCTAGGCCAGCTACCTGGGATGTTGTAAATATTCATATGTCCCATATGAATGCTACTATGATACATATGGTTGTCTTACAAATGTAGGAGACTTATATAGGGTATGTGCATAGTAAAGAACTAGGGCAGAAGTGTGTGTTGAACTGTATGTTATACACTGAGCTCATACCTTTCAACTGTCCAGAGTGTTGCAGACTGGCCACATGTTTGCCTCATATTTGTAGTCAATACTTCATACTGCTGTGTATTGTCTGGCAAATCACTGGCAATGCAGTAAAGACCGAAGTCATAACATAATAGTATACATTTGAATATCAGATGTCATATCCTGCGGAGTATTCCTGTGAATGTGAAACTGTCCATGCTAGCAACTAAGCATGTTACAGCTAGATTTATAAGGTGTCACTATTTTCTGGCCTTTGCCCACCATTGATATATGCCTTTGTGCAGATGTTTTGCTCTAACAGGAGCTAGGAGTCTTAGCATGAAACTCATGCCATTACAAGCATACCTTGTCCTAGGGGATGCTGACATTTGTGCAGTCACTGACACCTGGTTTGCAGCTGTGGAGAGCACACTAACCTTGTCAGGTTACTCATCCCACTATACGTTTAGACCTCAAATGGTGGGCTGCAAAGCCACAGGAGGTGGAGTTTTAAACATTATCATACACATATACACCTCCAGGCAGGCCAAACAGTATGATGCATGGAAGACATCCCAAGTACAGTTAACTGTTGACAAAACACCTACTCAAATCATAGCTAGCTACAGATCTCCAACCATGATTCTGGACACCCACTACACCTATCTGGACTTGCTTGAATCTGTCAAGATTCACCCATCTACCCTATTCCTGTGTGACTTTCACTACCCAACCATAGTGTGCATGACCTATTCTACCTGAACATGAATGCACAGAGATTCCTCGGATTTATCAATGGCAATGCATTGGATCAGCTGGTTAACACTCATATGACAGGTGGAAATATCCTGTATCTGGTCCTAACCAACATGAGGAGCCACTGTTGCACTCCTACAGTGTCATCCTCCTTGGTAAGATCTGACCACATAGCCATAACTGTTGAGGTCACCATCTCCCCTGCACTCCTTGTCAGGATCAAACAAAAAAAATTTCGAAAACTAACTACAAATTTTCTCAGTGCAGGTAGAAGTAGCTTTACAGCCACCATCCCATCAGTTGGAATTAGCAGTAGTGTCCAAGCCTACACCACAATACTGTGTGAGCATCTACATAGCTGTATGGACTCGGCAATACCTGATAGGACAAAATCATCTCCCTCAAGGTAGGGTAAACCTCTGTAGTGGACAGCAGCAATACACAAATACCATAATAGGTGGAAATAATTGTTGGACAGGGGCAAGAAGGAGCAGGTGTCTGATTGGAAGCAATGTCACCTTGGTCCGAACAAGCAAATAAGGTCAGAGGTGAATTACCCTAAGACTATCTTTGAGTGCAAATTGGACACATCCACAAGACCAATCACTAGGCCTTCCACATATATGTATGCAATCCCAGAGGCAACACCCAAATCTTCTGTGTAGTGGTGGTCAATAACACACACATACGACATAGATCTAGCCAACCTGCTGCAGACAGGTTAAGTGTAAACAGCACCCCCTGTCTCCCCATCAGTACACATGGACATGCATAGCACCTGCCCCCTCCCTCACCATCAGGAAGCAGGTGCATAATGCCCTCTCAAAGGCAACATACAGAAGTCTCCATAGGCCTGATACCATCCCTGGCTGCATCCTACATGAACTCAGGCATGAGTTCTCAGCTCCATTGCACATTGTAGTCAACCAAAGCCTGAGCACCATTGTCATCCCATCTGCACAGAGGACAGCCACTGTCATCCCTATACACAAAGGCAGAACAATCCACTGACCCAGCCAATCATATGCACATCAGCCTAACTAGCCTGAGCTGCAAGGGCATGGAAGGCAATATGAAGGACCTTATAAACACGGATATTGGCAACCTCAAAATGCTTGAACCCACACAGTGTGGCATTGTCAAATGGAGATCAGGCCTGTTAAACATGGTTGACTTCTCTGAAGCAGTCAACAAACACAAGGATGAGGGGAAGATGGTGCATACTGCCAATGTTCATCTAGCCTAAATCTATCACAATAATCCCCAGGCAGCCATGATACATAAACCTACATAGCTAGGCATCAACCTGTATGTTACCAGATGGGTAGCTAACTGGTGCAATGATAGTACCCACTCGGTCAAAGTAGTGGAAGCCACCTCTAGTATTTGACTCTTGCAGAGCGGTGTACCCCAAGGATTGGTCTACTGTTTGAGATATACATTTCTGAGGTACAAGACAAAAACAGTGGTCTGTGGCTGACCAGGTTTACAGATGATTGCAAGCTGGCCACTGTCTTACATTCCCTTACTGATGTGAGCATCCCCCAAATGGCCCTTACCCAAATTAATGACTGGTGCAAGAAGCATTGCCTCAAACTGAATGCCAGGAGATGCATCATTTTCCCTGTTGTGGTAGGTGTCATCCACACTAATTATGACAGTAATAACAATGTACTGAGCATGCAATAAGATGTGAGGTGACTTGTGCACCAAGGTTGGTAGCAACCTGACTGTTTCCCACCATGTGGGCAGCATTGTACGGAAGGCTGTCTACATGGCTCACCTCACAAATATGGGTATGTTATTAAGGAACCAGGAAGCCACAACATCCCTGAACTCCACCCTTATCAGATGCATTACCGAGTACAATGGCTACTTTGGCATGTTCGTTGCCAAGCAAATGCAGCAGTTGCAGAGACCACAGAGGTTCCTGACCAGACAAATCCAGGGTCTGAAACACCTGTCCTATACAGATAGGCTAAAAGCTCTGTCCCTGTACTCAGTCTCATACAGACTGATCATAGGTGATCTGTGTTTGGCATACAAGGCCATTCCAAACCAGCCTTGATGGCATTTCTGCATATCCATAAGACAAACCCCACTCATGCAACATACACGCAAGGCCCTCACCTGGTCTGTGACATGTATAGTACTTGCTGGCAGGATAGTGTAGTGTGTCACACAATACTCTGTCTGTAAAATACACTCCCTCCCCATGTCTAGCAGGGTATGCGTATATCCCTCTTGAGGAAGAAGCTTGATGACTGCATGGGAAATGGAAAAGACACCCCTGGGCTTCCGCATGTGTCCCAGCTGGACAGGGGAAACCAGTGCTGGCTTTGAAGTGACATGGGTGGATGTCTGGGCTAGGCTTATGAGGGGATATGGGACAATAGCCTGGTATCATCTTATGAAGCTATGCACCTAGTACGTTACATGTTTCTTGTATGTATTACAGACTGCCCTGCAATGTTGTCTGAAATGAATCCCTGTGAGTCTGAACTGTGTAGGTACTGCAGTGATAGAGTAGTCTCTTGTTCCTTCATTAGTTATTATCACATATCGTTAAACCTGTCATTGTGTCTGGTCTGTATAGCAGTAAGTCAGCTCTTACAGTACTTGCATATGCACTTGGTGATACTGTATAGCTCACTCCAATAGCCTTGGTCTTGGTCACACTTAGCATTCTGCTAATAGGCCCATCACAGAGTAGGATTTGTCACCCTTTGTTGAGGGCCTCACAGTAGCTGTTAAAGAGATGGATTGTGGCAATCAGAACTATGGTAAGGTCTGGCCCAAAGGATCCATGGGTGGCAAAGCTGTGCCAGACTTTATCAGGAGCATGTGTGTATGTGTGTGTGTGTGTGTGTGTGTGTGTGTGTGTGTATCAGCAAACACAATACTGCAGGGTATTAATTTACATATGTTGTCTTCCCCTGACAGGTCAACATGGGGGTTGGTGTCTCTCCCCCTCACAACCTGATGTCAGTGTCTTAGCGGACGTTCAATATGATGGTGGTCATAGTGAGGCACAGGTGGGGTTGTCAGGGCCTGAATCTGTGCCTTTGGTTAGTATCCCACTTTCACCCACAATGTCCCTGCAGACAGTCAGTATGCCCACACATACCCAGTCCTCAGCAGCCACAGATAATGGACAGTTGGAGAGTGGTGGCATGAAACAGGCTAGTGTGGTGACTATGGCAAGTGTGAGTGTAGACACTAGCCATAGCCAGAGAGCAGGCAAGGTCACACAAAGGCAGATGGACAGGGGTGCTCAATGGAGGACTGCTGCCCATGAAGCCCCTGTCGCAAGTGCCACAGCAGGTGTCACCAGACATATGGTCCATCATGGAAGCACAGGTGCGTACTGACCGCAACACCAGACAGATGCTCAGGGTCATGAATGCAGTGCTTCCTGCCATGCATGATTACATCCATGGCATTTGTGATGCCATACTTCATATTGCCAATGTCGTGGCTAGATGGTGGGGTGAGAGATTGTCACTGCTCGACCGTGTAATGTCTGTACTTGAGCATGTGGTGGGAGCAGGGCATCAGCCAGGTGGATGTAGGTCAGCAACATGATCAGCTGAGATCCCATGTGGCCATGCACATTCACAGTCTTGTAGTGCCAGTACCACCAGTACTACCAAAGGGAGGATGTTGTCCACACCACACTGGAGCAGGCCATAGGCACGTAGTCCTATCCAGTCCCTTCAGGGACATTGATCCAACAGACAGCAATCACCATTGGGGAGTAGTACTGCATCTGTCCTTGGGCCTGGTGGTGCCAGTGAGACTCCTGGCAGAACCAGTTTCTGCATCCCTGCTGGGAGGTGGTGAACCATACATCCTGCCATGTACAGTCAATGGCTGTCCACCATAGCCCTGTGTTGGGCATCCACATGGCTTGATTGTGTGCAGACAAACACTCACAAGTCTATCACAGTCCGGTCACCACCAGACACACACAGCTCCTCCACACCACCCCTACACACACACACACACACACACACACACACACACACACACACACACACACACACACACACACACACACACACACAATGTCAACTATATGGCCCAGCCTAGGCCTCTGGCAATCCTAAACCACACCCTGTGCACGTGATGATACTTGTGCCTCAACCCTGTTATCCATACCATCAATACAGGGACATGCTCATATTGGTCTGATGCACAGGCTGAATATAGTACAGTGTAGTACTATAATGCTGTGTAAGGTGCTGTCTGCTGGCAATAGTTATGGGTACACATCGAGGTGTAGGTACCTTGTTAGCCATAATGCATTATTGCTGTTAGTACTGCTGACTGTAGTGTCATGTACTGTATTCTGTTTGTGTTCTAGGTGTCTGTGTGTCTGCAGGCTCTCGGTCTGCTGACAGTAGCAATGATGAGTATGGCAGAGTGGAAACACAGTGACCTTTTCATAGCCAAGGTACAGGTGTATATGTACATGTTTTCCAGGTGTGTTTACATGCAGCAGTATATAAGGGACAGTTGTGGCAGACAGTGTGACCTTGCAAACGTACCCTTGATATAGCCAGCTAGCCTTCATACATGTCACCTGGGTGTTCTGTAGGACTGCAGGCTCACACATACAGAGAAGGTTACTTGAGTACTGCACTAGGTCCCTCACAAGTTTAGCCATTACTTTAACTGCAAAACATTCACCTGTCAGCACCTGTTGCCCCTGCCATTTCTGTCCCATCCACTCAACCTTCATGCAGTTGAGGGTATGCCTGGTACTGTGTATGACAGGTTTGGGGCATGTATTCCTGACACGGGTCAGCCTGTGCTAGTCTAACCTGACAATCACCAGCATGTGTGTCTGCTAAGTCATATGCATGCCTGGCTTATTGTGCTGGTAGTGCACACTGAGTCATAGTCCTGTACATAGGGCAGCTGTCAAAGGGCTGAACACAGCTCCTACCTGCACAGTTTTATGAATGATAGCGCTAGATACATAACACAAATAACACAGAGGTAATGTAGTGTTGCAGTGTCTGCCACTACTGTTCAAGTGGGTGACATTTGCAGGGCTGTTAGGATTGCCAGTGGTGGGTTCAGAGGCCCTTAACATGGTACAGCCATCTGACACACACACACACACACACACACACACACACACACACACACACACACACACACACACACACACACACACACACTGCTGAATGGGGACATGCATTGAAACACTCATGCACATGGAGTTGGCACCTCTCAAAGTAGATGACCTACCTATCTATTTATGTACAATACACAGTGATATGACCATTGCATGCACCATAGTGGCTTAGTGTTAGAAACTGTATAACTGTGCTTGTATGGTGGATGACATCTGTATGGGCTAAAACTAGGCTGGCAATGGGGGAGCTCACAGGGTGGAGGAGGCATACAAATGGCATAGCCATCACATACACACAGTAAAGACAGCCACAGGGGCTGTGCATACAGAAACGCATACACAGTTGCCAATAGACATATTATTAACCCTACGTATCCACTTGTATGTACTATAGTGCTATGTACATATGACATGCTCCACATAGATTATATGCCTGGGACATAACACACAATCTTTTACAACAAGTAAACTTGTGAATGCCTTCATGGGTGGTGGGATAACCCACCAGAAATAGCGATTGGTCTTGTCTACTGCTCCTACATATGCCACAAAGCTTATAGGGCTGAGGCTGTCCAAAGGTACTTCTAAGGGGAATGACATCAGCAGGACTGCTAAAATAGGTCACTGGGAAGTGTACTGGGTGGGAATGGCCTAAAACTGTTTCACCTATCAACAAACAAACCAACACACACACAGTTACATTTGCCAGGACTAAGATTAGAACCCCTACCTATCTAGTTATTTGTACTATAGTGTTACACAGTTATCACATGAGCTACAGACCTTATAGGGCTGACAGGTGTCCAATGGTACTTCGGAGGTGAATGATATCAATAGAGCTTGTGAAGTAGGGCAATGGAAAGCGTACTGAGTGGGAACAGTCTCTTAATACTTAAACCTACACACACACACACACACACACACACACACACACACACACACACACACACACACACACACACACACACACACACACAAACAAAGGCAGGTGATGTGATGTTATAACCCCCACCTCAGTACTATTACACAATGGAGCTTACCTTCATGCTGGCACGTGCAACTGGTTATGACTGGTATGCCACTGTCCGCAGCAGGACACCACTCTATGCCATTCATGGTATCCTGTATATGACTCACTCTCTGTGTCAGTCTCTCTCTCTCTCTATCACTGTGTGTCTCTCTCTTCCCCACATCTATGTGTGTGTATGCTTGACATATTGTTATATGTTGCCCATATATATGTCTGTGTATCATATGCAACAGATGCAGAGATATCATATAAGGACCACCTACATCTAGCTGAGGGTAATCCTGTCTGATGGGTGTGTGTAGAGACAGTTAAGGTGTACATATCTGTCTGTATGTAAAGACATATATGCATAATACAGTTATATAGTCCAATGTGGGTTCCAACATGGGCTGTAATTCTCTAAGTGTAGGAGCATACCCAGTATGACATTCTATAGTAAGGGTGGGACTCCATTCTAGAGATAGTTGTACTCTGGTCCAGAGTTTTGTGTGCTACAGCCATACATCTCAACAGTAAACAGGAAGTTGCTAGGGGTGCAGGGTTTGTTTTTAGCAGACAGTTTCTGACATATCTGAAGTCTGACACTGGAATGTATTGTGTCATTACCTAGTGACAGACATCCTCAGATCATCACAGTGCTTTACCAGAGGAATACAAGATGTATGATGCACAGACCAATATTATGATCCCAGCTATAGACATTCTTGCCCAAAATGGCCATTTGAGAGGTGTGGATACAGCCGGTTGACTGATGAAGCTGTGTAAACAGTCCAGCAACTTGGTGATATACTGGCTGGGGATCTCCTGCTAGTGTGGTATTCTTACCTGAAAAGTCATATCCTGGTCCATACTTCTCAACTGTACAGTTTTTGGTGGATTGACCAGGTGTTTGTCTAGAGGTTTCGTCCAGTCTACATACACTTGTGTTTTTATGACAAGTTAGTTGCAAATAATTAAAGACTGATGTTACAAAATAATGACAGACATTAGTGTTTCAGACTTCATAACCTTCAAACAATTCCTGCTAATGCAAAGCCCATTATTCTACCAACTTTCTCAGTTTGTAAGAGCAATATTTAAAATGTGCCTATCATTGGGCCTTTATCCCACTTTTATTTATGACCTTGTCCAGATGTCTTGCTGTAAGAGGTTGAGAGGTATGAGTGTGGGTACAGAGTGCATTCTACTGAGCAGAGATGTCCATTATATGTGTGGTATATTCCACATAGCACTGTGATTTCCAGATATGTCAGTGGCAGAGCAGTACAGAGTAATGTGGTGAACCATTGACAGACAGTTGTGTATAGCGTCATAGGTTGATATGACATTAGTAGGGTATTTGCCCTGAAGCCCTTATAACCTATGCAGACGGGAGTGTGGCCCATGTTAAGACATGTCAGCACACAGAGCCCCTATCCAACAGGTACACAGGTGGAATCACAGGACTGTAGTTTGTGTTTCCCATGCACTTATACAGGGAGCACATCACTAGGGGTATTGAAGCACTTGGCTTGATGTGGACAGGGAGTGTATTCCACAGATGTGGGAGTGTGTGGGACACATCTGCCACACCAACAAGCCGTATTGATATCACAGACTAGGTTGATGCTGCACCTACGGGTTGATCGAGTGGGCCTTGAGTTCCAGATATGCAACAGTGCCATCAAGGCAGGGTCTGGATTGCTCTGTATGCCAGGCAGGGTTCACCTCAACAGAGACTGTATGGAATGGGGTAGAGGGACAGTTGTAGCTGTTAGCCTATCTGTGTTGGACAGGTGATTGGGGTTTGGGGTAAGGCCTTAGTGTTTGCAAGATCCTGGTGTGTGGAGTCTGCATGGTCCGTGGTGTGTAGGTTTGCAGAGTTCTCATGTATTTTTGCCTCTGAGGTGTCCTTTATCTGGGTTTTTGTTTTGTTGCAGACCTCCACTTACATGGGTGTGTGTTGTGTATTTGCAGGTGATGTTTACTGACTCCTTACACTGCAGGGCACCTATGTTACTCAACAATTTGTTCTGGTGTGCACATTCTCCATTTGTCTGGCCAGTGGTTCCCCTTCCCCTTATGTCTGTCTCTTTGTCCTTCTGTAGTCCAGTTACAGGCTTTGCCCACAGAGGCTGCTGTTATGTATATGTAATTCTGGTGTGAGCATGGTAAATGCCATAATATCACACACAAGGTTGTGGACTTCACACCTCTGACTGTACCTATTTAGCAGGTTGTCCATCATTGCACCACTACATTTGCTGTGGTCCTCAGATGGTTTGTGTTGCTATATGTTATTATGAGGCTACATTTTGGCCTAGCTGTTAAACCATCACAGACTGACATCTGGACAGGACCATATATGACAGTCAGACAAAGGCACACACAAGGCGACAGGGTGTTAATACTATTCTGCCAAACATAGACAGTTGAGAGACCAGTTTGGTATTTGCTTGCTTTCTCTTATGGGTATGAAATCTGCTTCCCAACTGTCTGCCACTGATCTTTTGACAAGACCCTTTCTTGTTTTGCAAATAGTTGGCAGGCAAATGCAATGTTAGGACATGCAGAACAGACAACCTGTCATTCCAGACGTATGGATGTTGGCCAGTAACATATTGTCAGTGTTGGCACAGTAAGTTGGCAGCCTTTTATGACCTGGCAGCACGCTGACCTTCAGGTACCTGCTGTCCTACTAGCCAACATACCTCCCCACTATTTAGAGCCAGACATCTGGAAAAAGCCATAAGTAATTTGGGGACAAAGGCCTACATATAGGGACCATTGTTAAGTATTGGCCTTACAAACCTAGAAAGGTGATACAATAACAGGTTTTGCATTAGCATGCATTTTCCTAAAGGGTATGAAGTCTGAAACTACAATCTGTCATTATTTTCTGACTTTAGTCTTTTGTGATTTGCCAGACAATCACTATATCATGATAAAGAGACCATAAATATGATGCAAACCTCTGGACATTCTGCAAAATGTCTGTATAGTTGAGGGGTATGCTAGGCACTGTGTAGGTCACTCTGAGCTGTGTACTGTCCATATGTGAAGCCCCCTGTCCCTGACCTGTCCAACTTTCCTGCAGTAACAGATATTGTCATCTTGACAGTGTGTCCAACTCCTACCATAGCTGTATTTGACATACAGAATAGTTGGCATTTTTTTTCTTGGAACATGGACCCTGTCAAACACAGTACTGTACCTAGGCCACTAAGACATGACAGCCAGGAGTAAGTGCAGGCCACATACTAACAGTATTGACCGCACATATACATAGGTCATTGACCCCTGCATATTGTGGACATGCAACAAGTTATCAAGTTGATTGGGACAGCCCTGGGAATGTGTGCTCTGCTGCTTATACCCTCAAAACATTACTGTTACTGCATTTCTATGGGAACATGGGGGGGGCACACCTGTCAGCTGTCCACATTTGCATAGACTGTACTGATGTTCCCTTTACATTTTGGTTCCATTTAGCATTGTATTGTGCCTGTCTTGGAGACTACAGGCATATCACTAAAGACCACAGGTTAGATTGCAATGACAGACATTTGGGTTTTAGACCACTCACCCTTCAGAGCCTTACTGCTACTGCAAGACCTGCTGTGATATCACTGTGTAGGTCTGTATGGGCATATTTCATCATTGTCCCCATTTGTGGGCCTTTGCCAGACATGTCTTTATGGTTTTCTATGGCTGACTTGCTGGGTGAGGCTGAGGGGTGAGTATGGGACCCCCACATTGACATCCATGCATGTGACCTATGACCCCCCGCCCAGTTTGTTAGCCCCCCCCCATATACTGCAGTGAGATGTTTCACCTACAGGACTACCGCATTCGGGGAAGCCAGTATTGGGCAGACATTTCCTGTTGTCCCACATAGCTGTCAGTTGTCTGCTGCTATCTCGGTAGGCCACCCCATTCCCTTCCATGCATGCAGTGATACCATAGCTATGCTACCGCAACATATTACTCAATTCATTTATTGTTAAGAAGACTGACTTACCTTGTGCCTGCAGCAGTTGTGAGGATGGTGCTTGAGGGCTGGGTCTGTCGGATGCATGTAGTACATAGCCTATACATGGTAAGATACAGGTAGTGTGATGTGTATGGCATCCATTTTACTGTGTGTACGAGTCAGAGAGAGATGTCAGTTAGTGGGTCACTACAGTGTCAGTGTGTGTTCTATATGTTGCCTCTTTGCCAAGACCTGAGCATACTGGCACGTCTCCGTCTATCTACAGGAGCAGGTGCAGTGGGTTCTTCCTCCAAGTCCCCCTGTGCCTGTGGGGGCCTTGGCAATTGTGGGGGGCTGTGCCAGCCTTCCCTGTGATGTTCCTGCCACAGCTATTTCCACAGGATCATATTGTGCAGCATGGCACATACTATAAACATGTGTGCACATGTGGCTGGAGAGTACTACAGGGCTCCACCAGATATGTCAAGGCAGCAGAACCGTGACTTGAATATCCCAAACACATGCTCTATAATGTTCCTGGTTTGTGTGTGCACCTCATTATGGCATTCTTCAGTGTGTGTGTGTGTGTGTGTGTGTGTGTGTGTGTGTGTGTGTGTGTGTGTGTGGCATTCCTGCATGGGTGTGTGTGCATTTCTGATGGGTATCATCATTCATGGCTTCAGTGCATAGTCAGCATCCTCCACCAGATGGCCATATGGGAGGTCCCCCCTGGCAAATGCCTGGTACAGCTGTGAGGCATGCCAGATACGGGAGTTGTGATGACTACCAGGGCTGCCAGCACACACATTCATGATAATGCCCTGGGGATTGCACAAGATCTGGCAGTTGATGGAGTGATAGCCCTTGCAGTTGACATAGACTCTACCCTCTTCACCAGGTGCTGCCTTGATGTGGATGTATGTGCAGTCTATGGCACCTAGTACCTTTGAGTAGTCTGCTACATGGTGGAAGAGATACTTATTGCTGGTACTCTCCTCAGGGGTGCTGGGTAAATATATATGCTCACCAGCATGTGTTCGCATGACATCCAGGAACTGGTGGAGTACCCTGGATGCAGATGCCTGTGAGACCCCCATGATGTCCCCAGTAGGTCTTTGGAAGGTACCTGTAGCTAGTATTCTTAAGGGTACACATACCTTGGTTTCAATTGGGATGGATTCCCCTCTGTTGGCTCTGGGTCTGAGGTGAGGCCAGCACAGCTTGCAGAGTTGCTGAAGTAAGTCCTTGTCCACCCTTTAGCTCTCTAGTATCTCCATATCATGTAACCCCTGGTAGGTTACCCTGGGTCTGAACACTCTTCTCCTCCTCCTCAGTCTGAGATGGTTGTCAGCATTATCCTCCTAAATGACCTCAGCCTCTAGCACATACTGATGTATCAAAGCGACAGCAGCCCCTAACATTTTGTCAGTCAAAATTCCCCTGAGTGTGTACACCAATGGTGCAGAGTTTATGGGAAAAAACAGACTGAAAGGTGTTTTCATAGTTTATACTATTGTGCTGCAGATGCTGCCTGTGTGATTCGCTGACTATGTTACATTCCACCTGCCAGCAACATTATTTGTAGTTGAGTGCCTTTATTCTGCTATTTCCCATTTTTTTTTTCATCCCATTTCTAGCCCTTCTAAGCCCATTGGTGTGCCATGCAAACCCGCTAATCAAATGTAAACACTTCTGCTGGTTCCTGTTGTTTTTTTTTTTTTAATTATTTCTGTTGTGCTTAAGCCCTGCTGTGTGCCGCACAAACCCCTGCAGCTATAGTAAACAGTATTGAGCAGAAAGGACCCTCCCATGGATGCGAACACGCTCAGCATTTCTTAAACTAGCTCAGACACACCCCCTTGCTTAGCTGTGCTTAGCTAACCGCAAACAGAGGGAGCGGAGCTCCAATGTGCTTACACCAAGCATGACACACACCCTTTTCATGTCAGCTGCTTCTCCTGCTTACACTACAGCATTATAGCTCCTACACCGTTAGGTGCAGGAGGACACTGTCTCCCATTTTGCTATTCAATAAATTTAGCTCCTTTTTTATACCCCACTACCTTAGTCCCTTGTTACACCACTACACTGGAGCCTATATCCTTAGCTACCAGTGTTACCTATTATTGTTTTGGTTCTGCATGCTACCCACTATAATGGCAACATTCATATTTCCCATAAAATTGTCTTTTTACATTTTTTTCTTATTTTCTGCACGATCTTGTTTGCGTGCCACTGCGCTCTGCTTAAATGGCTGAAATTGACTCCCAAAAATAAACTTTGATTTTCATACTTTTGCAACTGTTTTCCATGCCAATGGCCATATGTTTGGCCATTGGCATGCCCAATAGTCATAATATATGCTTTACTTTGAGCTGTCATGCCCCCATTTTGATTTTTGCAGAAACGTACACAGTTAGTAACAGAATACATTTCTGCAAAGGACACTGCTCTGACACGGATGCTTGCATGCTTACTGAATCACTAATTCACCTCATTTGCATGGTTTTCACCAGCACATGAGGTAATCAGCATTATTCAGTAGTGTCTGTGTCAGAATAGAGCTGGTAGGCTCGTGCATGCCCCCAGCCTTGTTTACTGGCTTGCTCACTGGCCATATTCTGTGCAGACGCTGCTACACTTTTCTGACACAGTGATTTGGCTAAATCCCAGCCAATATGTCTGTATTTAGTGTCTTATTCACGATAGGTAATATTGTATTATATTTAAGTTTTATACCTTTATTTCAAGATGACATTGTGCATCTTCTCAGTAAATTTTACATTCCAAGAATGCGCCACCAACACTACTTAAATATCACAAAAAAAACAAAGAGATAGATACTCATCTGATTCATTTTTATCCCATCATACTGGTAGCTTACCTGGTACTGAAATAAAGATATGGGTTAGTAGCCCGTTTTACCCTATTGTTACAGTATTACCTGAAAGTACATTATAGTTTTATTTGCTTGCTGCTGATTATGTTAGGAAAGTTATTTTTAACCCCTAGCTAATAACATACAAGAAATACTAGTGTTGCTTGCATTTTTAAAAATTAGGACAAGCTGATTAACAAACTGTTTCAAGTCCATTCATTTTAGCTTGTACAGAGGATATAGGTACATTGTATGCATCATGTCAGTTGTAGTGATATGCCAATACTTTTTTATTTTCATGCAAAAGGAAAAACAAATATTCATTTAGTTCAGTAAAAGGCACAGTTTTTCCTGTGTTACACTTTGTAATTTCCATTACTCATTATTTCCATGTGCTTTGTTATCAATGGGCTGTCTGAGTATGTGGATGTTGGGGAGAGAATGAACCATGACACATTTGCTGTAGACCCCTTTTGTATGTCAATAGTACTCATTGTGGGTGTCAGAATTGGTTTAATTTTCCTTCCCAAAACTTTGAATGAATCTTTTGCTCCCCTTTCTTCTGTCCATCATATTTGAAGCCAGTTCAGAATATAATGGTCTGGTCTTAATTTATTATCCCTTCTTTCACACTTGTTATTGTTTTAGTTTGATCAGTTGCTGCTTTGTTCCCTGTCATTCTGGTTTCTCCATCCTCTGGCTGTTCCCAAACTTAGCTACTCCTGAATATATCCCATAGTGTTTTATTTCCCCAGCCTTGCCTTCTTTCCTGTAGATTGTAACGTACTGTAGTCCTTCACCCCTTTGGCTTTATTGGCCTTTCATTCCATTTCCTTATACAAATTTCAGTCTAAGTTTTCTTATTTCATTTCTCTTTCACTTTTATAAAACTGCCAAGCCTCTGATAGCCCTTCAAAGCTCCTTATTCTGTTATATCTCTGAACCAGCAGTGTTGTTTAATACACAATTTGGGATAGGAAGCCCTGCTCTGCAAGTGTCTATCTTAAAAATTCTGCTTATGTTTATAGATACTTAACAGGCTATATGAGGACCTTAAGAAGCCTAGACTTACATTCTCATGATAGTTTTCTAGCTCTTATATTTTGTGTATGAATAACCCAGAAGAGGGCAGAAGAAGAATATATTAAGACGTTTACTTGTTGCCCCTTTCCTTGAGGGACATGGGTGCTAAACCAGGGGTAAATTTATGGTTTCTCATCCAGTCATCCAAATTATGTTTGAATAGATTAAGAGAAGTACCTTACATTATGTGAAGTGGAAGATGATTTCTAAGAAGTTGTATTCTCCGTGATACATACATATCCCTCCAACATGTCCTGTTTATGTTGCAAAAGAGATTCAGATCCCTTGATTGGGTGTTTATGCTACCATTGGACTTATGAATGCATAATAGGTTTGACAGGAAACTGACTGTTGGGGGTCTATATGTGAGGCAGAGGTCACCTGTTTAGAACATGTATGATAGCAAGGAGGGGAAGAAAGCTTTGAGATGAACTGCATAGCTTTTATGATTTAGGGCCGTGATTGATTGCACAGGTACATACTGAAAAGGGCAGCATATTCAGTGACTGGCCTAATGAGAGCAGAGTACAGTGGAATGATTATTTCCCTGGACTTGGATGTCATACCTTTAGATATAAATTATGTGAAGTAAAAGGACTTCATTACAACAGTGGATACATTGTTGTCTACATACGTTCCCAGATTCCTAACTACAGAATCAACTTTCAGGAGTGTGTGTCAATGTTATAGTTACAAGGGAGGTCATGCATGATGAAGGATATGATTATACATGTCTTGTCATTTAGTTTTAGTCCATGGTTTTAACACTAGCTATTTGTCTGGGAAATGCCCTTTTGGAGGATTTTGGTGTCTGTGGGGAGTTTATGATGGCACCAAGTTTACAGTCATTTGCAAACTTGGTCAGCCATAAAACCTTAAAATTTGCTTTGACTTCCAAGAAGTAAATGCTAAAGTGGAGAGATGCAAGGATTAAACCCTGCAGTCCACCACTAAAGGCAGGCTGGGTTTTACTTGTGAACGAGTTTGCTATCTGAGTTACACTGGGATTTATATTTAGCTGGGAGAGTTTATCTGTGGTACTTGAGTGTGGAATGGTGTCAAATGCCTTTGTGAGGTCTAGCTATACAGTGTGTACTGATCTGCACTCATTCATTGCTTGAGTAACATTCTCAAAGAAGTCAACCACATTAAGTGGGCAGAATCTGCCCTTGATTAATTTGGTTGGGTTGACAGTTTGTAGGTTACCTATGTCTTTATTTATTACGTCTATAATAACCCCTTCCATTGCCTTACAGATGAGTCGGGTCAGACTTATGGGTTTATAATTACTTGTGCCCATTGATGCCACACCTTTGTACAAGGGGATGACTGCTGCTATCCTCCATTTTTTTCTCAAAGCCTGTTTGGAGGTTGATATTGAATATCCTCTGTAGGGGGTCTGACCAATCATGTTTCAGGCTGCCTAACAGACAGCTCAGTATGCTATCTGGCCTCTTGAGTATTGCATGTTTTGGATAGCACCTTGAGGACTTGTTCTTGGGAGCTTTGAGGGAGGGTGTTGATATAGGTATTTAATCTGGGAATACAGGAGGAGAGAGTAGGTGAAGTTTTAACTAAATTTGTCTGCTAGTAGATTGGCTATATCCTCTGCTTCTGCTTATATGACATCCTTTACTATTAGCTCTCACAGTACTGGGAACTGATTCTGAGATATTTAATTATCTAATATAGTTAAAGAAGGCTTTATGGTTATCCTTCACCTGGGTAGCTATTTTTACCTCATATCTGGCTGTGGTTGATTTGATCAGGGTCCAGAGTTCTTTGTTAGGTTTAGCAATAGCATTATTGACATCTCAATTTAAATGTATTTTTGCATGCAATTTTTTTCTTTTATTACAGAGACTGGCTATTACAGGATTCCACCATAGGGTTTTTTTTTAAAATAGGCTTTGTACTTACGTCCAAGGAGGGCAAATGCACCTATTTACATATGCGTAGAATTTATCAGTAAAGGATTCTGCATAAGCAGTGTGGTTATCAAGATGGACGGGGCTTTTGACTTTAGTCAGGTCATAACTCAGTTTTAGTAGCTTAGCCTTGGTATAATCTCTGAACACTGAGGTATTGGAATATGCTTCCAGCCTCAGCCTTAGAGTAGAAATTTATCATGTTGGTAGGACAAGAATAAGTAGATTTGAAGTTGCACTAGTAAATGTCAATATACGTCTTTAGGTCATTGTTGACCAAGTATTAAGCAATATACTCAAAACATTTACAGAGTAAACAAGTGAGGCTAATCAGTCTGAAATTGTTCACTGTAAAACCAGGAATTTCCTTAGAAATTGGAATAACATAATTTGTTTTCCAAATAGTAAAAACATACCTCCCATTTAAAAAGATTATAGATAGATTGACCTAAATAGGGCCACAAGCCATCAGCAGTGTTACTTATGAAGAAAAAATAAAGTTTAAATTACCTGTCCATGGTTTGATCATTTTTAAAACTTTAACAACAATATCAGAAATAATGTTTGGTGAATACTGCAGATTGCATTGGCACTCTGACTAGACAAAATACTGTTACTGGAATCACTACTATAAAACTCTTATTAAATGTATTTTCTAAAATTTCTGGGTCAGTGGTATACCTGTCACCTGCCTTGAGACAGATATTACATGAAGAGTCCTTCTCAAAATATCTAAACTACTTGAACAGTGTTTTGTTATTAGTACTTGAATTAATAGCTAAATTTAACTCAAAGGAAAATCTCACATCTCTGACCTGTACCTTCAGGTTTCTTTTCATCATTGCATAAGTGGCTCATTTTTATGCCATCATCATTGTTTACCCAGTCTGTTTCTAAGCTTTGATAAACTAACCAACCAGCCACCATGGAGGGTGTCTGACCTTTATAATCTTGGGAGCAATGGTAGGAACATTTTTATCACTCAGTAAAGAAAATCATATAAGATTTCCATCTCTCAGCTATACACTTCCCCAGCATAATAGCATCCCATGGCCAGCCTGCTAATGTAGTATTTCAGTACTCTAACTGTCCTTTTATATGGAGCTCTTGTGTGTGTAAAGCACCCTTTGGCTTTGAAAAGCTGGATGGTCAGTGCGGGTAAGACACAAATAGCAAGGACTACTGCAACAGTGCTCTATTAGAACATCTACTGTTATGGGAAGTTTACTTACACAGCTGTATTTTCCATCTTACTGATATTTGCATTTGTTTTTTTCCACTTAGTGGAGTTGAGAACATGGTAGATGTAGCTTTCATTTTTAATAGGTAAAGATAAACTGACTTGCTACTGTGGGTAAAAACTGGGTTTACAATGGGCATGTTGATTGCTTTCTACAGTCAGCAACCATGTTTTTGCATGTCAATTAGCTTTAATTGTATAATTTCTGCTTAACTGCTATTTTCCAAGTAAAATGCTGGTACATCTCTTACTTCCTGGAGTAAATTATTTGATCATCTTTTTCCAGCAGGTTTTCTGTAAGCAGGCATCCCCATTTTGGAAACTTAAAATGTTGCTGAATATTTTATTAGTCCCTTCAGTAAATAATGCAAGAAAATGATGAGCACGGCTCACCATTTAAAGGAAGGTTGTTTTCTCTTCAGCTTACAATTTACTACTCATGAAAATCTTCCAACCTGATGATTAGGATACTCTTTCTCTCACATCCAGCAAAGCAATGTATATGGCATTAAGAACAATGAAAAATAACAAATGGAAACAGGCCTGTTTCCTTCTGCCATGGTTCCACAATGATCAGAATGCCAGATAGTTGTAGGCCCGAATATCCTGAAGTCAGCTGACACCAGGTACTCTGACATGTAAGATCAACATGCCAAAGATCTGATTTTGAGGAAAGGCCATGATACACTGTTGTGAGAGGAACTTAACCACATGCATTCTGGGAATGGGGTCATAGCCCTCTTTCAAAATCATTCTGAAAAACTTCTTGGCCAAGAGCTGGCTCTGTTCTTGCTCAACACCAGGATAAACTGTCTCGCTAAATGTGAACAAATACCTATTTATACCTTACATCTCCTTTCTCTCCTTTCTTCACTCACTTCATTTACTTCTATCAATTTCTCTCCCCTGGCTTTCTCGTAAATATACCATAAGCCTACTTTTCTCTCACTTTGTATTGCAATTCCTCTTCGTAGTATACTAACTTACATTTAAGTTCTCTATAAACTAGCTAAAATTTCTCTGACTATTAAATCATTGTCATATAACTTGTATTTATTCTTAACCAATGTTTTCATATCATGGCTAATTTGGTATAATTATTTAAAATGTATTTTTTTGTATTATTTTTAAAGACTGTAAAATTATTGTTCTTAAAATGTTTTGCAATACTTTGCAGCTTTTCTCCCCAAGTCTCTGCTGAAAATGGGCTCCTATACAGTCAGATTTCCTGTTAGCCAAATGTCAATAAATAAAGAAATATATAAACAATTCTACTTGAAATAGTAACAGTAAATATAAGTAAACTGTTTGATAGCAAATTAAAAGAAAGAAAGGAAAAAATAATACCAAGCAAGGCAGTTATATGCTATCATCTTACTGTACATAAATGTACCTTGTGAAGCTCTGTGTGGGATGGGGAAGCCGAACAGCACCTATTTCTAAGAGTGAACTAGCTGAGGTCATGGAACTTGGATAGCCATCACACTGCACATTCCTTGGTCAATACGCAGCTGAAGGTTTACAAGTGTGATTCAGAGATCAGATGTCTTATCATGTTTGTTCATGACTTCAAAAGTTCATACGACATAAACAGAAGAGTCTTTTGCCTCATAAGATGCTGGAAGGGAATTGAGTTCAGGCTTAACCAGCAGCACAAATTAAATGTGAATAAAGAATATTCATTCCAGCCCAAAAGAAAATGTAAAGATTGTACTGACAGGGCCAGACTACAAGGTACTAATATTTACCTAAAGAAATAGAAAACAATCTCCATGATGAACTAAAGGTACAGAGGCAATATATAAACTGCCATGGATGTCTCTGCTTCTTCTTCTGCCTGTTGAGTAATTCCAAAAACAGTTTATGTCAAACAAGATAAAAAGAAAGCTTTGCTGAAGTGTTGGTCACTGCTTTACAATTTTAAGTCAGTAAATACTATAAACCGAATATTGTAGAATAAGCCAGACTTCAGTTAGAGACTAGAAGAATGTAAGAAGTTATATATCTCACCTTATTAATATATGTGAAGTGAATATATGAATATACATTTATTCTCACTTATCTCATTATCAAAAATAAATTCAGTATTTGGTCATTTTAAATCTGGATGTAAAATATACATACTATCTTTCTCAAAGTTATTTTCCTGTGAACAAGTGCAACAAGCTATTGTATATATATATATATATATATATATATATATATATATATATATGTATGTATATATATATATATATATATATATATATATATATATATATATATATATATATACATGTATATATATATATATATATATATATATGTATATATATATATGTATAGAAAAAAACATACATATTTGTAAAATGCTGATATATTTTACTTGCAAATGGTTGAACAGTTCCATTATTTTTTACCACAATGTTCTTGATTAGTGTGTGTGTGTGTGTGTGTGTGTGTGTGTGTGTGTGTGTGTGTGTGTGTGTGTGTGTGTGTGTGTGTGTGTGTGTGTGTGTGTGTGTGTGTGTGTGTGTGTGTGTGTGTGTATTAGTTAACATAATTATTTGGTATCAATTAGCTAGGGACAACAGATTTTTGAAATTTTAATGATGTAATTAATTGGTTAAGAAAATGGTGTTATGTAAGTGCTTGATGGGAGTGATGGTGTATTCTGATGAGGTTCCCTGTTGTGGAATGAAAATGCTTAATCATTTGTGACATTAAAGAATTTTATTGGTACCAGATCATTTGTCCGGGATTGGGATTTTTACTAAGTTGCTTTTATTGGGTCCTGTGTGCCGGACTGAGTTTTTTCTTGGTGTTGGTTTAGTTTGTTTTGACTCAGTCTTTCCATTGGATGGGTTTGTTAGTGTTTTCCTGTGAACAAGCCATTTGTGTTGTGATGGGTAAAACCAGTATTACACAAATCATTTAATGGCTTATTATTATACAAGTATATCTAATATGTTAGTTTTAAACATGTTATTTATTTAGTTTATTTTGTGTATAATTTAATAAAGTAGACCTTCATACTTTGTTCATGTTCAGTGTTTTGTGCATGTTTATTATAACAATATTTAGTAATGTTTTATTTATATCTGTTATGATTTTGGTGTAACTTTTTAATATGCTAATTAGTTTTAGTTTTACCTTTATAACACTACAGTGGCTCTTAAAGACTGGTTTGCATATATCTATCTGTCTATTCATCTGTCTCTATCTATCTGTCTATCTCTCTATATATCCATCTATTTATCTTCGTATTGATTATTCTGTCTATCATGACATCTTGTCAATGGAAAATGCGGAATATATGTGTAAATGTATATCGACTCAACTTATCCCTTTAACATTTTTGCAATAATTAGTGAGGTCATTGATTGCATTTAATAGGGTAAAGGAAAGCTAATTGTTTATTAGTGTTATATAAAAGACCGTTACCTGAAAGCAATAAAAGAAAAGTTAATTCCTTGCTTGGGAGGTTCATCATGGCTTAGAGTAGGGGCTCTGCATAAAGATTCATGATTCCTAGAATTGGTTGACTTTTTTTTTTTTTTTTGTGGAGAGCTATGTCAGCTGTGGCCTAAAGGCGGATCAGGTGAAGTATTTATGCAGAGTTCAAATGAAAATGTAGCTGTGGCCTGCAGTTGTGAACTGTAACCTACAGCATGGTCGCTACGTGGGCTGTGTGGAACTGAGCCTGTATTGAACAAAACTGGTGAAGTTGCCTCTAAAGTCTGAGGATTAGCCACTATGGTCAGGTAGTGGAGAAAAATCCCTGATTATGAACCAGTTGACCTGGGTTCAATTAGTAACTCAGGTAACTGATGGAGTGGCAGAGAGGGATGGCTATGCCGGATATAGGGGTGTCTCTTTGTGACAAACTTTGGTGAAGGCTGAGTGCATTACTGAAAGAGACATGGTCTACAAGGTGGGAGGGGAGCTTGGCTGAGCTGCTGCAAAGGCAGGGTGATACACAGCTTGCTCATATTGTATGTACACCATGGACTGAACCATATTGCCTCAAGGGAGGGGGAAATGTATAGGCCATATGGTAAACCACTTCCAGACCAATGCTAAGATGTGCCTAGCCTTCAGGACATCCATAGGATCCATGATTGACCCCAGCAATAGTGGAATAAGTCCAAGAGACAAGAAAATAGATGGTAGACCAGGAGTAGATGGAGGCACTAGGGTGCTGGACCAGGATCAATTAGGTAAACGGAGACCAAAAAAAGACTGAAGATTATCATTTAAGATATTGTGTAAATAACTCCAGTATTAACTGCAAAACCAGAATGGGTGTTTTCATTTCATTTTTAAAAAATAAAACTGTGTTTTTAATTATCTCTGCCTCCAGTGTTGTAAAATAGTTTACTGTGTGTGTGTGTGTGTGTGTGTGTGTGTGTGTGTGTGTGTGTTTGTGTGTGTGTGTGTGTGTGTGTGTCTGTGTGTGTGTATATCAACATATATAAAAATATTTATTTAAATATATAAATATATAAAAAATATATACAAATATAGACAGATAATTAAATATATATATATATATATATATATATATATATATATATATATATATATATAGATGCAGTCGATTCTGTCAAGCATGGTGTTTAATCAAAGTAAATTGGGTAACTTGTTTAAATCAGTTTGTTCATTTTCTATTGTTTTATATATAAAAAAATGCACTTTATTCATCTGCTTTTACTGTATTTGGGTTTCTTCCTACTTTATTACTAGGGGCATTGACTACAACTCTGATCTGAGATATATAACAATAAGTATCCTTTTCTGTGCATTTAAAGTGTTTTTTTTATTGTATCTGCTTTATTTTCTGAAAAAGAAAACAAAAAAACAAAAAATATACTTGTTTCTCACCTTTCTAAGCTAGCATAGTCCAGTTTTCAGGTTAGTGCTGAATTCAGGGCTGTGTTACAAATCTCTGTGTTTTTCTATACCGTACTTGGATAGAAGGAAGTTTCTCTGTTCACCTGTGAGAGAGGGGAGCTTTGAGCAGCCTATCTGTCCCTTCAGGAGTGGTTTCAGCCCAGAAATTAGTAGTTTATTGGCCATTTTGGGCTAATTTCTATCTCTTTCATTTCCCTACTATAAAAACCTCATTTGCCTGGTTTTGCGCACCGAGCAGCGCCGGTTAGTTAGGGTATAACTATTCCCGGCTACACAAAGTCTCTTCTTCAATTTTTCCCTTGGAACTAGACAAACTTTCAACTTAAGCACTCAAGCCATTCATTTCTCTGCCCGGCACTTGCTCAAAACACATAGGAAACACTTATAAACCCTAGCACTAAACCCCCCCCTATACTGTACAGAAGGGCAAGGCTCTCTATTCGACCTTACCAGCCAGTCAGTAAAACAGTTCACTGTACCTATCCAGGTATGTCCAAAGGGCAGTTTATGGTGTACTTTCCAGTGCAACTGGTGAATCTGGGCATTTTGAGGCAATGTTACAACTGCTTCATGTACACAGACAACCCTCTCCTCCTACCACCAAACACTAATACACGCGAGAGATGCAATTATACAGCCAAACAGGAGGCTAAGCTCTCTCAACCCAGGACTGGATCAGACAGTCAAGAGGAGAAGGGAAATACTTGCATCACGCCACCAGTCTCACATAGACCCATTAAACCAGCACCGGCAAAAAACACACATAAATACATGAAAACATACTCGAAGGCTCTAAATAAAAATCTGCAAAAGCAACAGAGACCTCCAAAGCAGACATCCAAGCAACCTCCACCCCCCAACACAAACCATGAAACACATACTTCACAAAGCCAGTGTGCCACGCAATCATAGCCCTTAAGGCAAAATAGCATACCCAATACACTAGTAATAGGTGACTCTATAGTCAGGCACACTGACGTCCCATTCACTAGGCTGAATAAGGAGAAGGTTACTGTTAGCTGCCTGTCGGGTGCCAGGATCCACCACATAACACAAGCACTCAGGTCACTCCAGAACAAGTACAAATATGACTCTGTCATTGTCCATGTTGGTGTGAATGACCTGAGCTGTACCTCCCTGGACTACATGAAAAGAGATATGGAAGAGCTCTCTGATCATGTAGCCCAGGCTGGTATGACCATGAGTAGCATTCTGCCCACACCAAGAATGATACCACAGTATAAAGAAAAATATATCAATTTCAACAATTGGCTAAGTTTCTGGTGTCATTCAAAGGGGATCTAGTGGTGTCTGTCTGCCTGGAATGACATGCTTGACAAGCCATGCTGCTTCGCTAGAGATGGCTTGCACCTGTCACCCTTAGGCTTTCGAATACTGGCCAAGGCTCTTGCCACCCCCATAGTGCATTTTTTAGGCAAGGCTCAAAAGACAAACCCACCACCGTAAATAGCACAAGTACCAAAAAACTGAGGGTAATGCTACACAATGCCAGAAGTCTAAACCTTAAAATTCATGCACTCGAGGCACTCCAAAGTATGGAGAAAATCGATATATGTGCAGTAACAGAAACCTGGTTGAAGGCTCCAGAGAGCACCCCAGCACTACCAGACTACAACTCATACCATACATTTCGGCCACAGAACCCAGACCGAAATACAAACGACGAGGGCGTATCCATATTCATCAAGGATACCCACACCTCCAGGTTAGTGGAACAGCACGATGCTTCAGAGATCATCCACATGTAACTAACAATGGGCAAAACTGCAATTTAAATTGTAGCTTGCTACAGATCACCCACCATGTCCCAGGACCCCCATTCCATGTTTCTGGAAACATTGGGAAACATAAAGGTCCTACCAAACACCCTAATATTGGGTGATTTCAATTACCCAAACATTAACTGGGAGAACTACTCAAGTGCTAGCTCCCTTGCCCAACATTTCCTAGAATTTATAAACTCAAATGCCTACCAGAGGTGACAACATATTGGACCTGGTCATCACCAGCCTGGGCTGCTAGTGTTCCACACCAGAGGTCAACCCCTCACTGGTTAGATCTGACCATAAACAAATCACTCTGGATATCCACATTCCGTCCCCACCCCCGGACACTGAAACCACCATGAAAAACTTTTCAAAAGCAAACTTCACATTACTTAAGACCGAGGTGGAAAGTTTCAAAGCCCCAAAGCTAAAGGATAAAGCTGTCCAAGCTGCAAAATTCTTTACTAATGCATTCTACGGGCACCTACAAGAATGCATGGAACGTGCTATCCCAAGCAAAACCAAGAGTCACTCCTCCAAGAAAAGGAAACCAGTCTGGTGGACCCCTGCCATAAACAAGCTATACAACAGAAGGAGGAAACTAGTACAGAAAAGAGTAAAATCCTAAAAAGGGAAGACATCCCTGATCAGTATCAGCAAGAAACTATGATCCCTCATAAAATCATCCAAGGCGAGCTTCGAAAGAAAAATTACCAAGGACTCCAAAGATGACCACAAGGCATTCTTTAGCTATGTCAAGAATCTAAGAGGCAATGCTCAGATCTGCCCAGAGTTAGTGCAGAGTGGCACAAAATACACTGAACTGACCAATATCGCCAACATCCTGTCAAACAGGTTCAGTGCAAACTTCACCCTCCCCCTCTCACCCCCAAAAGGGCCCATAACCATACCAGAAGAATGCAGAGCCTCTGAAATCATAGCCACTCAGGTAAAAACAGCCCTCTCCAAAGCCAAAAACACAGGATCAGTGGGACCGGACAGTGTCTCAGGTTGCGTCCTACACCAGCTCAAAGACAAACTAACCCCTCACCTAAACACACTGTTCAAACTCAACCTCTCCACAGACTACGTACCCATAGAGTGGCATACAGCAACGGTTATTCCACTCCACAAAGGTGGAGCCACAACAGACCCCAGGAACTAGCCTGACTAACTTAGGTTCAAAGGTTCATAGGTAGGTACTAGGCTATCTGCCTGAGGGCATTTATAAGCCTAGCCAGAGTGTGTCGGCTTTCGCTGCCCCATTGATTAATGAACTGATCCTCTGTCAAGCAGAGCCAATGAAGTGATCCCAGGGGTGTATTTTCTGTTACCCATCCACTTGTCAAGGTTTCTCTTGAAGAGTGTTAGTGAGGGGCTCTGCCTGATGTAATTTGGAATTTTGTTTCAAAGCATGGGGAGTCTCTGTGACAGGAATCTATCCCTCCAGCATGTTCTTTTTATTGTTGTGGTGAGGTTTAGCTCACTAGAGCGCGTGGCTTGCAGTGACTTGGATTTCTTTAGGTGAGCATGTCCATCAATTCTGAGTTGGACATGGCTTTGTAAGTCAGGCAGAGATCACCTCTGAGTAAGCAATATGCCACTGAGTACAGCCGCATTTTTTTCAGTCAGGCTGCATAGCACATATGTTTGAGACCAGTAATCCTCTTGGTGAGGTACTTTTGTGGTCTTTCCAGCTGTTGGAAGTGTCTTGTGAGGTACATCCCAAATGGGGCATTGTACTCTATGATGGGTCTAATGAGTAACAAGTAGAGGGGCACTATAACCTCTTTATTTCTAGATGCGAGCCCTTTAATAATTAGATAGGCCACATAGAAGGATTTCCTAACTACTTTGGTAATATGATTGTCAAAAGAGAGATTACTATCTACCTCGGTCCCCAGATCTCTTATTACCTCTTCTGTATTAAGGCGGCTGCCACCTATGTGGTAATTCTTGGGTATTTTATTTTTCCCAAATGGGATGACTATGCATTTTTGGCATTTAGCTTGAAGCCATGACTTTGGCACCAGGTGTCCATCTCAGTAAGGCCCTTTTGGAGGATGTCTGTGTCAGCTGGAGAGTCAATTACGGCTCCCAGTTTGCAGTCATCAGTGAACTTGGTTAGCCATAGTCCTCCTGTGTTTGCCTGTACTTCTGAGAAGTATATGCTGATCAGTAGGGGTCCCAGGACCGAGCCTTGTGGGACACCACTTGTGACTGGTTTAGAGTCGGACCTGGAGCCCGCTATTCTTACCGTGTGAGTTCTGTCTGTAAGCCAGTTGGCAACCCATCTCATGACGTAGGGGTTTATGTTCAGGCTGGTGAGTTCTTCTGTACTACCCGAGTGGGGAATGGTGTCGAAAGGATGGTGAGGTCAAGGTAGGCTGTGTGAACCACCTTTCCTCATCTATGGCCTTGGTGACTGTCTCGAAGAAGTCAACCAGGTTTAGTAGGCATGATCTGCCCTTAACAAAGCCTATTGTCTTGGGGCTGCTCATCTGGAGTCCTCTTCTTCTATTTGTGAGGGTTTTGGCACTTATGCTATTAATGAGAGGAGGGCCATACTGATGTTGAAGGGTGCCCTTCCTTCAGTCTGTTGGTCTTTGACCTAATCAAGTAAAGATGACAAGTTGGATCAGGGTCAAAAACAGAACTCTAAGGACCCCTAGAGTCTCTAAGAGGGATTGCAGGCAGTCAGTTCTCTTATCTTCTATTGCTATTTCTGGTCCCAAGACCCTCAGAATCCCTAGCAGCTCTGGCTCTGCTGCTGGTTTGGACACCTCAGAGACAATTGCCTTTGGTGCCAGTTCTTCAAAACTGATCTTCTTTGGCTCCCTTTCTTTGTAGCCGATGTCCTTTAGCTGCAGTTGTAGGTAAAGCTCTATCCCTTGCCATTAGCATGTTGAGTCTTTTCTTGACAAGAGGGGCCCCTTCAGGGCAGATCTTTTCTCCCTTTTCCACTTCTAATCTTCAGTAGTTTTTGACAGAGTCTTCACCATCACCACCTTCAATTTCAGCTTCCCTGGCCCAGATCTACATGCTGGAGCCATTACCTAGACTGTGATCTTCCAAACATTCTTTACTGGCTTCCTTGGCTCAGTCATCTCAGTTAGCTGGAAGCTTGAGGACATCAGAATTGTAGTAGCTGATGAAGTCCTTTTCTAAAGGCACAGATGGAGTTAGGCCTCATCTCATAGACTCCAGGCTGTCATTCCAAAGATAAGGTTCCTTTACCCTGGTTTCCTCCCTCAGGATCTTGGATCAAAGGTCTTCAGAGCTGGTTGTCTTTTATTCCTTAATACTGTATCTGATAGCCTGGCCAGTTTTAACTCCAGTCCCTAACTTGGTTTCCTCAACTCTGGCAGTGTCGGAACCATGTGAGGTTGAGGAGGGGGTCTTTAGTTTGGGTTTGACAATTCCTGCTTTAGGGTTGTCCCTCCCACTCGGGGCCTCTACACTTGATAATCTGGCCCTGGTTTTGGCATCACAGCAGGGCAGAGTGGCTTCAGATTCTGGAGTGTCCATGCTGTCTTTGGACCCTAGATCTGCCAGCTCTGGTCAGCCTACTTCTGCCTCTTCTTTTGACATTGTAGAAAGGATGTTGTCATGTCAGGAAAGACACTGGTCAAGTGCAACCAGTGTTTCTCCCTCTTTCACTTCTACTCCTGTGACCACTACTTAGCATTCTCTGTGACAGCTTGCACTGGGTGGCCTCCAATCTACCCTCCCTGTAGGGCCCTCAGCCTCTTCCATTTACTCCCCAGAGTCTCTGGGGCATGAAGTTTCAGGTATGAGACAGTGCAAGAGGAAGCACCTGGACTCATCTGAAGAATCTCTCACTGAGGATACTGACCTTGAGAAATTAAACGAGTCCAGATCTCCCCTCTTTTGGTGACCTCTTTCATCAATATGAGGGTTGAATTGTTGAAGCCCTTTCTCCAGAGGAGACATTGTTTTTGGAAGCCCTCAGCATGGGCCCATCCACATCTTGGGTGGTTTCCCCTCTTCATGCATTTATTGATCTGGTGTCCTGGAGGGTGTGGAAGGAGTATGATACTGTGGAACCTATCCCCAAAAAGTCCATCAAAATCCTCACTCCTACTAAGGATCAGCAACACTGGAGTAAGAGTCCTGCTGTGAATGCATGTGGTAGCCACAAAAAAGGAAATTTCAGAGGAGAGTTCCTCAGTCCATCCCCTGAATAGAGATTCTCAGACTTTGGATCACTTAGGGAAGTGCACCTACACCTCAGGCATGTTCACATGGAGGACATTAAACTATCTAGCTCACTTGACCAGACATCAACAGTACATTGTGTCAGAAGTGTCAAGAGTGGTTAAGACACAGCAGACTCTGAACTCCCAGAAGACACTGGAGACTCAGTTGTCCACCCTGCAATCCATTCCTAATGGGTACATGAGTCTGCTTTCCATCACAGATGATGGCACATCCTGAGCGACTGTCGGTGGCATTACTATGTGTCACCATGTTTGGATAAGGTTGTGTGACTCTGCTCCCCATGCAATGGCTTGTCACTTTTTGCTCTAAAATTATGAACATTTTAACCAGGAATGAGCAAGGTAGAAAGACACTGCCTGCCATTGGAATTTGTTTTGCTACCCCTCAATGGACATAGCCTCAGAATTAGAAGGGGGAAAACATCTCTTTATCAGACAATCACAGCAGTCCTTTCAAGACACTCCTTCTGAGGGTTCCCCCACAATGGACACCATCCTCATTGCAGGGGTGGTCTGTAGAATCAGGGTTTCCACAAATGTTTCTCCTGGATACCCTTTCAATGATCCTGAAGGGTTGTCTGACTGTCCTGCTCTGGAGGTAATCAGGCATTGGTTGTCAGTACACAAGCAAGCTTGGGAGGCCATCACCTTAAATGCATGGGTATTAAGAGTCACATCCAGAGGTTATTTAATTTTATTTTTATGGATTCCATATATAAATCCTAAATGGCTTCTGGTTGTGTCACCCTGCCAAAGAAGAGCATCAGCCATTGAAATTCAGAAGCTCTTAGCAACTTGAGTCAGTCTAGAGGTCCCACCAGACCAACGAGGCTCTGGGGTCTACTCAAGGTTCTGTTTGGTTCCAAAGAAAAACAGGGACCTCAGGCCAATCTTGGATTAAAGCAAGTTGAATTAGTTTGTGAAGCAGACAAAGTTCCAGATGGTCAAGCTGCCGTCCATTCCACCTCTGTTAAGGTAGGACGATTAGATGTGCTTGATTGATCTCAAGGATGCTTACCATAATATAAACATTGCAAGGCAGTCCAGGAGGTTTCTGCACTTCTGGCTAGGGGGTTATCATTACCAGTTCAGAGTGCTGCCATTCGGTCTCACCGCTACCGCCTGGGTGTTCACCATGTGTATAGCAGTATTTGCAGCCTGGCTCAGGTTGCAGGGGTTCCAAGTCTTTCCTTATTTGGATAATTGGATTCTATCTGCCCCCACGAGAGCATCTCTAGTCAGGGCCAGGGACACCTTACTCAGCTGTGCAGTTCCTTGAGGATCATGATCAAAAGTCCAGTCTCCATCCCATTCAGACCCTAGAGTTTATAGGTTGCCACTTGGACAGTGTCTCCCGCATTACAAAACTTCCAGTATCCAGAGTATCGAACTTTTGGTGTCTGGCAGGTTTCTTGCTTTCTTACAGAAAGTCTCCAAGCTTATCTTTTCAGGCTCTTAGGCTACACGGCATCCACCATTTATTTAGTTCTTTTGGCCAAGTATCACATGAGGACTCTGCAGTGGACTCTGCTGGCATGGATGTACTTTCTCATTCTTCTGACCAATGTTTATCAAGACCAGATCAAGTGGTAGTTGGAGTTTCCATTGGTGTCCACTGCAAGACCATTTGTTCTTTCCCCTCCTCAGGCCACAGTCATGATGGATGCTTATCTTTTAGGGTGGGGGCATTTTGAAAGAAGAGTATCCAGGGGAGCTGATCTACTAGTGAGGCCAATCTACACACCAGTGGCTTGGAGATGAGGGTAGTCCTTCTTGCATTATAGGACTTTCAGGATGCTCCCCCCAAGGGTGTGATTTATGTGCAGACAGAAAATATGTCAATGGTTTGGTACCTGAACAAAGAGGGGGATCCTGTTCTTACCCCCTTTGTTGGGAGGCCATGATGGTATGACAATGGGTGATTTCATCTCATCAGTTTCTGATTGCATTGCACATCCTGGGGAGATTCACTATCTTCATGGACAAGCGGAACAGGAATATTCTCCTTCCTCATGAGTGGTTCCTGAATCTGAGGGTCGCTGCTTGGATTTTTTGGTACTGGGGTATCCCATCTTGTGACCTGTTTGTGTCCCAGTCCAGCAACAAATGCAGCAGCTATTATGCCTTAGCTACCCCCAGAGGCAGTCACCTAGGGATATTCTCTTGTATACTTGGCCTCTGGGTCTTCTATATACACATTCTCCAACCCTGTTAATATGTTTTCTTCAGAAAGTAGTGTTTTGCAGAGCTACTGTAATCCTCATTGCCCCCTTTGGCCTCGTCAGGTGTTGTTCTCCTTCCTTTTGCCTCTTTTGATGTACCCTTTTTGGGCCTTGGATCCCATTCTAGATCTGATTTCTCATTTAGTAGGCCTGAATTTGCCCAGCCAACTTTGCCCAGGTTAACTATGTGGTTTCTCCAATTCCCTTGATGGCCAGGAATCCCAAACTGTCAGAGTTGTACATATCTTAGCTTCTTTCCAGGCGATGTTTACTCATAAGGTGTATGGGAGTAAGTGGAAGCACTTTGCCTTGTGGGCTAACTCTCAGTGCTTGGATCCTTTTCAGCTCCCTTGGAGGTCATCCCGGTCTTCCTCATGGATTTGTTTAACTTGGAATCCAGTTATTCTCCTATTAAAGTGCAGTTGGCAGCTATATCCAATTTTCACATTGGTAGGGATAGTGTACAGTTGATTGCCCATATGATTTTGAAAGCTTTTCCCAATGGAATTGTTTTGCTTTGTTTTCCTATGTGAGACCCTGACCCTCCTTGGGACTTGCCTTTCATGCTCTAAGTGGTGGCAGTGCCTCCTTTTGAGCCTTCTGATAATGTTGATGTAAAGCTGTTGTATTGAAAGACTCTTTTCTTCGTGGCCATTACTTCCAACACACATGTCAGAGCATCTAGCCCTCTCTTCATTCCCTCCATATTTGTTCTTTCATAGAGACAGAGTGTCAGAACAGAACAGATCTTGCTTTTCTGCCTAAGGTGGTGTCAGAGAATAATTTGAACCAGTCCATTATCTGCTTGTGTCTTTTTCCTGATTTCTCCAACAGAAGCCAATATCTACTGCATTGTCTTAATATCCATAGGCAATTGAGGTTTTATTTGGACAGAACAGAAGTCCTTCAGAAACTCTAATTAGTTATTTGTTTCCTTTTGTAAGACTCAACTGGGTACACCTGAATCTAAGGTCACTCTCCAAATGGCTATCTGGTTGTATTTCCTTTGGGTATCGTTTGAAGGGAAACTTTTGCATCACCAAATCAAAGGCCATTCTACCAGAGCTATGGCTACTTCTACAGTTTTTTTTCAGCAAAGCTGCTCTGGATGACATCTATACAGCTGCTATTTGGGTGAGTCATCACACATTTGTATCCCACTACAAACTGGATATCTAGTCATGATCTAAAACTCTGGTTCTGCTGTTTTGCACAATATCCTTCCATAAGGATACCTTAGAATGCTACATGGCTGGGGACTCTGTTTCACAGGTTGAAACCAGATGAAAAAGACAACATTGGGTATGAAAGTTATGTACTTACCATAATGATAGATCCATGTTGTCTGTTTATGTCTGGTTCAACCTCCCATCGCCTCCTGCCCCTGCCTTCATAGCAACCTTCTTGTTCATGAGATGACTGAGCTAGAAAGATTACTTCTCCTCTTTTTTTTGTGGGGGGGGGTCCTTATTCTCTTCGTTTCTCCATTCAAGGGCTAGGTCCTGAAATGTATATATCTAGAGAGAGGGGGCAAATTTGATCTGAGGTAGTTGTGGTAGAAGGGGGTTTATGAGTACAGGAGGCAGAACCCGATGGGTTAAAGTCTTTGGAAGATGGCTGGTGTTTGATCCAAGTTGGATCCAACAACCTACAGGTTGAGTTAGATGAAAACAGACAACATGGATTTATTGCTATGGTGAGAACATAATTTTCATTTTTACAAAATTGCAAAGTTTGGGAAGTATGCTTCCTAAGTGATTTTCATGATTAGAATGTGCTGTGAGGAGTCTTTTTTGGATGACAGGATAGTGCTTCTTTAGTCACTCATTTGAGATAGTTAAATACCAGACATAGCTTGTCATTTGGATGTTCAGACATGACTCTTTTGAAGTGTTCTCATACTGGCCCTGTATATTTCTGTTGTTTGGGTTCTCTTGTTGAAATCTGCCTGAATTCATAGTTGCTGAAGTGAATGTAAAATATTCCATGGCACTTATCAAGATGAGTAGGGGGCATTTCGCCAGTGCCTTGGCCAAATTTTTCCTATTCAGTATAAATAAGTCCCCGGGTTTCCCTGAAAATAGACCACAGGCCTTGTGGCACTAACCTGATCAATAATATATAAACACATATGTACATTTTTCTATATATAAAATACATAAGTATATAAAATGTAGCTGGATGTTCAGACCATACCTTAGCAATAATCCATGACTGGGTGTGGATAACACATTTTCTCATGGTTGGTATGGTTTGATCATGAGAGTGAAGCCAGAGTGATTAAACAAACCAACCATGGGTAAATTCTCTGCTACCCACACACAGGAGTGGTTTATTGTTGTTATGCAATTACATTATTTAGGAAAAAAAATGCTTACTTTTCTAAATAATGTTATTGCATAAATGCACTATAGTGTTCTTCCACAACTCTTGTGTTGCAGGGGTAGCTAAACAATGTATTGTGCATGTGTTCAGTGTGTAAGAGCTGACACTTCCTCAGTACATCATGGTTTTTGTCTATTTTTAGGGTATTCTTTGCACTTCGAACCTGCTTTATTAACATATTTCTTAAATGTCTAGTTGTGTGGTTGTTGCCTGTGATACTTCTCTTTTCATCACAGTTACCAACCACTTAACAGTATGCTGCTATGCATAGTGTTAAGTGGTTGGCAGCTTTGCTGAAAAAAATATCTACTGGCCACATACAACTGAGTAATCTGCAGGACTTTGTAGTTCTGGAGATTTTGTGAAAAGAAGATGTTAATTTTTTTTTAGTTGCATTATTTTTCCTGCACTGAGCAGGTTTGTACTATTTAGATGCATGGAATGGCTGTTCTTATAGCTTAGGATGTCTGCTTACAGTCACTGGAAATTTTTTTTTTCCACTGGACTTTTTTCTATGCAGAATGTTTGACTTATGATGTGCACACTGATTCGTCTGTCCAATCAGCGTGCATGTTTTTGAATGATAACAGTCTTTTATTTTACAATTTGGCAATAACCCATGACTTGGTGAGGGTCTCACAGAATTATCCCACAGTTGGTGTTGTTTAATCATGAGGGTGAAGCCTGAGTGATTAAACAAAGCCACCTTTGTGTTATTCCTGTGATACCCATGTCCAGTCACAGGTTATTGCTATTATACAATGACATTATTTAAGAAAGAAATTGCTTAACTTTCTTAACTGATATCTTTGCATAATGGTGCTGATGTTCCTCCAGGTTCTTCTGCATTTGATGATGTATTGCACAGGTGTATAGGACTTATGTTCCCATGTTTGCACAGGACATCAGTGCTGTTCAGGAGAAACAACGGAGAAAGAGGAACCTCCATTTCTGAGGTAAGAATCTGGACATTCTGCAAAAACCTGGACAGTTGAGAGGTATGAGAGTCTGCCAAGATTTCATAGAATACATGGAAAATCATGTATGTTTCTGTTTCTTTAGTTTTGCAGAATGTTTTGCATTTTGTTCTGTCCTTTGTAGCATATGCCAATGGCACTTCAGTGGCCAGACTTTTTTCTATTAGCATATACTCAATTTAGAATGGGCATGCCAGTTGGGATGTCCAATCAATGTGCATGTTTTTGAATGGCAATCAATCGTTATTGTGTAATTTTTGTTTAAGGTAATTTGGCATGTATTCAGATTCAGTGCTACGTTTCTTAGATTCAGTTCTTCTGCTGCCATAGGTGGGTGGGTTATAGATCTGTATTGTCATGATTTCCTGTCTTCTTTTAATACTGTTTTATATACATTATTTGCAGGTATTAACTGTCTTCATTGTGTCTTATGTTTCCGGTAAGGAGACGGTGATGTTTAAACACCTTTTTATTCTTGCTCTGAGACTTGCATGGCTACTGTTAATAATGTATCAGTTTTCAGTTAATTTCTCAGCGTGGCACACTCATATCTTAATATAATAAATAAGTCTACTGTTATTTTGTTTGAGACAGTAATTATGTTTATGGCCTGCTGAGTTTGTTTTCTTGTGTTTTGCTCATTTCACTGTTAATTTCAACCATGTTAATCATTCTTCATCTATTTTCTTGCACTTTTTCTGTTGAGGTTCTGTGGCTCGTTTATTTCATTTAGTGTTATTTTTGTGGTGTTGATTATTTTTCTTGGCAGCATTTATATGGACTGTTTCTTCTGTTTTCTAGTTTTCTAAGTTTATTGCTTTGGTTTTCAAACATGGTGTTTTGCAGTTCACTTATTAGGTTGATGTCTGGATTTATTTTTGTTGTGGTTTATTCCTACAGATTTTGTAAAGTATTTTGACTTTGTCTCTTTAAGAACATGGTTGTGGTTTTAATTGTATTATATGGTAATAGGCTGATATCTTGTGGTTTATTATTACATTGTTTGTTTTCTTATTTCTCTTTCCTTTTTCTTAGTTATTTCTTGCTGTCTTTCTATAGCATCAAGTTTCTCAGGTTTTGCTTGTGTTGTTATGCCTGCATAGTGCTAATATTACATAATTTCTCCCCTAACTCATCCAACATCTTCATCATATGTACCGTGATTTCATTTGAACCTACTGCTTTCCGTGACTTTATTTTTCTTAGTGCTGTTATTACTTCTTCTAGGCTGGGCTCTTCTTCCTCTTTCATTATAGGCTTCATTTTATCCACTACCACTGCTGCGGAGCTTTTTTCATTAAAAAACTGAAGGAAGTACTCCTTCCATCTGTCTTTGATGTCTTTTGGATTGGTGAGCAGATTGTTGCTGGTGTCTGATGACTGTCATCTTTATCTTTCTGGTTTTGCTTTGCAACCAGATAGGGTTTCTTTGTGCCCTCTACCTAGTCATTTTCCAGAAGCTGTTAGAGTGCCTTTGATGGCTTGCTTTTGCTATTGACTTCTCGCTTAGCCTGTTTGTTATCCAACCAGTTTTCTTTCTTAGCCTGGTCCATATTTTCTAGCACACACTATATCCTGCACTTCTTTCTTTTAATAACCTCCTGGACTTCTGCACTCCACCATCAACTCTCCCTATGTACCTTGTTTCCATACCTGTTTTACTGCTACTTTAAGTGATTTCTGCATTTTACACTGTTTATTGCACTTTAAGTTACTAATTGTTGCAAATTGTTTCTGTAGGCTACACACTAAAGTGCGCTAGCCGATTTAAAGCATTTATAGCATTTACTGTCTGTTTTTCTCCTTGTCTCTGTAAAAAAAAAAAAAAAAAAATCTCTTATTTTCCGCCTTACTGAACTAGAGTAGTCCAGTTTCAGAGTTGCTGATCCCTGGGCTTTGTTTTTAGTTCCTGTTACTGATCCATTGCCTTATTAGGAAGGAGGGAAGTTTCTTTGCTTACCAGTGGGAGTGGGAAGCACTGAGCAGCCTTTCTGTCCGATTTGGTGAAGTTTCAGCCAGAAACTAGTAGTCCATTGGTCGTTTTGGGCCAATTCCTAGCTCCTTTCAGCCCCTGCTATAAAACACGCTAAACACGCGTTTTCCAGCTTGTACCAACTCAGCACAGATCCTCGTGGTGGCCTGCAGAGTGATCCAAGCAGCAGAGAGCTAAAAGAGTGACTTTCTACCAGATATAAGTATTTTTGTGGCTTTCCCACTGTTATTAAGCTAGCGACTGCATTTCGCCTGTTTTACTGCTACTTTAAGTGATTTCTGCATTTTACACTGTTTATTGCACTTTAAGTTACTAATTGTTGCAAATTGTTTCTGTAGGCTACACACTAAAGTGCGCTAGCTGATTTACAGCATTTATAGCATTTACTGTCTGTTTTTTTCCATGTCTCTGTAATAAAACAAAAAAAATCTCTTGTTTTCCCGCCTTACTGAACTAGAGTAGTCATTGCTGATCCCTGGGCTTTGTTTTTAGTTCCTGTTACTGATCCATTGCCTTATTAGGAAGGAGGGAAGTTTCTTTGCTTACCAGTGGGAGTGGGAAGCACTGAGCAGCCTTTTTGTCCGATTTGGTGAAGTTTCAGCCAGAAACTAGTAGTCCATTGGTCGTTTTGGGCCAATTCCTAGCTCCCTTCAGCCCCCTGCTATAAAACACGCTAAACGCCAGAAGCTGATTTAGCGCGGAGTTACCACTGCTGCACACAAGAGCAGCGGCGGTTAAACAAGGTTAAACTATTTGGGCCATCAATTCCACTCTTCCAATTTTCCCTTAGAACTACCTTCCTCGAGCTGTACTGCTGATCTAACCAGCATATCCTATAACTGAAAAGTTCATCTCTACTTGATTCCCAAGTAGACTATTCTCTATCTGTAAAGCCTAGCACTTACTCCTACAGTACTTGCACCTTGATAAAGCACTCTTATTATAGATAGTACCCCACCAGCCTAAAACCCACTTCCCCCGGAGTCCTTTGAAAGTCTCTTTATCTACTACTTCTAGTATGTCGAGGGATCAGTTGCTAGTGTCCTCTCCAGCTCAACTGGTGAACCTGGGAATATTGAGGCAATGTTACAATTGCCTCATGTACACAGACAATCCGCTCCTTCTCCCACAAAACACAAATACATGCGAGAGATGCAACTATACGGCCAAACTGGAGGCTGAGCTCTCTCAACATAGGACTGGCAAGACCAGACAGGAGGAGAAGGTAACCACACACAATACATACCCAGTCACACATGGTACCATCACAACTTCAAATCATACACATACTCACACAAAGACATACTCGGAGGCTCTGATCAAAAATTTACCAAAACAGCAGAGGCCACCAAAGCAGACACCCAAACAACTACCACCTCACGACCCAACACATGCAACACATAGACCACACAGTCAGAGTGTCAAACAGTCACAGCCCTTAAGGCCAAACAAAATGCCAGACACACTTGTCATTGGTGATTCCATAGTCAGACACACTGACGTCCCGCTCACCAGACTGAGTAAAGAGAAGGTCACAGTAAGCTGCCTGTTGGGCGCTAGAATCCGCCACATAACGCAAGCACTCAGGTCTCTCAACAGCAGGTACAAGTACGACTCAGTCATTGTCCACGCTGGTGTCAACGACCTGAGACGTACCTCCTTGGACTACATGAAAAGGGACATCGAGGAGCTCTCTGATTATGTAGCCCAGGCAGGTATGACCCTGACCTTGAGCAGTATCCCACCTTCACCTAGAATGATGCCACAATACAGTGATAAGATGATCAGGTTTAATAATTGGCTTAAATTCTGGTGTCATTCAAAGGGGATCCAATGTCTGTCTGCCTGGGATGACATGCTGGACAAGCCACGCTGCTTTGCAAGGGACGGCTTGCACCCGTCACCCCTGGGCTTCCGGATATTGGCAAAGGCTCTTGCCACCCCCATAGTGCCTTTTTAGGCAAGGCTCAAATTCTAAACCTACCACCCTAGAACACCAAAAAGGAAAAAAACTAAGGGTAATGCTGCTCAATGCCAGAAGTCTCAATCTCAAGATGCACGCACTCGAGGCCCTTCTCAATATGGAGAACATCGATGTCTGTACTGTGACAGAAACCTGGTTCAAGGCTCCTGAGAGCACCCCAGCACTAACAGGTTTCACCTCATATCATGCGTTCCGGCCCCAAAATCCGGACAACACCAAGAAAGGAGGAAGGGTGTCCATATTCATAAAGGACACCCACACCTCAAGGTTGGTGGCAATGCACGATGCATCGGAGACCATCCAGGTGCAATTAACCATAGGCAAGACTGCTCTACAATTTGTAGCATGTTACAGGCCACCCTCTCAAACTCAGGAACCTCACATGGCCTTCCTGAAAACATTGGAGGGGATAAATGTATCTCCAAACACCATCATACTAGGTGACTTCAACTACCCTAATATAGACTGGGAACACTACTCAAGCCCGAACACTCTAACCCAAAGATTCCTGGAGTTCATAAACTCAAATGCCATGGAACAACTAGTCACCATCCCCACAAGAGGAGAAAACATACTTGATCTCATCATCACGAACATGGGATCAAAATGTTCAACACCGAAGTATACCCCTCACTGGTGAGATCAGATCATAAACTAATCTCGCTGGAGGTCCTCATCCCGCCCCACCTGAAACAAAAAGACCACAGTGAAAAACTTCTCAAAAGCTGATTTCACACTTCTAAAAACTAGTGTGGTCTCCTTTAAGGCCCCTGAGCCAGTGGTAAACATTACTCAAACCGCTGAATCACTTACAAATGCCTTCTACCAGCACCTACAGGACTGCATGGATCAGGCAATCCCAAACAAAACTAAGACTCTCTGTACCAAAGGCAAGCGTCCAGTCTGGTGGACCCCAGCCATAAACAAGCTCTACAACAAAAGGAGGAAGCTACTACAAGATAGAGCAAAATCCTTGAAAGGTAAGACACCTTTGATCATTATAAGTAAAAACTAAGAGCTCTCATAAAATCATCCAAGGCAAATTTTGAGAGAAAAATCGCCAAGGACTCTAAAGAGAATCATAAGGCCTTCTTTAGCTATGTTAGAAACCTAGGAGGAAACTCCCAGATATGCTCAGAATTAGTTCAAAATGATGTGAAAATTACTGAACCTACACACATTGCCAACATACTGGCTGACAGGTTCAGTGCAAACTCCCCAAAAGGAGAGATATCTATTCCAGAGGATTGTAGCCCCCAAACATCTCCAACGCCCAGGTGAGAACTGCCCTCACTAAGGCAAAAACACAGCATCCATGGGACTGGATGGTGTCCCCGGCTGTGTGCTTCATGAACTCAACGAGGAATTAAACCCACAGTTAGGACAGCTGTTTAATCTTAGCCTTACCTCAGGATACGCACCAAGGAGTGGCGACGGCGACTGTGGTCCCACTTCATAAGGGCGGTGCCTCCACAGACCCTGGAAATTACCGCCCCATTAGCTTGACAAGCCTTATCTGCAAAGCCATGGAGAGGATCATAATGGAACTCATAAATAAAGACATAGGGAACTTGCAGACTTTGGATCCAACCCAGTTTGGCTTTGTCAAAGGCAGATCCTGCCTCTTACACTTGGTTGACTTTTTCGAGACAGTCACCAAGGCCATTGATGAGGGAAAGGCAGTCCATACAGCCTACCTCGACCTGGCAAAGGCCTTCGACACAATACCCCACTCAGGTATCATCGAAAAACTCATCAGCTTGAATGTAAACCCATACATCACAAGATGGGTTGCAAACTGGCTAAGTGACAGAACCCACAGGGTCAGAGTTGCTGGAGCCATGTCAGACTCAAAGCCTGTCACAAGTGGTGTCCCACAGGGCTCAGTCCTGGGTCCACTCTTGTTCGGCATCTACTTTTCTGAAGTACAAGCAAACACAGGAGGGTTATGGCTGACAAAGTTTGCAGATGACTGCAAACTGGGCCATAGTCGAAAACACATCTGACACAGATATCCTCTAGAAGGGCCTCACAGAAATGGATAACTGGTGCCAGAGCCATGGCCTGAAGTTAAACGCCAAAAATGCATAGTCATACCCTTCGGGAAAAACAAGGTTACCCCTAGCTACCACATAGGTGGCAATCCACTGAGCACAAGAAAAGTCATCAGGGATCTGGGGACCCAGGTTGACAGTAGCCTTTCGCTTGACACTCATGTTGCTAAAGTAGTTAGGAAAACCTTCTATATCACCCACCTGATCATGAAGGGATTCACATCTAGATCAAGGGAGGTCATCGTCCCCTGTACTCATCACTCATTAGACCTATGATTGAGTACAATGCCCGTTCGAATGTATCTGACCAGACACCTGCTGCAGCTTGAAAGGCCCCAAAAGTTCCTCACCAAAAGGATAAAGGGTCTCAAAAATATGTCTTATGCTGCCCGACTGAAAGAACTCCAGCTCTATTCAGTCTCATACCGCTTGCTCAGAGGTGACCTGTGCCTGACATATAAGGCCATGTCAAACCCAGATTTGATGAATATGCTTCACCTCAAAAAATCTAGATCCCTCAGAACCACAAGGGCGGAAGACTTAAACCTTGACACGGTTATAAATAGAACGTGCTGGAGGGACAGATTAATCACCCAGAGACTCCCTATGCTGTGGAACAAAATCCCGGTACATGTGAGGCAGAGCACCTCTCTGGCCTTGTTCAAGAGGAATCTTGACCAATGGATGGGAGATTGCAGATATACCCCAGGGATTACTTCAGTGTCACTGCTTGACAGAGGCACAGCAAAATGATAGGCATAGTTTTTATTCAAACTAAAGGGGTGGCGAAAGCCACATAACTATGGGCTAGGCTTATAAATGCCCTTGGGCAGATAGCCTAGTATGAACCTATGAACCTATGAACCTATACCTGGCTCAACTGCATATATATCCTATAGTCTTCCGACATGCTGTTTTGAAATGCTGCCATTCTTCTTTGACTCTGCTTATCTTCTCTTCTTCCTGAGTTGCTACAGCCCTGAGTATTTCCTTGAAATTGTGTGCTTTTGCTCTAGTCAACTTCCAGGTCTTCAGCCTAGTCTATGTTGATCTTTGAGTCTTCTCTTAGAGCTTTGGATTTTAGTGGAAATGGGGAGGCATAAAGGAACATTCCTATCCAGGCATTCAGAATGCATCTGTTTTCTAAGCCTTTTTGCAAGGTGGCCTGGAACAGAACTGTTTTAGTTTTTTTGTTTAGATAGGAGGTAAACAGATCAACTTGAAGAGATTTCCACTGGTAGACTCTCTGGTGTAGCATTCATTTGTGAAGGGCTATCCTGGATCTGCTCAAAGAGGCTGCTACTGCATTCTGCTTTGATGGAATGTAAGTCGTTTGTAGGGCACAAGTTAGGTGGATGCAAAGGTTCCATCACTCACCTCTCCTGTCTGCATCTTTTTCTTCTCCTTCTTATGCTGGGGGAATCAGATGAAATGGCCACTTGCACCATGTCCTTCACACATCTATTTTCTAAAAATAATTGGAGGGCATAAAGCCTACTCCTGACTGTTTTTGGTGTAAAGGAAAGGTAAACAGAGCACGACTTAACACTGTGCTCCTCAACTAGATAGAAAACAACGGGAATAAGTATCTTTTTAAGGAATTTGTCTTCCAAAAGTACACTTGCCCTTTCTGGCATACATATGATTTCAAGTAAATTTTTAGATAAGGAGGAAGAGTCCACAAGATGGTACATAGCTGTTTGATGTCGGAGTAGCTGAAGCTGACCACCAGTACTACAAGCTGCAAAGCTGACATAAGTCTGCATGGGTATATTAATTGCAAGAATGTTCTGAGTTTTGGTGGGTCTATACATTCCTCTTATACCATAGCACTCTCTTGTGCTAAGGATAGACATATGTCACGCAAAGAAGGAGTCTGAAGTTTTGTAGACTAGACAGATGAATGTGAGTTAGTGCTATTTTAGTTGTCAGGCTTATCCAAACCACGAAATCACAGCCCTTAAGTTCAATCACTGGACAAAGAAAAATGCTGTGATAGTTTCAAACCTCACACTGTCCAGCATCAAACCAATCACACAAACTGATATCTAATTTCCAAAGGATTGGGTATCAGTAACCATGATAGTGAAAATCCAAGACTTGAATCAGCTATAACATCAAAACTTAAAAAAGGTAATAAATGTACACATGTCACTCAAGCACAAGAAGCTACAGTGTCACTCAAACAGCAATTTCATTAGCAGCAGCTGAACAAATCAGCAACTCCACTCTGCAAAACATTAAAATTATATGCAAAAAGCCGAGTCCTGAACAGCTCAGTCAGCTGATACTCTAGCAAGCAAGCAAATAAACCTGTTCTGCTTATCCAGATGGATATAGAACTAGAGTATCAGAATGCCAAGGCAGTCACCCTGTCTGTCCGTCTCTCTTTGAATGACCTCATCTGTCTGAATACCAAATGAGGTTGAGAACTACACACCAGAAATAGGACAAAATCTGACAAACTAAGGGAAAACAGCCGAAGAGTGTTGTAGTGTAGCACAAAAAAAAAAAATCTAATGCTGGTAATGTCAAGAGTGTGATCAGGCAGAAAACCTTAGAGACCCACATCATACAGCCAACCACCATGATCTTGCCTTAAGTTTCATGTAGGTATCTTTTCTCTGTTGCCTACGTAAGTGGAATATACTGAGAATGGACTCATTAGAGTTAGCTAGAACTGTACAATCTGGAACAATGATTTACAACCGCATCAAGAAAGTAGTAGGTCATGACGATGCAGCACAGATTACCAGTCTGTAAAGAAAAACTCTCCTTTAGTGCAACTGATACCATGGTGGGAGTATTAGCCTGTGGAAGGGACAGAGGCCATAGTGCTAATGAACATGTTGTTGAATTTTTTTTCCCTGCCTCTATATATTGATTATATCACTTTTCTGCTAACAGCAGCTTATGTTATTTATATTTATTTGTTGATCTGTGACTATGGAGGAGGAAATGTAAACAACTGCACCTAGATGGTAGCTCTCTTGCACATAGCATGATTCAAAGCATAGCACAAATCAGACAGTTAAAGGATCTCTGTCTACTTTCAACTGTAAGCCTTTCAGGGCAAGGATGTGTTGCACTGCACTCCATTTGTCAAAACTTTCAAACCATGTTGATTTAGATTATCTGAGCACTTAAAGTAGTTTGCAGTACTTAATATTTTTATTCTAAACAGGTAGAGTAAAACAAAAAATGTTCACAACTATGAAGGAAGGTGCATTATCACCATATCTGTGTAATTATAAAGGAGTGGATGTAGAAAATTTTCAATAAAAAATTCCAGGGATCTGCTTATGTCTAGGCTATACAACTGGAATAGCTGTTCTACTTTGCACATGTAGGCCTTTTATAGGCGAATGGATGTATGTATCTACAAACTCTACTTTTCCATTTTTGTACATGGGGTCAGGGTGTCACATCAGCAGTGACCATCATCTAGACCCACTGTTTACAACACTGTGTATTTATTTATTTTGTTAACCAGATAAGTGAGCTGGTCCATGGAGTCATTTCAGTCAGTCAAGCCTAGACATTATATGCAACTTACATTTGACAGTTCTTTGAGGTGGAGGTTAACTGTTAGTTTTGTTATATAATTAGTATTGTTTCTAATACCAAAGGTGTCATATTGTACTATAGTTGTATTCTGCAGTCAGATTTTTGTGTTCTTATTTTTTGTTAGAAGTGTGCTAGCCATTTAAAAACAGTTAACATTATCAGCCTTACGCTAAGTGTTTTCTTAGATGAACAGACAGATATCTTGTCCTATCTGTAAAGTATTATTCTATCCCTGTTGTTAAATCTCCATGTCTTGGACTTATACTAGGTTTCATATGGCAATAATTATGCAAATCTTACCTGTGTCTTCTTCTGCTCCAGGAAGCAAGGATGGTCCTTAACCTTATAACTTGAAATTGCATCGACTATTGCCATTCTTATATTTTATTTATTTATTTATTTGTTTTACATTTGTTGACTGGGATAGTCCGACTGGATACATGTCCATTTTCAGCGGAGGCCCGGGGAGAAAAGCTCTAAGATAATAATACACATTGAACATTTAGTAAATGCTAGTTTCAAGCAGATTACAGTCATAAGCAATACCAGCATTTAGCATATATAGTACTTATTATAAAACACTTTACAAAGCATAATATTATTTTCAAAGTTAAACATACATAACATTACATTCAGGTTTAAGACTCACTGAACAGCAGTTATACAATTGACCCTTCCTGAAATGGAGCGGTAGAAAAAAGTTAGAAGTAGTTGAAGGTAAGGCACCTAAGAAATAGAGAGGTCACTAGTCGGGGTTAGTGCAAGGACATAACCAATGAGTTTTGAAGTATTTCTTGAGTTTGTTTTTGAATTGAGTTAGTGAGGGTTCTAGGGTCAAGTCAGCTGGGAGTCTGTTACATATTTTTCCAACAAAGTTGGCAAACAAAGAGTCCCCAGCTGAGTAGTTGGATTTGAATGTTTGAACTAGGAGTCTAGTGGATGATCGCAGTAGCCGGGTGCTGGTGTAGGGGCTGATAATATTTTTTAGTGCAGGTGTATTTTCTGGTTGGTAAAGGACTTTATGTGCCACTATTAGCTGGTTGAATTGCAGTAGGCTTGGTAGTTCAAGCCATTCAAGGCGATTTAGATTGTGACAGTGGTGAGTCCAGTATATAAGGTGTTCCTTAGTTAATGATTTTTCTAGGTAAGGTTTCAATTTTCAGATGGTGACATACCTCTCAACCCCTAAGTACAAGACATATGGATAAAGCCAAAATAAAAAAGGGGGACACAGGCTCACAAAAAGGGTCAGATGTTAATTATTGCATTTGTAAACTTAGAAAGTTGCTAGAATAACAGGTTTTGCATTAGCATGCATTTGCTGTAAGATATCAAGTTTGGAACTCAAATGTCTGTCATTATTTAATGACTTCAGTTCTCATTGATTTGCCAGAAAACCAAAAATGTTATAAGCAGCAGCCCAGAAATATGAGGCAGAAATCCTGGCGTTCTGCAAAAATCAAGTCAGTTGAGAGGTAGGGCTGGTTATTCTCACAAGTCAATGTTGTTGTTGTTGTCTTTCGGCTTTTCCAGGTTAGGGGTCGCCACAGTGGAACTCTGGTCCGCTAATGATTGGCAGTAGATTTTCACAAACGCCGAGGTGCCAGCTCGACGTTGAACCTTCAACGAAGGCACGCCCATTTACGCATGTCTTTTGAATGCCCACCCAATGGCGGGGAGGACATGCAGACTCCACACAGAAGGCACTCCCCGCACTCCAGCCGGGAATCGAACGGGAGAGCCTCTTGCTGTGAGGTAACAACGCTACCGCTGCACCACCACGGAAGTTATTCTCTCAAGTCAATAATCAAGACAAATCCTACATTCATCATAATTTCTGGTAATATAAGAAACATATTCTTGGGACAGCTGGAAGTTTAGAAGCCTGAAAACAAAGCATTTGAACTATATTTTTCATCCAGGGAAGTACATTTAAACTACACTTAAAATACTGCACTTATCTTGCCATTTAAATCGGTTTTGAGTGTTTTCTATTGTGTTCGTTCTGTATCTGATGTTAAAGCTATTAATTGAAGGCAATTTTATAGTTGTAGTAGTTTATAGTATACTATTTTCAAGTGGTTTCAGTGCAATGCCTAGATGTCTAAATAATTTCTGAGTGGACTGTCAATTTATTGCATTCTTACTCTTGTCTGAAATTTTTTCCACCAACATTTTGCAACCCATTCACCATTTTCCTGTTGTGCTTTTAAACTTGGAGGCTTTTGGGCTGCCCGCTCCTACTGTATATCTGGCCTTGGAAGTTCCCCCAATTATCTTCTGTAATAACTGGACCTAGAAGTTCTTCTAGTTTTATCTTCTCTGCTCATCTTACTGGATACTGACAAATGACACTGAGAAAGTTCTCACCTTAGACTGTCAGTGTGCTTTCAAATTGCCTTAAAGTGTGTGTGTGTGTGTGTGTGTGTGTGTGTGTGTGTGTGTGTGTGTGTGTGTGTGTGTGTGTGTGTGTGTGTGTGTGTGTGTTCCCCATTGCTGGTTTCTCTGCCTTTAAATCATCATGTTATTATTTGTATGTAGTTGTTAGATATGTTTATGGTACCTATTCACTTTTGACTATCTAAAGGACATTTTACATTAAGAAGACTTGGAATGCCATCCTACTGGCAGTAGAAAGAAAGCCTGGTCTGCCTGAGTTGAGATGCACACAAGCTTAAGTGAGAATTACTTGTTATATCAGGTTGTGTGATTTGGTTCTGTTACCATTACCCAGTTGGCTAACTGAAGTATGTTTTATATTAGGAAGACGGGGACAGCAATTCAAGTGGGACCAGAAAGGTAGCTGGTCTGTTTGAGCTGGAAGACACGCAGAGAGGCTTAAAGTAGGAGTTTCTTGCTGTAGATAGTTATATGATTTGCTTCTGATGCACTTTCACTTTTGGCTAACTAAAGTGCAATAAGACAGGGCCTGCGATCTAGTGGCAGTAGAAAGGTAGCGTTGGTCTTATGAGTTGGGAAACACACGGGGGAGGGGGGCTCAAAATGATTATCATTTGTTGCAGTTAGTTGGTACCTTTTTACTTTTAGGTTCATAGGTAAATGCCAAAACATCTTCCGTGCCAAATCATCTCCCACCATGGCTACACAAAGTGTGTTTTTACATTTAGAAGACATGAGCTGCAATTTTATTAGCAGTAGAAAGGTAGCCTGGTCTGTCCAAGTTGGGAAACACACAGTGAGGCTTAAACTGAGATTGTTTCATCACCTAGAGGACTTTTTAGGAACTTAGTTGTTTGGTATTACTCTGCACTTGGGAGCTACTTTTGCTGTCCTTTTACATCAAGAAATTCCAGGATTATCCATTGTGAGACAGAAGGTATTTACCTGGTCTCTGAGTTATGCAGTACTCCAGGGAGCTCAAAGTGTAGTTGCTTATTGGGCAGAGGGCACAGGTGTTAGTTCTCAGCTTTTTTTCTGTCTGCTACCAATTAGGCCCTTTCTATTGTGCAACTCACCACACAGCAGTGGTACTATAAAGCAGCAGACACTTAGTTTGTAATATTTACCTATTAAGCTAGCATTTAAGACTTTATCCTGTAACACAGAAAGGCTTTGTGCAAAACTAAGCTCAGGGCAGCTAGTTAGCATGTTGAACAGCACTAATACCAGATCATAGCACTATCTAACACAAGCTTTAACACTAGACACAATTCAGGTGATCCTGTAAAACCAAGTCCTTAAACCAAAATAGCCCATCCCTTATACAGGTCCTGACAACAGGGATATGTAAGTTCCTAATGTCTCTGTGGCCAGCTTGGTAGATATGGGCATCCCGAGACAATGTAGCAACTGTCTCATGTGCACAGACAACCTTTTAATCCTTAAAGAAACTAACACAGTATGTAAGAGATGTACATACATGGTGTCCTAGGCATAATATGTCCAATACTGTAATAGTCACAAGAGGAATCTTATGATGGACATCTGTTTAACATTATCAGACATAGTATAAGTTCAATATATGCCTTACACTAAACCTCTGTCCATTTATATATAGTGCTTAACCTGTATGTCTAACCAAGTTATATATTTTTGTCCCTGTTAAAGTATTATATATATATATATATATATATATATATATATATATATATATAAATGCCGCAAAGAAAAAATGAAAAGTAATAAATAAGAAGTTAGTCCATCAGTAAGATATTAAAAAAACAGCATAAGGAAGAAGCTCTACACGTTGCTTTATTAGATAGAATTGTTACATCTCAACAATCTATGGACATAAAAGGAAGACTATTATGTAAACATCTCCATCTCTGTATATTTTAAAATGTAATAATCTGCACCTGCAAGGACTGAATCAAGAGTGAGCTGGTACACAAGTTATCTTTAAATTTCAAACTGTTGCAAAGTTGTGACTAGTCAGACGTAAATAAACATATATTTTGCCTGTTACCTTAATGAAGAATTTTCAGTCTTCCTAGAAAGCATTAAGTTACAAAAGCACCAGGGGTGTTTATTTTATTATTTATAATGAAAGATACATTTTATTCAGCAATAACAGTGGTATTCCACCTTTATAACCTGAGCTTTTTCCTTAATAACATCTCAAGAAAGAAGAAGAGTATAACAACAGTAAGTATTAACAGTAACTAATGTCTTGTGTCGCAGTGTCCAGCTGAAACTGAATGCAGCATTACTGAAGAATCTTATACAGCTAGTTAACTCAGTGGCTGATTTATAAGAATATACCTTCATAACTCCAGGCTTTCGGATTTTAATCCTGAAGTTTGGTCAGTATCTGTGTGTGAAATTTGCATGTTCTCCCCTGTCGGACTGGGTTCTCTTTTGGTACTCCAGTTTCCTCCCACTTTCCATAGAGATACTGGCTGACTGGTCAAACTAAATTGTCCATATATGTTGCATTTCCCCCTGCCCTTGTAGACCAGATCATAGCTGAAAAGGTTCTAAGCATCAGTCCACTTATCTATTAAGAAATGTTAAATAAAATAACTGTCACAAAAATGTGAATTTGTGCCTTGTCTTGCATCATTTTGCACTAAAATAAACACATGGCACTTCTGCACATCTACTGTCTTGGCCTTCATCTGTTTGTAAAGCATAAGGCAGATCAGATGTTAAGATAGAGAGAGGGTGAGAGAGAGAGAAATACATATATGCATACTCAAAACATATTAATACCTTTGGGATTTTTTTATATTGCTGCCCTTCTGTAAGGCAAACATTGCCTAGTATATATTCAAAAGTACATCATTCACATATTTTAGATTGCACATTGGCTTGTCCAGTGGTACTGCAATTGTTGGGCTTTAACTTTCCTGCTATGTATTACACGCAATGAACTTCCCTGCTGCTACTTGAATGCACAAGATATTGAGAGGTGACAGTAGGAGTTGTAGAAATTGTCCTTTTGCTTAGTATCTGTGTCAGCATGGTGGGAGTCAAGTATGTGCAATTCATAAAACAAATAATAAGGCCACCAATACTAACTAGCCTCTTCCCCAGCCATATATTTTTTTATGACTACACTAAGGCAGCTTAAGTACTGCAGTTGAGATGTTGCATGGATTGGGATTTCTTGGTGAACCAGGACTTTACAGAAAATCATTTAATGTACATTGGCATGAGCAGTGTTGCATGCAATACTGGTAAGTTATACACAGATGCTAGTGTCATGAGCATGTTGATATATGCAACATCTACAGCATGTCCATATGGCACCCTGAGGTGGTGGACAACAATGCACATACTGGGAAATATTGGTGACTCAGATGGCTGTGGATTGACTAGTGACTTGACGCTGAAGGAACCACTGAGAAATCATGGGAGTTTGTGGCTCACAGTAACACATGCAGCCAGGAAGGAGAGAGGTGGTCTGGTCTGTTGCAGTGCTGGTTCCATCTAGTGTAAAGCTATACAGCATGTAGCAGAGGGACAGAGAGTGTGTAGCTTGATTTTCCAAGCTATGTTTTTCAGGTAGCTCTTATACTGCACGTGTTGATACAGAAGCACACACTGTAGTGAATGTATCTGGCTGTCACTTAATGAGTGTGCAAATCAACCAACAGGGGTGGAATTAAGTTAAAAAACAGAGCTGCCTTAGAACGGTGGTCTAGCAGAGATTAACATTCACTTCCGGACCTATAGCAAGAAAAGTTTACAAATTAAGTATTCCCCTGCAGAATGAGGAGATCTGATGCTTGATGTGAACTGCACAACCTGGGGTAGCAGGGGGTTGAATGGGTCAGTAGGCATCTAATGGGGTCTATTTTAGATAATCGAACTTTCAAAAGTTCGACTGTCATATGGTTGACATTATATGATCGAAGTTTTAAAAGTTCGAACATCTAATAAAAAAATAAATAAATAAACTACACAAATAACCTACCTGAATATTTTAAGCAGGGGGGCAAGCCCCCCTACACTCCCCACACCCCCTGCTCTTTAAATATACCAACTCCGAGATCAAACTACAGTGCAGAAAAGGGAAGTCTTCACATTCTGTGCTGTATGGAGATCTATGTTAAAATGTTCGAACTTTCAGAAATTCGATCATATGGTGTTCGATGATTTAATATAGACCCAACTCATTTTTCTTGATATGACCTTTATGACTAGTTGATAGTATCAAACATTTGCACTTCTGTACTTCTTGAATGTGATAAGTAACAGATATAAACTCTAAGTGCTTAAATCACATGTTTATAAACTGTGGTTCTGGGAAAGCTACCTGAAACTGACGTGAACAGTTTTCCCTATCCATGCAAGTGTTGGCCAAGTTTTGTCACCTTAGCTATTTTGCTGTGCTCAAAGAAAAGAGTAAGTCAGGACAGAAACTGCTTTCTAAGAATAAAGTAAAGTAACAATATTATGCATAATGAATTTATTAAAAACCTGAAAGGCCAAGTGGTACAGTGGTTAAGGTGTATGTATTTCAACCAGAAGGTGTTAGGTATGATTCTCACCACTGGAAAGAGCCTTACAGATTTAAAATGTATGTTTTTATCTCTGCCTGACTTACAAAGCCATGTCCAGCTCAAAATTGTGGATATGCTCCACCTAAAGAAATCCAAGTCATTGTGAGCCACGCACTCTAGTGAGCTAAACCTCGCCACAACAATAAATAGAACATGCTGGAGGGATAGATTCCTGTCACAGAGACTCCTCATGCTTTGGAACAAAATTCCAAATTACATCAGGCAGAGCCCCTCACTAACACTCTTCAAGAGAAACCTTGACGAATGGATGGGTAACACCCCTGGGATCACTTCATTGGCTCTGCTTGACAGAGGATCAGTTAATCAATGGGGCAGCGAAAGCCAACACACTCTGGCTAGGCTTATAAATGCCCTTGGGCAGATAGCCTAGTACCTACCTATGAACCTATGAACCTATATGAAGGTGTTGGATAATTTTGTTGCAGAAAAAATGTGTGTTAAGGAATACTGGCTGAAGAGGTATGCTGAGAAATGTTATTGCAACTCACATTTTATGAAGGGATGTCCTGAGAAAATAAGTCAGGCAGTTCTGAATTAGGTGCACAGGAAAATGGTGACTGCACTGCATGTTCTAAACTAGCAAACGGTGTTGGTTTCAGGAAGCCTAACAAAATGTGTGAAATGTTCATTTTGTCCAAACTAGAGGTTATATTATATGGTGTTCTGAAACTGTTAAAACACTGACACACAAATATAAACTAAGTAATATTGCTTAATTGTGCTGGTTACAGGGCCAGCATTAGGTAAACTGATGCCCTAGGTAAAAAGCCCCCATTCTGCCCATCCCATCCTTGCTGTTCACATTACTTTTTTGCTTACATTTTCTCACAGTTTGTCTTACTCTTCATTTTTTCCCTACAGTTATTCATTAATTCATCCAAAATGTTCTACCTAAGCAAGACTACAGTACGTTAACTGTGGAGTAAACAAAGTCATTAAGCCATGGAGGCTCTAGATCCTCTGAGGTGCATTTTAAAGTTTTTTAAAACAACTTTGTCATCCAGTGATTGCCTGAACAAAAAATCATGATCACAGAAATAACTTTAGCTGTATTCTTCAGCTTATTTTTCTTGTATCCTTTCAGTACATCCTAATGGAGTAAGACTAAAAGAACTGCACTGGAAATAACTGTATTAAGCTGGGGGCCTGGAAGCCACTAAATTCTAGAAGTCAAGAGGATCTCTGTGCTCTGAGATGCATTTTAAAGTTTGTTTTTAAATTACCTTTTTTGTCCAATGATTGAACAAAAGCCACGATCAAAGAACGAAAGAAAGAAATTTAATATTGCTTCAGCTTTTTTCCTGCATCCCTTTTGCGCATCTTAACTGACCAAGACTACTACCTGTAATAACTGCATTTAAATAAATGTATTAAGCTGGGGGACTAGGTGTTGCTAGGCCAACAAGAGCCATGATGCTTCTAGATGTGCGGAGAGACATTTTATAGCTTTTTTTAACCATCTTTCATCCAAAGATGGCATGAACAAAAAACTGTGATTAAGGAAATTCAGCGTTACTGTTCAGTTGCTTTTCCCTGCATCCTTTCAGCACACACATTAATTGACCCAAACTACCCTGTAATAATTAAATTATGCTAATATAAGTACATACTTCCTAAACTGATACACATGGTGGCATTGCTTACCTTCTACTATTAAATTTAGTGTTGTTACGAATTGTTACCTCCGCTTGCAACTCATTGTGAATTTTTACCGTTGAATTACATGATGTTTCTACAACCTAGGCTGCACCTAATATTGTTCATTTTTGATCAGTGCCCTACCCTGGTAAATATACATACATGCATAAATTAATAAAAAGGTAGCAATGCTGTAATACACATTTAGTTAGGTAGTTGGTTAGTTAGCTAGTTAGTTAGTTATTGAGCTAGTTAATTAGTAAGTTTGTTAGTTATTTGATTGGAATTTGTTGACTGGGTCAGTGAGATGACCCTTTTCAGTCATGACCCAGGTGTTAAAACAATAATTTATATAAGATAAACAATTTTATACAAAGTAAAGGAACACAAGTTTAGAAGAACAAAATAACAGATCATTTACAAATGAGTTACAAAATGTACACAATCAAAGTATTGCTTAAGCTGATAAAGTCCTCTTTAAACTATTGCTATTTTAGGTGACACTTAAACATGTAGTGGTTTGTACAGTATCCCATACCTAGTTATGTTTGGAATAATGGGTGCACAGAATTATTCAACACGTGGATGAAACTATTACCGGGGGCATAAAAATCAGACAGCATCATGAAAGCAAGTGTGTTCTGCCTTCTTATGTACGTGTTCACTTAAGGTAGTTTTAAATGATTCCATTGTTTGGCTTCTTTTGATATCATTCGATAAACAATTTCATATGGCAGGACCTTTTCTAGAGAAAGCTTTTTTTACTTATATTTTAAATTTAGAATGGGTTAAAGTGGGAAAGCCAGAATGGCTGTTTCTTAAATGTGTAGGTTTGTTCTCTAGTGAATAAGATTGTTTTAGAGGGGGACACAACCAAGGTGAAAAAAAGAATAAAGTACCATGAAGCATGGCGGCTCTTTGAGTAATGCGTATCCATTTGAAGTTTATTAGAAGGTTGCAGTGATGCATGCTCACATCATATAGTAAAATAAAACATATTTTTAATTTATGCGTGTTTTAGGGAAGTGTAAGCATAGTAGGGCAGACCATATTCAAGTCTGAGGATTAAGACATTCTATTCAGTAGTTGTATGTGCAGCTTGTTGAGAATAGATGAGAGATACAAAGTTTGATATAGGAAAGAACTTTATGTACGATATTGCTGTGTAAAACTGAGTGAGGGATCAAGTGTGAGGCCGCGATACCTTTGCTGAGCAGTGTAAGGCATATCCTTTCCTTTAATGTCTTTGACAATTAGCAGAGGGTGAGTGGCGAGTATTTGAGGGGTACTAAACAGTATGACATTAGTTTTCCTAAAATTAGCAGTAATTTACTGTTGTTTCACCAATTAGATAATTCTTTGAAGTTATCCTGAAGGCAAGCTTGGAGAATGTGGTGGGGTTTGTTGGACTCAAGTTAATGTTAATCAGGTCTTGGATAATGTTGTTAATGAACATCATAAAAGGGGTCTATATTATAAAACCAAAAGTTTACTTCAGCAAACGCTCACATGAGCGAAAACGCTGGTAAACGAAAGGGTGTTTGTGGGGTCGTGGTACAGTGGGGAGTGGGATATTTGCCCTTTCCTCACTGTAGTGCGAGCTCGGAGTTGGAATATAGAGTTAGCGGGGGGTGTGGGGGGGGTGCAGCCTCTCACAATAAGCAGTTCAATTACCAGCGTTTTCGCTCATGTGAGCGTTCGCTGAAGGAAACTTTCGGTTTTATAATACAGACCCCATAAAAGTATATAAAAACTTGGGATAGCTCAACAGTTTCTCTTAGAGGTTTGTTATGTTTCTCAATGTTCTTTTTCCAATGTAACCTTGGGGATACAAGTGCCTGTGGTCCTTTGTGGGAAGAGATTAAATAAAAGATACAACACTGAGAAACTGTAAGCTTCTGTTTATGGATATGGATAGTAAGATACAAGCAGTGAAAATGTTTTAGTTCATTTAGTTTTATGTACAGGTCAGACATTTTTATCAACCAGAGGAGAAGTTGTGGAAATTAATTAATAAAAAAAGTTGAAGGCATCCTTTTCCCAATATACCCAGCATCCTTCTTCAGCACATGTCCAAACCAATGCAATATCACCTCTCTGGCTTTGTCTCCAAACCATACAACCTGAGCTGACCCTCTAATATACTGATTCCTAATCCTGTCCATCCTCATCACACCCAATGCAAATCTTAACATCTTTAACTCTGCCACCTCCAGCTCTGATTCCTGCCTTTTTGTCAATGTCACCATCTCCAACCCATATAACTAGCTGATCTCACTACCCTCTTGTAGACCTTCCCTTTCACTCTTACTGGTACCCGTCTGCCACAAATAACTCCTAACACTCTTCTCCACCCATTCCCTCCCTGCCTGTACTCTCTTCTTCACCTCTCTTCCAGACGGGTCTATATCAGAAGATCGAAGTTTCAAAACTTCAAATCTGATATGGTCGACACCATATGATCGAAGTTTTGAAACTTCAAATCTTTTAACAGAGATCTCCTTACAGAGCGGAAAAGGAAGATTTCCCTTTTCTGCACTGTAGTGCGATCTCAGAGTTGGTATATTTAAGTATCAGGGGGTGTGGGGGGTGCAGGGGAGCTTGCTCCCCAGCTTAGAGCATTTTAATGGTTTGTTTTTGTAGGTTGTGTTTTATTACATTTTTGATGTTTCAAAACTTCAGTTATATGGTGTCGACCATATCAGATTTGAAGTTTCAAAACTTTGATAATGTAATATAGACCCCTTCCAGACTCACCATTACTCTGACCTGTTGATTCCAAGTATTTAAACTCATCCACCTTCATCAACTCTGCTGCCTGCATCCTCACCATTCCTCTGTCCTCCTTCTCATTCACACACACATATTCTGTCTTAGTCCTGCTGACCTTCATTCATCTCCTCTCTAGTGCATATCTCCACCTCTTCAGGGTCTCCTCAACCTGCTCCCTGCTCTCACTACAGATCACAATGTCATGTGCAAACATCATAGTCCACAGGGACTCCTGTCTGATCTCATCTGTCAAAGTACGTCTTTATATTTGGGTTGTGAACATATCAGGTCAACTTCTGAAATGGATGGTGGAAGGGAATCCACAGTAGTATTCAAAAGAGTATGGGACAGCTGGAGAAAAGTGAAGGTGAAAGGTAGGGATGAAGAAGTGGTAGAATGGACAAAGCATTCAAAGGACATTCTACATAGGCTTATGCTGACCATCTGCCAAGCAAATGTGGTATAATATGGTATAATGTGAATGTATTGTAAAGGTAGTAGACCATGAAGGATGTCCATTACTGCTCTGATGAAGGCAAGCCTCTAAGGAGGGATCAGAGTGGATTTCTCCCAATTAATGGAAGACTTCCATGGCAACCAACCACAAGAGCACCCAAGTCAGAGATGTTGCCCAGGGATTCCTCTGATGGCACCACTGGTAGTCAGTACAGGAACACATGGAGGACCTTCTTCAAGGCCACTGCCACCCTAGCCATTTGAGAAACACTCTTGCTGCAGAGGAGACCAGTCAACAACATCATGAACTGAAATTCATGATCACCCACAGAAAACTGGAGTAATTTCATGTGCAGCCCACACATGTTGGTGTTGCTGTTGTTGCTGCTGCTTAGTAATTTAGTCATGTTCAACTCTTTGTAGCCTGTAGGGCTTTGGTACTCCAGGTTTATCTGGCAACAGCTGCTCATAAAGACCCCACATAGTGATGTGCTAAAAGGTGTCCATTCTGTCTAGTGACACCATTCAAGTACCCGAGAGTAGAGGTTTACTTCATTTTTCTGGAATCCAACTCCTATCATTAGGATTCCATTATTACTGTCCTCATTACACTCTCACAACAAATCATTTTATCATTTTAGTAAGCTGCATTATCCCAGGTCTCTTCATAATTTGGATGGAGTAATACTGTCATTGTTAATATTTATTATTGTTCCTTACACATTCTATTCTTAGCTCAGACTTTATGACTAAGTCTTACTCTGTTTTATTTGTCCTTAAATCACATGTTTAATACTGCTTTTTCTTATATATTTGTTCCAGGCTTAAAGTTTCTGAATAGGTTAAACTCACATTTCTCTATTATCCTTTCTTTCCTGAAATGTTAATGCAAGTTGTACAATACCGCCTGTACATAAAGACTTTTTGTCTTTTGTCAATTTATTCTCCTTGGGAGTTCACTCACAAAAAGATTTCCTAACAGTACATCTCCAGCGAACTAACGAACTAACTAACTAACTAATTAACTAACTAACTAACTAACTAAGTAATCTGAGGAATTCTTCACGTATTAAACTATTCATGCCATCTTTAAACATGGCTACTGCTATCCAAGCACATATACTACTACTATGTCAATTACTAAATCGCTCTCTAAATCAGGCTGTCAGACTATGACTTTTCCCACCTTCAAAAGATACAAAGTTCTGCCTCCTGGATTTTTACTACTAGGCACCTCCATGTCAAGTCTTCTTATTTCTGCACTGTCAAATTTCCATAGGTTGCCAGGACTGCAATGTCACTTTTTAAGATATTTGTGTTAACTTTCTCAGCCCCATATTACCTGGATCCTGTCTATCTAAAGGAGTTGTTACCCTGTACCTTAGCTCCCACTCAACTCAACCACACAGGTAGGAAACTACTAATGATTTCCAACATTAGTATTGAGACATCTGTTAGGTAATAATTTGCCTATATTGGGCCATTTCTGTGGAACTTAGTGCTGCCCTTAAATCAGGAATGCAATACAGAGACCTTCTTTGAAAGATCTCTGTAATCATAATCTTTTTTAAGAGAGTTTGTTTAAATCAATGAAGACACTTTATGTCACCTTTTTACAGCTTGTCTAATGCAAATGGTGTTTGGAAGATAAGATGTCACAGATGTATTTACAGAATACGGGTGCTATTTAGTTAATGATTTTAGCTGCTCCTTTATGTATGGCTTCTTTATGAACATTAGACAGGGAGTAAGGGAGATCTGAGTGCACCTATATTTGAGAGACAGAAATGTGAACACTTTATTGCAAGGTTATTTGTCATTTAATAATGACAATATTGCAGTATATCAATGAATTACCCTTACTCTGAAATACAGTGATCTCAGAATTAATAATTATAATTTGGAGTAATTTAGTTTGTTGAGCACCTTTCATTGAAAAAAATTAGGTGTCATGCTACATAGATCCCTTGTTACATCAAAAAGATTGTATGTTAAGTACTTCATATTTACCTGTGATATCTGTACAACTTTTGGTAATACATTTTTTAAAGGTACTCCTAAATCAATAAACTGTTTATATGAAATTATTCATAATAACTTCCAAATTAGAAATCTAACTTCAAAATTATATACAATTTTAATAAAATTCAAAAAAATTCACAAGATAAATTTTGGAATCGTATTAATATGGATCAACTTTCTTGTTTGTCTTTTGAAAACAAATCTCAAATCTTAACTTCAATCACATTTATATCTTGATCACAATAATGGAATATATTTACCTGGAAGTTCTTGCACAGAGCATTCTTAACACCAAATAAGCAAGCAAAGTTTAATAAAACCAACAATATTTCTTTTTGGAGGTATGGGCAAGATTGCAAAGCTGATTGGTTACACATATTTTTAATTGTACTATGCTTAAACAATTTTAGTGTGATTTAGATGATTTTTTTAAAGCTTTGTTCTCTGATTCTTGTTTTTTCTGATTCTTTTTCATTATCAAAATCATTAGTTTTATTTAACTTTAATGAAGGTCTTGCCTTGAACAAAGGTAATTTATCTTTAGTTTGGACTATTCTCACAGTTGCAAGGAAAAGTATAACTACAAAATGGATATCCACTACTGCACCACTCTTTGGAGATTTTTGTCCTTTCTAAAAGAAACAGCTCACAAGGAAACCAAAGTTAAAGAACTCAGAATTTATCCTAAACCATTTTCCAACAACACTTGGAAGTAAATGATATATGTCACTGATACACTTCAACTGGAGTCTGAGTCTCCTTTATGGGAAACACAATTTGTATATTTCTTTTTTTTTCTTTCCCTTTATTTATCTATAAATGTAACCCTTTAAATATATTTCAGACCTTTGTATATATTGTAAATACTTTATTTTGGTTAAACAATTTCTACTAGTTGTTAATTTATTGAACTATATTAATTTATTATTTTATTATCAATAAAATAAAAATTATTTTGAGTAAAGAAAAGTTTGTGTGTTGACAGAACTACACAATAGTGGTAGTGGTAGTGAGGGAGTTTCACCTTCCATTTTTTTATTTTCAATGGTGAGTTTTCACTCAGTCAGTTCCAACGAGTTTTTTCTCACAGAACTGACATTGGTCAACACAAGTAATAGTGGTGTGAAGGCAGGTAGTGGAGCCCCCTGCAAAAAGCACTTTGGCAGTGTGGGAGTGACATTTGATTTTCAGTGTTCTCTTTAAAAGTCACACATACATGTTTAGACTTTTGCATATCAGTCTTGTATGGTCAAATTTTAATCATGGAACCTAAAATAAAAGTGTTGAGTGATCACGTTTGGTGTAAGAAGATTACAAAGGCAGCAAAAGGATCTAATGCCCAATTATCATTTGACAGGGTTTAATAAGAAAGTTTATAGAAAATGCTGAAATTAACAGGTTCAAAAGATTTCTTGTTTCCTCTACTATCTGTGTTGTACTGACCCTTGGCACTTAATATTCATGGGGAAATGAGGTTTGTGGGGGTGAAGCATAATACAAGGCTGTATACTGATGATATCTTGTTATTCCTGGCAAACTAGAATTTTTCATTGGAGCAGTTCTGGAAAGTTATGAAAGAACTTAATGATCTGTCAGGTTATGGCCATAATTTGAGGAAAAAGGAAAGTTTAATTATATTTGGTTATACTCATGCCAGAATGGTGAAGAAACAGTAATGCACTTACTATAATGCTAAGGCCTTTCATCCATGACCATCTGATATGACTGATGGGTCTTCAGGCTGCTTGTCAGATATGAGTCAGCAAAACTAATGCTCCAGCCTCAAGCTTCTTTTATTTGTTTCCCTCATAATACATCTGTGCCAGCAATTACCTCAGATTGAGTTTGCTTGCCTATAAGAAACAAACAAACAAACAAAAAAGTAGTCTTGAAGGAGAATATTGGAGAAGAGCTAAAAGTGGTCTTCCTGGTCCTCTGCAATGACAATCTGAATGGGGTGTGGAGAGATGGAGAAATGTTGTATCAGAAGGATGTGGATTAAAAGATCCAGCATTATAGTAAGTACATAACTACCATATCTAATTCATCCAGTAAACATTTCTCCAAGTATTTTTGGGTTTCTAATACCATGAGAGAACTTTACCTCATTCCTAAGTCAGAGTATGATTAGAGTTCATGAAATCAGTATTATTTCAGTCTATGATGTTAGCCAAGAGTGCCCTTCTCAGCACCAGTAATATGCTCAGAATTGCCTCCTTCTGCAAGTCATATGGGGTTACGTGTATTGGTGGCTTATTTAAGTGCAACTGAAAATTCTTTTTATTAGACCTTTGATTGCTGTTGGAACTGCCTGGGTATTTTTTTCCACACTGCTCTTATTTCTGCTTGCAAATCGTGGTATTTTATGACTGTGTCTTTGTATTAGTAAGGCACTGTAATCACTGGGTATAGTAATGTCAGTGATGAGTGCTACTTTTGTATACTTTTTTCATGGACTACTATTCTCCGGTTTTCTAGCATCTATTTTTAACTGCTGCTAATGGATGATTCCATATGATATAAACTTCAACATTCTCAGTAGTACTTTTTGGTTCATGTAGCCAATCCTTCTTCAGCTACTTCTATATTGTAGTGTTTGCATAATCACCAGTATAACACAGTCTTGCCACGTTATTGTGCTTTGTTTTTTTTTTTTTTTTAGTTTGTGTACAGGAGCACAGCTTCAAGGAGTGTTAGATTAAAGATAACAATGACACTGTGCTCTATGCAATGCAAAATAAACAGGGAATATGAAAGAACCAATGAAAAGCAGTTAAATCTCCAACCAATATTGTTTAGTTTTCCTGGAACTGCAACAAGTAACCTCCTGCCACCAGAATAACAACTACAAGCTGTAGATGAATCACACACATGGCCAAATCTGTCTGTTTGCCGTATTTTAGAAAAGTAACCAAAATACAGAGAATGGATGCACTGTTAGTCCACTTAACATTATAGAACTCTGTTTGAAATGCAATGCAAATTGTAAAATGACTTCAGCTATAGTCATACCTCTCAAATGACCAAAAATTGGTTTGAAATTCTGCTTTGGGGCTTCAAATTAGATGGTGCCACAAATTTATGATTGGCATCTTTAAATTTAGATTTTTTTTATTTTCACTTCTCACTTGAATCATCATGCAGGAAAGACAAATGCAATGACATTGAGCTGCACGGTGCTATGAGCAAGCTTTGCAGGAAATAAACAAACACCATTCATGACTTCTTTCTCTTTGCATGCTTTAGGGAGTCAACATGTGTAACTCTGATGCTTATGTGATCATTGAGTAACAAGCACATAACATGGGAGGGAGTTGATTTGAAATTGCAAGCTGTAGCGCTACTGTCTGAAGACTCAGCCTGGAACGGAAGCAAAGAAAACATTCAATGGTTAAATGATGGGTGGAATAATCAAAGCAGAATTTCATATCTGTTTGCAGAAATAGCAGTAGCACTGAGCAGTTCACCATCACCACAAAGTCATCAGCAGTCCAGGCAGGAAGGCTGAGATCATTCGACTCAGTGACAGTGTCCAAATCCACTTCACTGTAAGTAAAGTAAGCAAAAAATGGCTGTGTTTGTACTCCCAAAATGCAACTACATTTTAATCAGACAACAGGATGAACTGAAACTTCAGAGAAAGACATAATAGTTGATAAGCTGCAGTACAACAATGTGTTTATATTATAAGTGTGTGTGCATTGGGTAGACAGCTCCAACATCAGGAGTGTAGGGACAAAGTATACTTTTACTATTAAAGCAAGTCCTGGAATTTGCTGCTTTAGTCATGAATACATTTTATTTTCCAAAGTAGTGGAACTTCCAGTAACAGGTCTCACACTTGTGATAAGGAGCCCATATAATACTGTGATAAAGGGAATACACATCTTTTGTAGCAGTCCTGCAGTGGGTGAAGCTGAAGGCATATGTCCAGAAATTTTCTTGTCATTCACCTTTAGAATCTATTGTTGTCTAGAGTTGAAATTTTTTCATCAAACAAAGGAAGGACTTTAGAGATATAATAGCAGTTACTATGATTTTTGCTCTACTTCCCTAGTCTATAGTTAAATGTGAAACGAGGTTCTCCCAATGCCTCATCTTAAATATAATAGGAGGCCAGACCTTACTCTCTGCAAGTATGAGTTGAATGCAACTAGTTTTATCACTGTGACAAGTTAAATAAAAAATAAAATGCTGTTGGAATATTGTAGAAAAATATGTTCTCCATTAAATAAAAGTAATTTAATCAAATCAATTATTAAAACAGTTGAGGGGGTTACAGCTGGATAATGCTTTATTCGAAGAATGAATTAAGGTTAGACATGTGCCAAAAGGGCTAGGGATATGGAAATATCAGAATGGGTTAGAACAAGGCAGGGTGGCCTAATGGTTAAGGTGTTTGCCTTACAAGCACAAGGTGCAGGATTTGAGTCTCACAAGGGATAATTGGCTAGGCTTAAAATGGCTTGCAAGGGCAGTTAGCTTAGTATGAATCTATAAGGCTCCATTTTACATCATGACTTTTTGGAATGGTTAGAGCGAACTGGCTTGGAATATATAGCATTATTGATTAAGGACAATAAAAGGAAAATGGACAAATTAAGTAATTCCTTGGCGAGTATTCACAAGGAAATTATTGATTATTTATTATTTGAAATGCATGAATTATCTTAAAATGATGTGTTTAGGAGGACTGAAATGTTTAGTAATGAAATTATTAAACGGAAGAAAAAAACATTTTTAGGGACAAAAAAGCCATTGATAACAAAACAGCATACCTGGCACCTAGAGAGATGGGTAAGTAAAATGAAACTAATTGTGTGTTTTGGGGGATTGTTGTAATGGTTCAAAAAATACCCCACTGGTTTATAGAATACAGAATTGGGGTAATAAATATGAGGATACTGATCATATAGAAACTTGATATGATGGAGAATAGAACAATAGTGAAGATTTTTTGGGATTTTACCTCTTCCTCTCCTTTGGCTGCTTTCCTATCCCTACACGGGAGGCCCCTGAGGTTGCAAACCCGAGTAGTGACAATCAGGGGAAAGTGTAGGATCTAGGCCCAGAAGTGAGATTGTCTTTCAAAAAGGGATAGGGGAGAGGGAGGGGGAGAGTGAGGGGCAGTGAGAGGGGAAACAAGTTTTAACATTCCAGGAATGGATTTTACTAATAATAAGTTGGATGTTATACAGGAATGTGATGGTTTTAAAATATTAAATTTTAGTCATATCAATATTAGCAAAGAACATTTTGAAGTTTTTGAAAAAGGTTTCACTTTTGTTCCCCCAACATCATTTGACTTAGTGGACATTCTTATGGAATTAAAGCTATTTCTTAGGAAAATTAATTCTAAGTTAATGTTCAAGGATGGGGAAGGCAACAAAAAACAGGAATGGAAGAAATCCAGTACCTTTACTCCCCCACTATTGCCAGTTGTGGCCTTCGAGAAAATATGTGAAAAAGATATTAGAGATATAGGTAGCAAGGTGATGAAAGGAAGGAAGTAGGTATTATTCTAATTTGACAAAGGAACAGAACAAGGTGCTTAATAATTTGGTTAATGACAAAGATATCAGAACAATGAAACCAGGTAAAGGAGGAGAGGTAGTCTTGATGGATGTATTTATATCTTAATAATGGCATCTTTTTTGAGGTTAGCTCTAAAACAAAGTTAATAGAATATATAGCAAGATAGATGTGTGGTTATATAAAGGGTTAAGTAATGGAACTATGAGTTCTGACATATTTAATTATTTGACAGTAAAGAAACTGTTCGTTCCAGCAATATTTGGTGTACCAAAATTTCATAAGGGTATTAATAACCCACCTCTTAGACCAATTGTAACCTCTGGTAGGTCTAAACAGAACCTTTGGCCAAGATAGTAGATTTCAAAAAACTTCTTTGATGATAAGGGATATGTTTTGAAAGATTCATGGAATTGTTTGTGTGAACTGGCCCAGGTGGATTTTGATGGGACATTGATATTTGTCACCATGGATGTTAAGGACCTGTTTTTAGTTATACCACACGAGAAAGGATTTGAGTGATTTCAGGAGGCATTATATATAGGCACTAATATGATCCAAGACTTGGTGAATCTTGTGGTTGAAATGATGGAAAAGATTTTAATAAATAATTATGTATATTTTGAGGGTGACTACTACAGGCGAAAGAGAGGGGTGACTATGGTGGCAGAAACTGCCCCTTTATTTGCTAATATTGTTCTATGGTACTAGGAAAGGAATTATATTTTAGTAATAATGATTAATATAAATATATTTTAATATATTTCTGATTCCTTGATGACACATACATTTTTGGGAAGGGGACCATTGATCAGTTAAAGGAATTTTATTATTATCGTAGCAAAACATTCGGACACCACCACGGCAAATGCAATATTTTGAAGCTTTTTATTCCACCATAAAAACAAATAAACAGATAGCAAAGCTTTGTGTAAGCACTTTCGGGTTATAACAAACACTTCTTCAGACAAATAGTTTACTCTTATAGAACAAGCATTTAAATAGCAAAACTTGGCACCAAAAATCCGCCTTAAAGAGATACTGACAATTTACAAATGTCAGTATTGAGAGCACTTTATATTTCATCTCTTTCTTAACATATTAAATACTTATATATTATGTATTTAAAAACAATGTTTAAATAAATGAATTCATATATAAAATATAAACAGTATTAAAATATAAACATTATAATATGAGAAAAACACGTTATCTAATAATATCTATTCATATTTCATATGACTAATCCGTTAGTTATCTATTAGAATCCATAACAGATGCCTTTAAGAATTTAGTAATACAAGTAAAAATATATAAATAGAAATCATAAACTCATATATCTGTTATAACAAGATAAATATCTAAATATATATATATATATATATATATATATATATATATATATATATATATATACATTAATAAATAAAATATAAAAATATATATGTCATAGCATTTAAAACATAATGAACTCATATATATAATAGTATAATATCATATTTTATGTTTCAATGCTCTACTTCTCAGAAATGGCTTTATAGTTGTCCTATCATTTAAACCTTTCCCTTTATCTGATTGCATGTGAATAATCCAGTTTCTTCCTGCTCTGTGAAATTTTTAATATTACCTAAAATGTTAAGAAAGAGATGAACGAGAATATTTGATTGTTTAATCTGGACACTTTCAATCTACAACTGCTCTTTGTTTACTTATCTTCAGTTTTATTGCTGCAGTAAGTAGTAACATGGCAAATGATAATATGAATGGAATTGAACTTGACTACAACCCTGAATCGGGAATACAAGGTAAACATGTTTCAGAAATGGAACTAGTCTTTAAAAGATTAATGAATGCTGAAGCGAATGCTCTTTTAAAGCTACATAGAACAGACTTGCTTAATGCAGGAAATAAAGACTATGAAGCTGATCATGTACTCAAAATATTGCAATATACACGCAAAATAGAGAACGTGTTCAATAAATTGAAAAATACACAGTGGCAGTGCAAACATATGGACACTTTCAATCTACAACTGCTCTTTGTTTACTTATCTTCAGTTTTATTGCTGCAGTAAGTAGTAACATGGCGAATGATAATATGAATGGAATTGAACTTGACTAAAACCCTGAATCGGGAATACAAGGTAAACATGTTTCAGAAATGGAACTAGTCTTTAAAAGATTAATAAATGCTGAAGCGAATGCTCTTTTAAAGCTACATAGAACGGACCTGCTTAATGCAGGAAATAAAGACTATGAAGCTGATCATGTACTCAAAATATTGCAATATACATGCAAAATAGAGAACTTGTTCAATAAATTGAAAAATACACAGTGGCAGTGCAAACATATGGAGGCAGGCCTTTGCTTCCAAGTAGTGCCGAGGGGATTTAGAATTTTAAAAATGCCAACATATGGAGCACTCTATCCAGAGCTACTTGCCAAATGGCAACGACTTAATATTGAGACAAGTTATACATACATGAAGATGCTTATTGAGCAGTACCTAGAAATTGAAAATAATATCAACAATGAAATTATCGAACAGCAGAAAATAATTAAATCCTTTTTCAATGATGCAGATTGCAATGAGTTTTATGATAACATAACTGCATATGTGAATAATCTTGAGCGCAAATTATTATTTACTAAAAAGAGGAAGTTAGAATGAGATATTAAAGATTTCGAATTGGGTCATGTCTTCTCGTGGCCGAGAGAGGCATAAAAATGGAGAGAGCTGGAGAACGAGAACATGATAACAATGGTCAACAAATTCCTAAAGAGTACCGAATGGTTAATAGAAATACTTTAGATAGCTCTCGACAAGACAACACTTTAGTTTCATCTGATTGTTTTCAAGATATTCCTTCACAACTATCGGAAGAAAAAAGAAGCCGAACAACAAAAGCTTTAGTCAGTAGCTATGAGGCGAAATTAACAACTAATGCCAGCTCATCAATAAAGCCGATTACTAAATATACCCATTCAATAGAGGAAGAAGTGATGGCCTCTACATCCAATCAAGAGAACAAGGATGATACAACATCACATGAATTTGAGAACCTGAATGTAGATGTCAGAAGAAAAACAACATTAACAGGTTCACACAATTCTTCTTTTTTAGATCAAATAGGTTGCCCATTTCCACTTCCCATCAGGGAAATGAAAAAATGGACCCCTACAAGGTTCAACAAGAAATGGAAAATGTCTGGGGAATTGATGCACTTGCAGAACAAACTGCAGAAGTAAGTGACTCTGATCTTGTTTTAAATTTATCTAAATATATATTGCAGGCTCACAAAAAGACTTTACTTAATAAAGGACTGTCTTTTATACTATCCAAGACTGCGGATATAACTGACTTTATTTTAGAGGTGAAGAATTTTGCTAGAAACACTGCTCTGAGAATGTTTTTTAAAAATGACTCTACAAATGATGTATGTATTTACAAAAAGCCTAGTACATTTATACCCCATTTACATCCTATGTTGGAAGCTTTTGAACAATCAGTAGAAAGGGATTTAATTAATATGTGGAATAGTAAAAATGGAAAGAATCATAAATTTCATAATTTGAATAATAGGGAATATGAGGCTTTAATTAGCCTAAGCAACAATGAAGAAATCATAATAAGGCCAGCAGATAAAGGAGGACCTATAGTTATTCTAGATAAGCATTATTATGATGAAACTATGAGAACAATGCTACATGAAGACAAAACATACAAATTGATTAATAAGATACAGCATAACAAAATTATACATGATATGTATAGTAACCTATATGATTTATTTATGTCTAATGTTATAAATGTTGATCTTTATAAATATTTACTGGTAGAATTACCTACTATACCGTCTATTAGAGGTCTTCCCAAGGTCCATAAAAATCTATCTAAACCTAAAATGAGACCGATAGTCTCAGGTAGAGGATGGTTGACTGAACCCCTCTTCATTTTTGTTGAAAATCAACTTAAACATTTAGTATGGGAAACAAAAAGTATAATTAAAGATATGCAAGAGTTTTTAAATACTTTTAGTATAGAAATAGGGAATGAAATGGACAGACTGGATATATGGCTGGTGACTTTAGATGTTAAATCATTATTCACAGTGATTCCTAACAATGAAGAACTAGAGTTTCTGAGAACATTTTTATGCTACAACCATGTTGACTCCAATATGATAATGAAATGTATGATGTTATTAGAACTAATATTAGAGAATAATGCATTTATGTACGAAGATGAATATTACTTACAGAAACAAGGAGTGGCAATGGGCACACCTTGTGCTAATTCGTACGCTAACTTGGTTATGGCTCAATGGGAGAAAACTTATGTCTTTGAATCAGAATATGTTAAGAATATCATATACTATAAAAGATTTGTAGATTATGTGTTTCTCCTTTGGAAAGGAAATGACATTGAACTAGAAAGACTTATAGAGTATATCAATCATACAACCAATTTCTTGATTTTTGAAGGCAAATGGTCAAGGTCAGAAATTGAATTTCTAGACATTCTCATTACCAGAGAAAATGGAATTTTTAGTACAGCACTATATAGGAAGAAGTGTAGAAAGAATAATTTACTTCATCGTACTAGCATGCATCCAGGACACGTCTTTCAGAATATTGTAATAAATCAAGGGAGAAGAATACCACATTTAACAAGTGAAGATAATAAATGTGTTCAAACCATGGAAAAATTAAAAAATGAATTCTTGGAGAGAGGTTACTCTAATAAAGAAACTGATGTTCTTTTAGACCCTCAGATTATAGATAGAAATGGTAAAGGGAGACCATACTATAAGAAGAACATTGATATACAAACTAGTGAAAAGAAGACTAATAGTCAACCATCAACTAGGGTTAGATTAAACATTCCCTTTTCTATTTAACAATAAAGATATAAAAAAAATTATAGATAAGAATTGGGCCTTATTGACTGCTAATGATGAAATAAGAGATATAGTAGGGTTGAAACCCAGTTACAGCTATCGTAATAAATCTCTTAAAAGGTTATTATGTTATGAAAATAAAAACAATAATAAAATGAAAGTTTTTTCTAATAGGGAACATTTCCATGTCGAGGATGTAATCAGTGCTCACATATGATGGCAACTGATAAATTTATACATCCAGATACAAAGAGAATATACTATTTTAAGCATTATGCTGATTGTAAAACTAGAGATATAGTCTACCTAGCAAGCTGTCAAAAATGTAACTGTTTCTACATAGGTAAGACAAATAGAACATTGAGAGAGAGGGTAAGAGAACATATCTATGCAATAAATTGTGAAGATGAAACCAATGCACTAGCTGAACATGTGTTAAATAATGGGATGGATCGTAAATTTAAATTTATGGTCATAGAAGTGATTTTAAAAAACAGTAGACTAGGTAATATTAAAGATTTCACAGAGCAGGAAGAAATCAGATAGATTATTTGCATGCAGTCAGATAAAGGGAAAGGTTTAAATGATAGGACAACTATAAAGCCATTTCTGAGAAGTAGACCATTGAAACATAAAACATGATATTATACTATTATATATATGAGTTCATTATGTTTGAAATGCTAAGACATATATTTGTTTATATTTTTATTTATTAATATATATATATATATATATATATATATATATATATATATATATTTAGATATTTATCTTGTTATAACAGATATATGAGTTTATGATTTCTATTTATATATTTTTACTTGTATTACTAAATTCTTAAAGGCATCTATTATGGATTCTAATAGATAACTAATGGATTAGTCATATGAAATATGAATAGATATTATAGCAATAACCCACGCCTGGGTGTGGGTAATGCTGGATTTACCTGACCAAACCACGCCAACCATGGGTAAATCCTGCATTACCCACACCCAGAAGTGGGTTATTGCTATTATACTATGACATTATTTAAGAAAAGAAATAATTACTTTTCTTAAATAATGGCATTATATAATGCCTCTTTGCTGCCCTTCCGCAGCTGTCTGGTATCCGCGGCAGTTCTGATGTACTGTGCATGCCTATGCAGTACATCAGAGCTGTGGCCAAAAGCAATGGAGAAAGCAAGATCTCCGTTGATTTTTACTGTTTCGCTATGTTAAATGGGTTTAACATAGCGAGACAGCTTTATAATAAGCAACGGAGATGTCCGTTGCTTACTTTAAAGCTGTCTCGCTATGTTAATCCCATTTAACATAGCGAAACAGTAAAAAGCAATGGAGATCTTGCTTTCTCCGTTGCTTTTTTTTTTTTAAACCTGTCTCGCTATGTTAAATGGGTTAAACATAGCGAGACAGCTTTAAAATAAGCAACGGAGATCTCCGTTGCTTATTTTAAAGCTGTCTCGCTATGTTAAACCCATTTAACATAGCAAGACAGGTTTAAAAAAAAAGCAACGGAGAAAGCAAGATCTCTGTTGCTTTTTACACACTGTGTCGCTATGTTAAAGGATTTTAACATAGCGAGACAGCTTTAAAATAAGCAACGGAGATCTCCGTTGCTTTTTTTAAACCTGTGTCGCTATGTTAAATTCTTTTAACATAGCGAAACAGTGTTTTAAAAGAGACTTATAGTAATGGAAAAAGTCTGGGCAACCGGACCTTTTTCCATTAGTATAAGTCGATTTACAACGTGCATGCTGGCCAATCAGCGTGCACGTTTTGGAATATTAATGGGGGGTCATGGTATAATATTAGATAACTCATGTGTTTTTCTCATATTATAATGTAAATATTTTAATAGTGTTTATATTTTATATATGAATTAATTTATTTAAACATTGTTTTTAAACACATAATATATATAAGTATTTAATATGTTAAGAAAGAGATGAAATATAAAGCGCTCTCAATACTGACATTTGTAAATGGTCAGTATCTCTTTAAGGCGGATTTTTGGCGCCAAGTTTTGCTATTTAAATGCTTGTTCCATGAGAGTAAACTATTTGTCTGAAGAAGGGTTTGTTATAACCCGAAAGCACTTACACAAAGCTTTGCTATCTATTTATTTGTTTTTATGGGGGAATAAAAAGCTTCAAAATTTTGCATTTGCCGTGATGGTGTCCGTAAGTTTTGCTACGAGAATATTTGATTGTTTAATCTGGACACTTTCAATCTACAACTGCTCTTTGTTTACGTAATTTTATTATTATGTTAATGGTGTAACACAATTTTTAAAGTTTACAATAGATTATGACTGTAAGAAAATTAATTATTAAGATTTTACTCTTAGTAAGGATTGTGAGAAAAACAGATTTAAATCAAATAATTTTCAGAAGGCCACTTAGTCCAGTAGTTATTTGCACTTTACAGGTGCTCGCCCAATGTGACAAAAGAAAAATTTGGTTAAATGCCAATTTGTGAGGTTGTCTAGGATGACATCAGAAGACAAAGATTTTAAACATGGGGTGTAACAATTGAGTAAAATGTTTTTGGATTGTGGTTATCCAATGAGATTTGTTCAAGATGTAATGGACAAAGCATCAAGGGATAGGAGTGAAAGATTTTGTCTGATATTAGGAGATAAAGGTTATACGAGTGTTATTAATAGAAATAGAATGTGGAAATGGGAGAATGTTAAAGTGTGGAACATGTAGACAATATAGGTACATTTTGTAAGGTAGTAATATTGTTATAGCGAATTACCTCGGGGTAATAAAATGTAGAGGTAGACGTAGATACAACTGCAATACTAAAGGCATGGTCTAGCCCATTGTTTATCATGTGAAACATTTTTTTTGTGGGTAAAATGGAAAGAACATTAAAAACTAGAATTTATGAACATATGTATGCAGAATCAAAGAAAGATGTGAAAAATGCCTTATTTAAACTCACATTGAGATGTGGGAATTTTCAGATTTTTATAGGTTTTATTTTGGAAATGGAACTCCAAAATATAAGACGGGGATTATGAAGTATATCTTTGAAAAAAAAAGGAATTGATATGGCAGTTGAAATTTAATGCAACAAAACATCCAGGGACTAATGAAATATTAATAGTATTTTGGTTTTGAAATCTGGGCAAATAAAGGAAATGCTATAGATTTGGTCTCTTTACGTATAAGCTACATGTGAGGGGATGTAATTGGTTTTATGTGAAAATGGCAACAATTATCAAAGTATTTTTAAATAATTTGTATAGGAATAATAATTTAATTAATGAATTTGTGTTTAATATTTATAACAGGAGATAAATTTTGTGTGTGTGTGTGTGTGTGTGTGTGTGTGTGTGTGTGTGTGTGTGTGTGTGTGTGTGTGTGTGTGTGTGTGTGTGTGTGTGTGTGTGTGTGTGTGTGTATATATATATATATATAGATAGATACACATTTGTTAGTATATTGTATATAATAATATTTATAACTAACTTTTATTAATGCTTGTATAGTTAGAATTGGTTAATTGAAATTAATTTATTAATTAAGCATGGAGAGACTTAGGGGAAGGTAGATTGTTCTGAAGAAGTCCACTATTTAAATATTTAAGTGAATGAACACGCTTAACCTATTGTGATTTGATTAAAGTATGTTTTCTTTAGTGGAGAGCATATTTTCCTACAGTATTCCAACACTGTTTTATTTTTTATTTTGCTTAGTTTATGCCGTTAAGTTGTTTGCTGGCACTATGATAAACTTACATAGTCTCTAGATGATGCTGTAGCTATGCTGTGGTCAGCGGAGAAAAGGAAAGGACAAGAAAACCACAAACAAAAGCATGTGAAGCCTGAGGGTCAAGGGAAAAAGTAGGAAACTAATGAGCCCATAGAAATGTAGTAGAACACTTAGTAATAAAAAGTATTTGAAGCCTGAGGGCCAAGGGAAAAAGTAGAAAACTAACGAGCCCATAGAAATGTAGTAGAGCACTTAGTAATAAAAAAGTATTTGAAGCCTGAGGGCCAAGGGAAAAAGTAGGAAACTAATGAGCCCATAGAAATGTAGTAGAGCACTTAGTAATAAAAAATATGTGAAGCCTGAGGGTCACGGAAAAAGGTGGGAAACTAATGAGCCCATAGAAATGTAGTAGAACACTTAGTAATAAAAAAAGCATGTGAAGCCTGAGGGTCACGGAAAAAGGTAGGAAACTAACGAGCCCATAGAAATGTAGTAGAACACTTAGTAATAAAAAAAGCATGTGAAGCCTGAGGGTCAAGGAAAAAAGCGGGAAACTAATGAGCCCATAGAAATGCAGTAGAGCACTTATTAGAGCACTTATTAATAAAAAAAGTATGTGAAGCCTAAGGGTCAAGGAAAAAAGTGGGAAACTAATGAGTCCATAGAAATGCAGTAAAACACTTAGTAATAAAAAAGCCTAAGGGTCAAGGAAAAAAGCAGGAAACTAATGAGCCCATAGAAATGCAGTAGAGCACTTATTAGAGCACTTATTAATAAAAAAAGTATGTGAAGCCTAAGGGTCAAGGAAAAAAGTGGGAAACTAATGAGCCCATACAAATGCAGTAAAACACTTAGTAATAAAAAAGCCTAAGGGTCAAGGGAAAAAGCGGGAAACTAATGAGCCCATAGAAATGCAGTAGAACACTTAGTAATAAAAAAAGTATGTGAAGCCCAAGGGTCAAGGAAAAAAGTGGGTAACTAATGAACCCATAGAAATGCAGTAGAACACTTAGTAATAAAAAAAGTATGTGAAGCCCAAGGGTCAAGGAAAAAAGTGGGTAACTAATGAACCCATAGAAATGCAGTAGAACACTTAGTAATAAATATCTGTAGCCCATTTTAGATTAATGGGCTAATTAAGAATATCAAAATGTGTTCCATACTCTGCAGTGATATTGTTACTTATTACCAATCCTGTGAAAAATCTGGGATTAAACAGGCTGCTACATGATATTTAACACTGAAGCAGTATTATAATAAAGATATTGAACTGATAATGAATTATTCATATTGGAAACATACTTGTTATTCTGATTTCCTTGTATTACATTGTTGTTAGAGTGAAGTTCTGTCCAGCACTTAAAAAGATATACAGTTTACCCTCTTCACATGTTACATAATCATTATAAAAGTAAGACTAAAGGGTTCTTACCATGACAGCATTAACAATGCTGTTACTGTTGTGCTGTAGTGCTCGGATGGCCTTTGCTCTGGAGGCATTGGCTTGAGCCATGACCAGTTCCATGTCTCGTACTTCCATACCTGACTCATCCACCTGAAATACAAAACAAAACAAATCTGATGAAGAGTTGAAACTGCTTTTCCAATAGTACTGAAGTATTCTTTGTTATCATTTGTTAACTGCATACTAGCTCCTATACCAGCAGCCATACAAGTACTGCGTAGATGCAGATTGCTATTTTAATTAGAACTGATCTGGATTACTTACTGTTTTATGTTTGATGGAGAAGATGACAGAATATCTCCTTGCTGACCTTAGGATACATTTAACATATTTTTATCATCAGTGCAGAGTAACTGTCACCAAATGTCTGATGAAGTAATTGAAACACTGCTTAACAGCTGTATCAAAGAATGTAATAGTTAAGTTTCCATTAATGAGTTCAGGATATAACAAGAATATTCTGACTTTATACAGAGTGATTCTTCTTGGGTCTCAATACAGATAACAACACAGTTTATTTATATGTAAATGAATCCTTACTGAAAGAATAATTATAATAACAACACTTAGTTATTACAGATTCCTACATACTAAGAGGCATAAAATCATTAAAATACAGGATATACAAGCTGAAACTAAAGCATTCGGGAATAAATAAACCCAGATAGTTCCCATAGTAGTATTAGCAAAAGAGCTAATAAAAAAAGAATTTTCAGGCATACTTAAATATGTTGCTGATGAGCCTCGGTGGTGCAGCGGTAGCGTTGTCACCTCACAGCAAGAGGTTCTCCCGTTCGATTCTCGGCTGGAGCACCTTCTGTGTGGAGTCTGCATGTCCTCCCTGTGGTCGAGTGGCCCTCGAAAGACATGCGTGAATGGGCGTGCCTTTGTTGAAGGTTGGGCGTCGAGCTGGCACCTCGGCACCGTAAAAATCTACTGCCAATCATTAGCGGACCGGAGTTCAGCTGTGGTGACCCCTAACCAGGAAAAGCCGAAAGAAAAAGTTAGAGTGAAGTAAGCCATTAACAAAATGCATATTATTAAAATTTAACACTTTGATGGAAAATGAATGCTCATTAAATTATTCTAATAAGTTGAATGACAGCATGATGACTGCTTTGGCGTATGGAGCTTCTCACTGGATGCAGGGAATGAAAAAAAAAATACTCAGTAAATGTACTTTTTTGATTTTTGCATTTTGTGGGTGCTATCATTACTTAAATCATTAATATTTCAGCAGTCAAGGTGACATTTCTATTACTGCATATAGTGAGCCCTGAAATGCTTGGATTGACAAAGACATGACGGAAACAGACTGAAATCTCAGATTGAGTTTTTGGATGTGCAGATTTTTAAGGATGAGGATGGAAAGCTTCAAACCAGACTATATAGGAAAGAGTGTTTCCACCCGACTTACATACATCTCACCAGTATACACCCTAAGCACGTCTTTAGGAATGTACTTAGGGGCAAGTAATAAGGATTAGTAGGTTAACTGGCAGGAATGTTTATTTTGAGCATGGGTTGGATCAGGTTAAACATGAGTTTTTGGTGAGAGTGTATAAGGCTTCTGATATACAGACAGCACAGGAAACAGACAGGTTAGGGATACTCAAGGGAAACCTTATATTTCCTCCCCACCCCCACCACAGAAAGATAATAGAGATAGTTGACAAGATTTTACTGTAACCTACTCCAGTGATGATCAACAACTTAAGAATATTATTGGTAAATACTGGCATGTACTACATGGAGACCCAAGAATATCTGTGTTGGTGGGCTTCAAACCTAGATTTGGATATAAAAACAAGAAATCGCTGAAGCATAGATTATGTAAACCAAGGAATATGAATGAGTTGAATGTACATGGATGGAGAGGGGGCACAAGCAAGTGTAATGGATGTGCATTTTGTGTCTATATTGAGGAAACAAGTGTTTTTATCCATCCTCTTAGTGGTCAGAAATATCATATTAGGGTCCAAACCTAATGTAATACTAAGAATTTAATATATCTGGCCTGCTGTTTGTCTTGCAAGTCATTTTATGTAGGCAAGATGAGCAGGCATCTATGAGAGTGGATAAGGGACCATTTGTATTGTTCTCGGAGGGGCCTGAATTATAGTGCCATTGCCAAGCATATGAATCATAAAGGCGATGGCCATGAATTCAGGTTTGTGGTCTTTGAAGTTATATATGAAAATATAAGGAACAGGGATATAGTTAATAAAACAGAACAAGCAGAACTCAGGGCCTGGGCCTGAATGACTTAATCTCTACTAAACCAGTTCTTAAAGCATGTAGGCTTAGGAAGTAAGTTTTTTTATTTAAAAATATATGTGTGTTTTTTATATATGCATTCTTGAAGGGATTTGATGATTGTAGTAATGAAAGTTTTACTAGATGTTTTATCATATTTTATTTTATTTTGTTATATTTGTATGATACATATTTGTGTAATGCTTATTTTGTTTAAGTTGACATATTATGTGTAAGGCTTTGTTGAGTGGTTAGGCTTGCTAAATTGTTAATTAATTAGTTGCTTGGAGACTGGAAATGCTTGTACCTTCCATTGGTTGTTAATGTGAAACTGTTAATATATATATATATATATATATATATATATATATATATATATAGATATTTATATAGTTTGGGTCTTTTATTTGTGAATGTGATGCAATTTTATTGCAAAAGCACTCATCTACTTAAACAGTGTTTGCTTTTATAAGAGTTATCGTTTCTTAAGTGCCACCGTAATTTAGCCGTGTTTCTGCTTTGGTATCATTATATGTTTATAACAAATTATTCTAATATGTTGAATGACAGCATAATGACTGCTTTGGTATATGGAGTCCCTTACTGGCTGCAGGGAATGAAAAAAACAATTCTCAGTAAATGTACTTTTTTGATTTTTGCATTTTGCAGGTATTGTCATTACTTAAATCATCAATATTTCACCAGTCAAGGTGACATTTCTGTCACTGCATATAGTGAGCCCTGAAATTCTTAGACTGACAAAGGCACGACAGAAATGGACTGAAATCCTTTGGGGAAGGATGGCATTCCTGAATATCTTATCAGAATTGTCTGAATTTTTATTATGAACTATCTTATTACCTTAGGGGAATTGGCATATGGCCTCTGCTGTGCCAGTAGCAAGTCCAGCCTTAAGGATGTTTTTGTTGGTACAAATCTGGAATTATGCATGGTTTTGCATTTTAGTTTTATACACATAATTTCAAATGCTAATATAAATAAAACACAATTATTCTGTTTATATTTTGTGTCGTTTTGTCATTTCTGTTTTTAAATTTGTGTTTCTGAGGGGTGGTATCCCACAATCTTATTGAGGTAGGCAGAGTTACACTCTTGGGCATGCATTTATGCTAATTAGTGCTTATATTTTTGCCCAGATGTTTCTATATTACAGTGGTCTTTATCCAGATTTTTGATGTCTGCAGGTTGAGAGATATGGATATAGATGCAACCTAGGATTCAGAAAAAACATAATAAAGATGCGGAAAAACAACAGACACCACCTAAACTAGATAAGTGACTTTAAATGCAGTAGAATAAATGCATTTTCATGTTTACTAGATGCAAAATGGAGTCAACAATTCCTGCCTCTTTTGCTTTTATGCTGTACACAGGTGTATGTCTTCCAGGAGTCTTAGATTAAAGACTTAATCAATACTACCCCATCTCTAACCTTACATTTATTAATACAGTTACTAACTCATCTCTAACATTTCATTTATTTTCATTTATCAGTATATTTACTATCCCAATTCCTACCTTTCTCGGGATATTTACTATCTTATCTCCAACCTTTAATTTCTCAGTATAGTTAGTATCTCATTTCTAACCTGTTATCTTTTGTTTATCAGCTTAATCAGTACACCATCTTTAACCTTTCATTTCTCAGTATAGTTATTATCCCAATTCCTACCTTTCATTTCTCAGTATATTTACTATCTTATCTCCAACCTTTAATTCCTCAGTATAGTCAGTATCTCATTTCTAACCTGTTATCTTTAATCAGCTTAATCAGTACACCATATTTAACCTTTTGTTTATGGGTTTAGCTACAATTCCATCTCTAACCTTTCATTTCTCAGTATAGTTATTATCCCACTTGTAATCTTTCACTTATGGTATAATTGCTAACTCATCTTCAACTTTTCGTTTATCTTTTTTAAGCTCATTTCAAACCTATCATTTATCCGAGTAGTCACTTCTTCTTCTTCTTTCGGCTGCTCCCATTAGGGGTCACCACAGAGGATCAACTGTTTCCATTTTTTCCTGTCCTCTGCATCTTGCTGTGTCACACCAACCACTTGCATGTCCTCTCTTACCACATCCATAAACCTTATCTTAGGCCTTCCTCTTTTACTGTTACCTGGCAGCTTCATCCTAAGCATTTTTTCCCCAATATACTCTGCATCCCTCCTCAGCACATGTCCAAACCAACGTAATCTTGCCTCTCTGACTTTGTCTCCAAACCTTCCAACCTGGGCTGACCCACTAATATACTTATTCCTAATCCTGTCCATCCTTGTCACACCCAATGCAAATCTTAACATCTTCAACTCTGCCATGTCAAGCTCTGACTCCTGCCTTTTTGTCAATGCCACTGTCTCCAACCCATATAACATAGCTGGTCTCAATACCCTCTTGCAGAGCTTCCCTTTCACTCTTACTGGTACTCGTCTGTCACAAATCACTCCTGACACTCTTCTCCACCCACTCCATCCTGCCTGTACTCTCTTCTTCACCTCTCTTCCACACTCACCATTACTCTGAACTGTTGATCCCAAGTATTTAAACTCATCCACCTTCGCCACCTCTACTCTCTGCATCTTCACCATTCTTCTATCCTCCCTCTCATTCACACGCATATATTCTGTCTTAGTCCTGCTGACCTTCATTCCTCTTCTCTCTAGAGCATATCTCCACCTCTCCAGGGTCTCCTCCACCTGTTCCCGCCTCTCGCTATAGATCACAATGTCATCTGTAAACATCATAGTCCACGGGGACTGCTGTCTGATCTTGTCTGTCAACCTGTCCATCACCATTGCAAATAAGAAAGGGCTCAGAGCTGATTCTTGATGTAATCCCAAGTCCACCTTAAATGCATCAGTCACTCCCACCACAGACCTCACCGCTGTCACACTACCCTCGTACATATCCTGTACCACTCTTACATACTTCTCTGACACTCCCAACTTCCTCATACAATACCACAACTCCTCTCTAGGCACCCTGCCATATGCTTTCTCTAAGTCCACAAAGACACAATGCAATTCCTTCTGACCTTCTCTGTACTTCTCCATCAACACTCTCAGAGCAAACATCGCATCTGTAGTGCTCTTTCCTGGAATGAAACCATACTGCTGATCACTAATCATCACCTCCCTTCTTAACCTAGCTTCCACTACTCTTTCCCATAACTTCATGCTGTGACTGCTCAATTTAGTCCCTCTGTAGTTACTACAGCTCTGCACATCACCCATCAGTGTAGTCACTACCCCACTGTAACCTTTTATGTTACTATCAGTAGCCTGTCATTTATCAGGATAATTACTAAACTTTTCATTTATCATTCTAGTTGCCATCCCATCTTTGCCTTTTCTTTTGTCACTATAGGTATTATCTCATCTCTGACCCTTCATTTATCAGCCTAGTTACCATATCTTTCAACCTGTTAGAGCAAGAAATCTGGACAAAGGCACAAATAATGGGGACAAAGACCTAAAAATAGGGACACTTTTTAAATATTGCTCTTACAAACTTAGAAAGTTGATAGAATATGAGGTTATGCATTAGCATGAATTTTCTGAAGGATATGAAGTCTGAAACTCATACAAAATGTCTGATAAGTCAAGTGACTCAGTTATTCTAAGCACCAGATATACTAATTATACAGAACTGAATCTTGTACTTTTATTCTATTTATGGCCAACTACACTGCAGTCTCTGCAGGCAGGGACTATCTCGCTCCTTGTTTAATTTATGCTTTGGAATTTTAACCAATCTTCCGTCAGTTCAACTGTCCAAACATTAACAAACTTGCAACTGCATTGCTAAATTTGTCTCAGGTCTAAAGTATCACTGCATGTCTCTCATAAGTGCATTAAATTTGGACCCAAATTAACAATGCACACCTATGGTTACCACCTGTCCTTCCTTATGCAGAACAGTTCCTATTTAGGCAGCTGTGTCCTGGGTAAAAATATTAAAAAAATGTCCTGAGATTTTTGGACAAAAAATATTTCCCAAGATTCACCTAACAGTTCCATAAAATAATTATTTTGCATTGCATATTGTAACATTAGATAGAATAACATTAACTCAAATGCTTCAAGAATGATTTAACAGAAAAATGAAGTCCATCTCTTTTTGCTGGTTATGGCTATAAATTCCACAAAAAGTGTCCCACTTTGGGATATACATCTCAACCTCTTAACATGACAATTCTGGAAACAGCCAAAAACAATGGAAGACAAAGCCCCCCCCCCCATATCAGGGACAGAATTTTAAATATCTTAAATATTTATTTTATAAACTAAAAGGGTAAATAGAACAACAAATTGCACAATACCATGCATTTTCTGATAGATATGGTCTGAAACTCAAATATTTGTAATTATCTAGTGACTTTAATCCTGAATGACTTACCAGAAAACCACAAATTCTGTAAGAACAGACCAAAAATCTGGACATTCCTCAAAATTCTGCACAGTTTTGATGGCTGCTTTGGACATCTGAAAATGTGGCAACCCTGTCCATGTTGGGATAAATGAATGGAAAAAAAGAATAAAATGAGAAGAGTTTGAAGAGCTATATAGAGTCTTTAGATGAGTAGCACACACCTTGATGTGATTAGAATTACTACCCCAGCTAGGCATCGGTTGTACCTGAAAAAGTTGTGTTGAGTAGGGGACTTTTGAGTTCATAGGTTCATAGGTTGATACTAGGCTATCTGCCATAGGGCATTTATAAGCCTAGCCAGAGTATGTTTGGCTTTCGCCACCCTTTTAGATTAGTTGACTGTGCCTCTGTATAGTAGGTCACAGAAGGTAGCCCTTTTAAGGTTTGTTTACTGTACCTCTATCAAGCAGCGACACAGAAGAGATCCCAGGGGTAAACTTACGATCTCCCATCCATTCGTCAAGATTTCTCTTGAAGAGGGTCAGTGAGGGGCTCTGCCTGACATGGATTGGGATTTTGTTCCAGAGTGAGGGGAGCCTCTGGGATATGAATCTGTTCCTCCAGCATGTCCTATTTATTTCTGTGCTGAGGTTCAGGTCCCTGGAGCGTGTAGTTCTAAGGGATTTAGATTTCCTGAGGTGAAGCATGTCCATTAATTCTGAGTTGGACATGGCTTTATACGTCAGACACAGATCGCCTCTGAGTAGGCGGTACACAACTGAGTAGAGCTGAAGTTTCTTTAGCCGAAATGCATAGGGCATCTGTTTGAGCCCCTTGATCCTCTTGGTGAGATACTTTTGGGGTCTTTCCAATTGCTGAAGGTGTCGGGTAAGGTACATCCCAAACGGGGCATTGTACTCAATTATGGGTCTGATAAGTGATGAGTAGAGGTGCACAATGACCTCTCTTGATCTAGATATGAACCCTTTCATGATAAGGTGGGCTATATAGAAGGTCTTTCTAACTACTTTGGCAACATGATTGTCAAAGGAGAGATTGCTATCTACTTGGGTCCCCAAGGCCCTAATTACTTCTTCCGTACTTAATGGATTACCACCTATGTGGTAATTTGTGGGCACTTTGTTTTTTCCAAAGGGGATGACTATGCACTTTTTGGCATTTAGCTTTAGGCCATGGCCCTGGCACCAGTTATCCATCTCTGTGAGACCCTTTTGGAGGATGCTTGTGTCAGTCAGAGAGTCGATTATAGCACCCAGTTTGCAGTCATCTGCGAACTTGGTCAGCCATAGTCCACCCGTGTTAGCCTGTATCTTGGAGAAGTATATACCGAACAAGAGAGGTCCCAGGACTGAGCCTTGTGGGACACCACTTGTAACTGGTTTAGAGTCTGACATGGCATCTGCTATTCTGACCATGTGAGTTCTATCCCTGAGCCAGTTTGCAACCCATCTTGTGACATAGGGGTTGATATTTAAGCTGGTGAGCTTATTTATGATGCCCGAGTGGGGTATTGTGTCAAAGGCCTTTGTGAGGTCCAGGTAGGCTGTGTGGACTACCTTCCCTTCATCTATGGCTTTGGTAACTGTTTCAAAGAAGT